>NW_011888878.1:3482279-3484312 GCF_000151845.1 Pteropus vampyrus
AAGCCCAGATTATGGCTGTCACAATGGCCAGCCCTTGGTATCTGACAAGCATCCCTTAAGAGACCAAGGAATAAGAAGACATTGAGTTCTTGCTTAAAATGCAAAGGACTGTGCCAAAAAGCTCCTGAGCCTCTGCTGGACATGCAAAGAAACTGGTACTGATCCATGACATTGGAGAGTTGATTGTCCACGCTCTCAGAGAGGAGTATGGCCGGCCAATGCCCTAGTAGCCCAGGTCCAAGAACTGTGTGACTGAAGAGACCCAGAGCCATCCTTGCTGCCCCCGTCCAGGAATGTGGTCATCACTACCGAGGAACCCCAAGTAACTCTAGATATAATGGGTAAACAAATTCAATTTCTTTTAGATACAGGGCAACCTATTCTGTTCTCTTTGCCTTTACAAGAAAACCCTCCTCACAAACTGCAATTATCATAGGAGTAGGAGAAGGCAAGATCAACCATTTTACTCCACCACTGATCTGCCAATTTGAAGATTAGATCTTTCAGCAGGAGTTTTTAATAGTTCCAAGCTGCCCAACTCCTTTGTTAGGACAAGATATTTTCACTAAATTAAGAGTGACGTTACAACTCGGTGTAGACCCCCTAGTCTTTTAATGCTTCAAGAATCAGCTAATATACCAGAAAACACTGGACAACAAGTTAATCCAGTGGCTTGGTATAGTGGCAAGCCCGGGCAAGCCAGGACTGCTGTGCCAGTAAAAGTTCAGCTTCTATGCTCCTTCACCAAGACTCAGACTTATTAGCTGGCCCAATGATAGAAGTGCCTTCCTAGAGATCAAGGTAATCAGGAATTTTCTCCCCGTTCATCCACAGACTCTGAGGGGGCAAATGAGTTCTCTCAGGACCCCATCTATTTCATTTTCATTGCTCCCTGAGGAAACTAGATATGTGCCCTCAGGGAAGTTACAAATACTGATGATGGGGAAATAAGAGTATGCGTATGACCTCTGATCTATATTTGTCTGTATTATATGTAATATGGTAGTTGAGTTAAGAATTCTAATTATGATGGAAAGAAAAATATGTTTTTGGTAACAGATGGTATAAAATATGGAAATTTATTTTGAAGGGAATTGAAGGAAAGATGTTTGTCTTAAAGTTGATTATTTCTGAATGAGTGAGAAGAGGCAAACTGAAGGAATGAAGAAAGTCGTAGAAGGTTTGTAAAGAGAAATCCTTTGTAAAGAGAAATTTTATGTAATTAAGCTAAACAAGATTGGAAATTTAAGTGTCAAAAGTATGCTAATACAGAATTAGAATTGTGTTTTAATGTTTCTTAAACTATTGATCAGCTACTGATTTTATGGAAAAGTTTCTGAGCAAAAAACAAGGATTCCTGGCTTCATCAAAATAATATCTGTGTTTTATGTTGCCTTAACCAATTTTCTGAGGCTTTTAGAGAATATGCTAATATTGGGCCCAAAATCTGAGGGCCAGGCACTTCTGGCTATATATTTCATAACTTGGTCTGTGCCCAATATTCAAAGGAAGCTCCAAAAGTTGGGGCCTAGACTCCAACTCCACAGGTTGCCTTGGTGCCAGAGGTCTTTAAGGTGTCCAATAACCGGAACAGGGCAGAGAAGGAAGCAGAGTACAAAAAAGGCACACATTTTAGCTGCCATAATACAAAGACCATCTCAAGGTGACCCTAGGAAATAAAAATCTTGCAGGCCTGGAGGGCCTCAATCTTGCTTGGCCATGAATGGCATTGTCAGGACAGAGACATAATCAGCGAGCAAACTGCAGAAGGAAGGGTACTGGAAGGGCGAGTATCCATCTAGCCCTGGGAATCCAAAGAGGGGTGGACCTCATAAGCCCTTGCCCCACATAGTAAGCCTCTCATGAAGGGGCTGCTCTCTCCTTCAACAGCGGAGGCCCAAGTGCTTGCAAGCTCTAGTCATAGAGAAATCCACCACGATCACCCTTGACATGGCAGGAAAGGAAAACTGAATTTTTACTAGATACTAGAGCTACCTATGGGCCTCTCTCCAATGCTAACTGCATTGTGACAG
>NW_011888878.1:3484362-3492321 GCF_000151845.1 Pteropus vampyrus
CATCCTGGAGCATCAGCACACATGTCCAAGTCTTGAAGAAATCAAAGTCAGGCCAGATTCTTCAATTATCAGTTTTATCTTTCTCTTCTTAGATGAATAATGCATGGATTATAGTGTAAATCATTTCCATGAGCAAGATATTAGTAAAGAGGAGACTCAAAATGGGGCTTACTATATGACTTTCCCCCAGAATTTCTACTCTTTTAAAGAATCTTATGTATCTTTTCTTCTGTTTTCACTTTTGCTAAATCCATCATCATTGAGGAAATCGATAACACTAATGTGATTATTTAGTCTTCCTTTTGAGCTTTCTGCAGTTAAGACAAATAACATTTTGAGCATTGGACTGGTCTTAACTTTCTTGAGAACTGAGTTGACAGATAGAGATTTCTCTTTTATATTGCCACCATCCTTTCCTCTGCAATCCCACTCTCCACCCAACCACATTTTTCCTAAGTGTTGCCTATTGCTTCTTTCATGAAATTCTCTCTAAATTTAATGATCATTAATAACACTTAAGATGTTTGCTACTTATTCTTTTTCCTCAATTTCCCTTATGTGAATGGGTTGGAGAAATAACTAGAAACTACACCATTCCAGAATTCTTTTTTACTTCTGTTAGCTATCACTTTTTCTTGTTTAAATGCCATTAATATATTTTTGACTTGCTTATTTTAGTATTTTTAAATAAATGTTATCAGGTGCTAAGAAAGACATTTTCTACAATCCAGTTTTATCCTAATATCTTTACTTTCCGTTTTGATTTTATTTATTTATTTATTTACTTACTTACTTACTTACTTACTTATTTATTTTTTATTTTTTAATTTTTTTAGGCAAGGCAACCCTTGGTTGACCTTACAGATTGCAAGGACCTTGTCAGCTAACAATCCCTTATTTTTTATTTTTTACACCTACAACACCTGGTCTTCCTAGGTGGTCTCCCATCCAAGTACTAACGAGGCCCAACTTTGCTTAGCTTCTGAGATCAGAAGAGGTCGGGCTTGTTCAGGGTGACATGGCCATAGACTTGTTTTGATTTTAAATTAAAATAATAGAAAATGAATACATGTAATGAATTATTTTTAAATTGAATATATTTGATTAATAGCCAAGATACTTATTTTAAAGTTTCATAACTTCTAAATTTTATCGTTTAAATATTTATATACCATAAACATTTTATTTTTCTGTTCAGAACTTTATATTATTTCAAAATAAATGTGGTAGTATTACATAATGCAGGGATCTATCAATATAAAATATGTAATTTAATTATTTCAACTAGATAAAATTTTCTTCCTTTCCCTTTTCCTCTTTATTCCTCTATATTTTCTCCTTATTTCTCCTTTTCTAATTTCTCTTTTGTTTCCTTCTTTTTTATCTTTCAGTTACCAATATTTATTTAATACCTATTATATCCCTCAGGATTAAAGTTACAAAAATGAAAAAGAGATATGTATAAGAAATTATAACTGATTGTGAAAGTCAATTAACTATGCATGATGATTAAGAAAATATGTAAGAACACATATACTTTTTATTAATTCATTAATTTATTGAATATGGGTATATTTATTTTATTCAAAAAGTTTATTGAAATCTCATGGAGGATAGGAAAGATTTTTCCCTCTATTCTCTTAAGTCTAATAGCTGGATCATGAAATATACTGACAACAGGCAGATTAATAGGAGAAAAAGTGTACAAATTTATTAATTTTTAATATATATGCACAAGGGCATCACAAGAAACAAGTGAATACTAAAAAAGTGGTAAAATTTGAGAGCTTATATACCATCTTAATAAATGAAGGGGGAGATATAGGCCTCTCAGAGGAGAGTAAATGGAGAATCAATGGCACCTTAGAAGAATGGATGGGACAGATAATAGTTTGTGATAAAGTTTATCTGGCTATAGTGTGTACTTCTAGTCTTCTGTACTGTGCTAAAAGTCATCTTTCTTGGTTGATAAAACTCCTGAGTAAGATATCTATGACAATTGAGTTCCTTTGGAAGGATCTGTTTTTAAGCAGGTAAGAGGAATTCAAAGAAAGCCTCTTACTGAATTTGCTGTTTTTCAAATTCCTTTGGCTCAAAATAATCAATAGACTAAAGAGGCATATTTTGAGTGGCGTGTCCTGAATTTCTTTAACCAGAATATGACATACTGTCCTATGTACTGAGGATATCTAGTTCCATATATGGACATACTTACTAAGTAAAATCTTATTAAATTTTTTCTTGGTACATAAACAAATACAGCTTTAATGATATAACAAGGCAAGTGGACTTGCCATTAAATTAACACCGTTACAGAAATTTTCATGTATTTTGCCAATAAACTGAAATAGTAGGTTTCGTGTGAGTAGATACTTTACTCTTGATTTTAAGTGTAAACTTCACTGTTATGATCTTTGAATTATTTGGCTGAGAATTAAAATCATACTGAATTATGCTCAAATTAGTAGCAATTACCAATTCTTAACAATGTTAAGATAAATACAAGTAGAAATTTTAGTTGATAAATTTTACTTAGAAAAATGGCATGGTAATTTAATTCTTTAATTTCAATAGAATAACTGAAATTTAAATATTATATATTTTTAAAAAATATATTCTTTTCATGTTCTCTGAATATATATATTTTTAGTGTTCAATTTGCCAAATTAGGATTATGATTTGCATTTTTAAGTGTTATGCCAGAGATTTCTTCCTTTTACAAAACTGAATTTGACAGCACAAGAATGTGTTTATAACTAAAATACATTTAATGAATGTGGTAGGTAAGTAGATAGGTAGATGATATGAGCCTAAGAAAAAAAGACAATAAGAGGTTAACCAGGCCCCAATGAGGCCTAGCAGTAAAATGTACATAACAGGACATCTGAAGTTTTCAGGCAACTCTTTCATTTTCCCATGGTCAGACAGAAAGCAAAGTGCCTGGAGCTTCTGACACCTTCTTCATTTCTGTATAGTCAGTTAATTGTTGATAACCCTTATATGACCTTACTCTGAGGAAGCTCAGCTGGTATAGGCAAAAGTAGTTAACTGAGCATACGCCTACCCTTAAAATCCCCATGGTGCAGGCATATGACTTCCCATCTATTGGAACACACAATGCATGCCCAGGCCAGGAGTAGGAGGTTCAGAGGGAGGCACAGGGAATTCATATTATTTAAGATGGGAGGGAGAGAAGGAGAACAAAGAAATCCTGTGGCCCATATAAACCCAACCTTCAACTTCTCAAGGTCCTCAGTCCTCTATCAAAATACTTTCTTGGACTTCTCCCTAGTGTACTCTGTCTAATAAATCACTTTGCTTGCTTCTCTTTGCCTGTCGTCTTTCTTTTCTAAGCTTTCGACCTACATGCAAATCTTTCCTGGGAGAATACAAGGACCCAGCTCCAGGGTGCCACAATGCAGACATCTAAGCTCTCATAACAAATGTATTAAAAAGGAGCAATTAGCACTCAGAATTTTCTTGCAAAATGTAAAATGTAATTATGATCATTATTTGGCAAAGTTGTCATAGTTACTAAAATGAATAGACAGAATGTTAATTTAAGTACAGAAAACTTGAATATAGATTAAATATAAAACTACTTTTTGTGTAAGTTGCACTTAATATAAATTTATCTAGTCCTTGGTACTTCACTTGAACAAAAATCCTGAATTAATTTTATTGGTATTAAAATGCTTGTCCAATTTTGGAGGGGAGGATGTGAAAAGAATGTGAATAATAGGAAGTGGATTAGGAAAAAAAAAGAATCAGGACTGGATCAAATTTAATTTTCATTTTAGCTTTTCAGTTGAATTTTTGGCTTAATAACTAACAGCCTGTTACCGTTCCTGGAGTACTGGGAATGCTGAGAATGTGCGATCCTTTCCACTGATGCGGTAACGAATTATAGATCAATGAGATTTAAGAAAAGTAAAGTTTATTAAAATACATTTCAAGAGAGAAATGTACTATGCTAGAGATGGCTATAGCCCTGTAGATTCTGGAAAACACAACTTATATTATGGCCCTGATGGGTGGTTACAAGTGTGGTACTAGATAATTGGCATATGAGGTCATTTCGATTTACATTATGCTGTTATATAAACCCTCATTACTGCATTTACCCAGAATTCAGTCTGTTATAATTAGATTTATGAACTTCTGGGCATATGTTTGATATTATAATGCTGGTATAATGAGACTCGGGTCAAGAAAGGTAGTACATGTATTAACTGCACACACTTTTATGGCTGGACTAAACTGGCAGTTTGTTTTTTACTTCCTCATAGTCCAGGATGTAAAGGTAATTTTTAATCATAAACATGGGTGTTTCAGGGAGGTCCTAAGGGAAGTCTCTGGTTTGAGCCTTCATTCTCCCAGCACTCATATCTACCTAAGTGTCTAACAAATCTAAACTATTGAATTTAAGAGAAAGAAAAATCAAGATGCTTAATGGAAACCTTAAAAAGTCATTAAAAGCAAACTAATAAAGTTTTGTTTTCTAGTTTCTTACAGTAACCAGTTGTCTAATTTTTATTCAACAAAATAATTGTCAGCTTTGTATATATTTACCAGCTGTCCTAAAATCAGATACAACCTCAATAAGATTAGTTATCTAGTTGAGAACTTGATTGTGCTAGGTGATTTATTATACATTAAATCTTGGCAATGCAATAAACTCTATAATATAATATGATAATCATTAAAATTAAGTTTAAAAATATTAATATTTTTGTAAAATTCTCCTTTTCTGACTCCATCTCGTTCAAGTCTGCTTTGTTCCCATGACATTCAGGCTAACAGCTTCGCTTAGTCTTGCAAACAGACATGCTAATCATTACAGGGATTCTGCTTGGGGTTTGAGTTTTATAAAAACAGTCTCTACCAATTCCCCTTCTCTTAACCAAAAAAAAAAAAAAAATTCCTGAACTCTGTACTTTGGTTAGATGGATTTGAGGAACCACTAAGGCTCCCATCTTCTACCTTGGCTCTTTCTTGATCAATAAACATTACATAACTTCCAACTCTGATGTTTTGAGTTTCGGCTTTAGAAGCTTCAAGCACACAGACTTTGAACTGATAACATTTTTCATTAGGCGAATATTCTTATTGCCATTTAAAATACAGGACATTGAGGTACAGAAAACTAAAATTTTTGCTCAAGACAAATAATTAAAATACAGGTGTTTCTGACATCAGCCATCAACTATCTACTAACTATTGTGCTGTAACTCTTTGCAGTAGACCATTGAAAATAAAATTTAAAAATGTTCTTTATTAATGTGACCTGGTCTATTTTAAAATGTAATGCTCAAAATTTAGCTATGTTCTGAATGTGTAGGTGAATTGGACAGTTATTTGAAAGCACTAAGAGATGAACAGTTTGATTCCATGAGAAATGCTCTGCTTCAGATAACATAATTATGATGTACATAAGTGCAGATCCAATGAGTGGCCACATCTCCCAGTACTTTAGGATAAATAAATATTATCGAAACAATTCTGAGAGAATTGTAATGGTAACATTAAGTTTATAAAGGAGAGCAAATGACAATATCTGTGTTTGCAGTTTTCATTTAGAAGTGGAAATACGTGATAAGGGGAAAGAAAAAAATAGATTTTGCACAAAATCAAAATTGTTTAACGCAGTCTATTACTTTCTGCAAAGGAAATCAGGTCCATAAACAAGACTTATTCGAGTCTGATAGCAGTGTAATGTTTAGATTAAACATTAGTTTAATGAAAAATCATTAGTATAGTGAAAATCAATGTTATCCCATAATCTATGCAGAATCTAGTCACCAACTCCAATGCATTTAATTTCTATTCTATGTTCTTAGTACAGACAAACCAGATAAATAAAGATATATCCCTTGAACATAGCTGTGGTTCATCTTTTATTTTGTCTTATCTCTAGAGGTAGTAATTATATTTTATCCAAAGCAAACACGATTCTCACATCTATAGAATGTCTACTGTTTTCCTATATGAAGTGACACAACATGTTATTCTGCTTATTATTCCTGAATCACCGGTGCAGCACTTGTCTGTTTTAATAATGTATGGCTACCTCAGCAATTGTTAATCTAATGATGGAATATGTTCCTGTAAGTTGCAGGTACTATTTTCTGAGACTCTTGACTACAGGCTAAATTACAACATGATTGATATCATAATTTTTTTATTCTTTACTAAAAAATGTGCATATTTATAATAATAGGAAGTTATAGTTATAATCCTAATAAGAACACCTTCCAAGTAAGCATGCTGTAGCATTTGAAGAAACAGCCATTTTTTGCTACAATTTAATCTCTTTCACTGACATTGAGCTTTTTCAAGACAGAGAAGCCAGAAAAATAAAACCGTCAGCAACTTATGCATTCAGATTTCACTCTCAGCTGAATTTCAATGTAAATATATTAAATATACATTATGTAAATATATTTAAATGTGCAACACATATTTACATTTAAATATAAATTGAGGTAATTTGCATGTTAGCTTCTAAATGTCAGTCATTAAAATTCACTGATTTCCTGACCCATAGCTACCAAACAGAACGATGTATGCATGTGCTTGTTAATTAACATTTTACTGAGTACACAAAAGGTGAAAATACATAGTAATTTGCAGGATGGTTCTCCCCCTAAAGGAGCTGGTAATTGGAGTTTGTAGGGACTGAGGTGGAGGGGTTAGGGAAGATATAGAAAAATACAGAACTAAAATAATAGAATAGAAAAAACAAAGGTCAAAAGGTAAAATGTAAATAAGCACTAAATATTGCATCAGATAGACTCATTTTCAAAGAAATATATGCTATGATGACTTTTTAACATTTGGTCTTAGAGAAATTGTCAAGTAGCAAGTTCTGACAGGCAAAGAGGAAAATAAGAAATTAAAAAAACTGTGTATACAGGCCAGCTATTAATAAAAAATTATAAGCCTGTCACATAAGAGTTAATGGTCTGCTACAAGTGCTACCTAGTATAGCCTTAGTTCAGACTTTCAATATTCATCCTACGTATTATTAAGGCAGTTTATTCCCCCCACCTTTTTTCAGTAAGAGAGGAGAGGAGGCATCTGAAAAACGCAAAGGGAAGGGCTTACAGAAATGACGCACTCAGCCAGTTATAGATTAACCACATCTCTAAACGGCCTTCTGAAAACTCTTGCCATACCTACAAGATAAACGACCTATAAGTAGATAGGACCAGTGGTCTGGGAATTTATCCTCCCTTGCAGCCCCCACCTGAAACTCCTCCTCCCCATTCTGAGTCATGAAGTGCACGTAAAACCTCAGACAAAGGAATCACATGCCCTTGCATAGACACTGCAAAGGTATATAAACTGTAAGAAATCTAACCAAGAAGAGCTTGTGTTCTGGTGCTGTTAAGCCCCACGTGCTCCACTGGCTAGTAAATTCTCCTTCCTCTAACAAAGTTGTCTGAGCGTCCAATTTCCTCCATTGGGTGTTGCTTCCTGCAACAGATTTCTGGTGCATTGGCCAAGAAGTGTGGAGCAATGGCGCCCGTGTTTGATGGACTTCGGGTACCCCACTGGAGAGACCCCCACCCACCCTGTAGACATGCCTGCTGAGTGCACACCAGGATTACATCGTGTAGACGCCTTGCAGGACGGAAGGAGAAATTCCGTCTGCCTGTCCCTGCAAGGATCAGACAACGGAAGAACAAGAAAACTAGGGCACGTCAGGGCCATGGTAAGGAAAAACCTGCAATAGGTAGCTAGCTGAAGTCCTGCCCCACTGGGTAGAAGGGAAGACTGATCATCTCTTGAGGTCACCCAAGTACTCTACATTTGTTAGAGGAAACTGTGACCTCTCAAGTACATAGGATGGAAGGCAGAGTGTGTTTGGTTAACACTGGGAAGAAGGGAGGCCCGATCACCCTCCGGAGAGTACCGAGCATCCTCCACAGGTTAAGAGGAACGACTGCTTACTCT
>NW_011888878.1:3492371-3496734 GCF_000151845.1 Pteropus vampyrus
AGACCTAGACTAACAATGAAGTTCTCTGCCACATCAAGACCAGGGTCCAGTGAGGAGAATGCCTTGTCCCAAGAAACTTGGGACGAGCCTCCTTGCCCATCACACAATGCATGTTTGTGGGGAACCTAAGGCTGGACCATTCATAGACAACCAGCTTCCATGTCAGTTTCCTACAAGCACAGCAGCTCCCTCCCTGCGATCTATAGAAAGTCAGCCCACAAGGCAAACAGAAAGGGCCCTACCAAGTTTTGTTAATTTCCCAACTGCTGTTAAATTACAAGGAATCAACAGCTGTGTACATTTATCTCAAATTAAACCAGTTTCTTATGAATCCTCACAGGTTTCTTAGAAAATAAACTGGAAAGTGCAACCTCTTCCCATGAACCCATAGTAGATCTTAAGCTCTTGTTCTGGAAACTAGATGAGTCCACACAATTAGGTAAGTCCACATGTCCCAGGGAATCAGGGAACTTCTGTGAACACTTATTCTTCTAGCCCGGTATCTATGCCACTACTCTCTTCGAAATGATACAATTTACTTTCACTAGATATCTTTATCTTGAATTAACAAACTGCCATGACATAATAACTTCATTGTCAGTTTCCTCTACTATTAATTATAACTTCTCTTTTCTATCTTTCTGCTAAGTTTATATCTTCTACGTTGCAAGGCTTCCTACCATTTCTACATGCTAGAATGACCTCACGTTGTCTGCCTCCAAGGCCCTTAGAATAGGCTTTCAGAGATTTTTTTTTCCCAGTAGGCAGGGAATACAGCCCTATTTCAGCTTTGAAGAAGTTACAAAAGATAGACATTCCTCCCTCAACATCCCCTTAAGATTAAGGGAGTAAAATCTCTGAGGGGGAATAATGTAGGGAGGAGGCAAGAAAATTAAAATGTTAATCAAGCCACATTCAGAGACTGCAATATGCTGATCAGCCCCACAGCCAGGCCAGGAGGACACCTGTAGACCAAAAGAAGATTGGCTGAAGGAATAGTTCACTCCCTGAATGCCACTTCCTGCTATGTATGTGGGAAGAACCCTGATGGGGAATACATGGCTATGGGAAGCTACAGAACTAATTCCCACCAGGACAATGCCAAATATAATGCCCTACCTCCACCTCTGATGATAGCCAGTGGATTTTAAAACATACTATTATGGGACAATCCTACCTGGCTAGAGGTGGAAGAAATCTCATGGAGTCAATTTGAATTAGCCAACGGCATTATAATGCTACCTCCAAACAAAGTGTGTGGTGGGGAAACCAGACAGAGAGAAATCCGTTGACCAGATTCTCAGAGCTAATTAAAGCCTGGCAGGATCCAGGCAGGGTCTGAGACTGGATAGCCCCATGTGGGCTTTACTGGATTTGTGGAAACAAAGCCTACATCTGCCTCCCCAGAAATTGGGAAGAGAGTTGTATAATTGTCATGATTAGGCCATCTTTCTTCCTCTTACCTCTGAAAACAAGGGAACTGCTTGGATACCCAGCCCCACAACTTTTATAGCGGGTAAAAAGAGAACTCCAAATAGGGTACTAGAAAGATGGTGAGTGGTCCCCAGAGCGGATAATTCAATACTATGGACCTGCCACTGGGCAGAAGATAGATCTTAGGGATACCGTACTCCCATTTACATGTTAAACCAGATTATCTGACTGCAGGCAGTCTTGGAAATCCTCTAATGAGACTGGAAGAGCCCTGACCCTCCTTGCACATCAACAGACTCAGATAAGAAATGTCATCTACCAAAACAGGTTGGCACTAGACTATCTATTAGCAGCAGAAAGAAGCGTGTGTGGAAAATTCAATCTCACCAACTGTTGCCTACGGATAGATGACCAAGGCCAGACAGTTGAAGACCTTGTCAAGAAGATGACAAAACTGGCGCATATGCCCATGCAAGTATGGCATGGATAGGATCCCAATAGCCTTTTTGAGGGATAGGTGTAAGCCTTTGGTGGGTTTAAAACCTTAATAGGAGCAGTTTTATGACTTCTAGGAATCTACCTGATAGGCGTGTGTCTGCTGCCCCTGCTAATAAAAAGCTTACAAAGCACGGTGGAAGCCACAGTACAACAGAGATCTGTAGCCCACATATAATTTACTCACCACTATCAGGAGATCCCCCAGGATAGTTTAGATAAGGAATGTGAGACTCTAGCACAAAAATAGAATGTCTAGAGTCTCAAAGGGGTGAATAAGAGAGGAAGCATCTGAAAAATGCAAAAGGAAGGGCTTACAGAAATGACTGACTCAGCCAATTATAGATTAACCACATACTATTGATCTCTAAATGGCCTTCTGAAAACTCTTGCCACCCTTATAAATAGATAGGAGCAGTGGTCTGGGAATTCCTTCTCTTCTGCAGCCCCCACCCAAAACTTCCCCTACCCATCCTGAGTCATGAGGTACACGTAAAACCTCAGACAAAGGAATCACGCACCGCCTGCATGTACACTGCAAGAGTATATAAATTGTAAGAAATCTAACCAAGAGGAGCTTGTGTTCTGGTGCTGTTAAGCCCCACGTGCTCCACTGGCTAATAAATTCTCCTTCCTCTAATAAAGTTGTCTGAGTGTCCAATTTCCTCCATCAGATGTCACTTCCTGCAAGATCAGGTATGACTTTCTATTATCTATTCTAAATACTGTCTACATTTTTCTAAACAATTTTTCTATACACAATCTGATCATATAATGTCCTTTTTTAAAACAATCCAATGATTCCCCAATGCCTTTATCATAAAATCTAAATTCCTTTAAATGTTTAAATGTGTTTTTTTCCCCTTACTCCTGCTTTTATACATGTCTGGTCTCAGCTCCTGCCACTTTTTGACTCACACCTTATATATAATTCTGTCATTACAAATTACTTGATGCTCCCCCAATGTACCTGACTTTTGTTTGTTTTGTTTTTATTCTCCCTTTTCTTGTGTTATCATATAAGTAAATTCTACTTTCCCTTTTAGGCTCAGGTCAAGGATGATCTGTCAAAATTCTTTATCCCCAGACTCCTAAGAACACCCACATTGCTACATCCCACTTCCCCAGGTTCCCTGGAGAAGTGAGAGATCAAAAGAGAATGAAATGACTCAGATAAGACCTATATCCATTCTTTCTTTTGACTCCTTTAATTTATAAAACCCCAGGTTTTCTCCATCTTTTTTGATATGTTCCTCATTAATGAATGTTCTCTCTATTACAATAACCTGAGTAAAGTCATCTCTTTAGTCATCTTAGGCATTTTGTCTTTTGTACTGAGCAACTTGGGCCTCTGTCAGTGAGTTCATCAGAGCACTTATATTTTACTGTAACTCTTGATTTGCTTGTCTGTCATTCTCACTAGGTTGAGATTTTCATGGAGTTAGAAAAATGTCTTGTTTATATATTCCCATGTGTACACAGTGCAGTGCCTAAATATACCTAGCAGGTGACAAATGAACCTGCTATTACTAAATGAATACTAGATATTTACTAAATAGAGTTTGCTATATGTTTACCTCTATCTTTTACTAGTGGAACAACATCCAGGATTCCACTTTTCCCTCAGTGTCATTTTATCATTCTTAATCACGCTCAGAGTATCCATCCATACCTTCTGAAATGATTACAGAAAGGTTTACTTTCACTGCATATAAAAATGGCAATTACAGATATTTACTGAAATCCCCTGTGGTTTATAAATAATGTTATATAGGAAAATAACCTTTACAGATATCATTCTTATGTATAAGAATCACATTGCAATGGGATATGAATGAGAAAGGCTAATGATAGGGGAATGAGACATCAAAAGACAGTGAATGTATAGCAGATTTGAGAAAGTGCTAAAGAAAGGTCTCTCCAGAAATAATTTCTGGAAAATTATACAAAGTAGTGGGGAATCAAACTTCAAGAACAATGCATAATATTGAGGCAAATGTAATCTTAGAAATTAATAAAAAAAATTTAGACTCAGAAAAAAGATAGTGATTTGTTGCTTTCTACATGAAAAAAGAAAAGAAAAATTAAAAATGAAGTATCAAGTTGGTTTACACAGTGGAATATTCATTTTAAGATTGTTGAGTACCGTTTGTACTTTGACCGTATACACTTCTGGGCTTTCAAGATTTGTAATAACTTGCAGTTTACTAAGGCATTAAAGCATACATTGTGTGGTAGTCAGCTTCTGTCCAGGTTTACCTGTCAGTGAGTGAACCTTGTTTACCATACAGTATTTCAACCTAGATTCTTTAGTCTCAAATTATCATTGTGAATATACTTGCTCTCTTAAAGTCAAGCAACTAACAAACAATATGGTGAATGTGTGCATCTGTGCCTCTGTGTGGGTGTCTGTGATTGATATACTGGAAAGTAG
>NW_011888878.1:3496784-3499565 GCF_000151845.1 Pteropus vampyrus
GAAGCCAGAAAAATAAAACCGTCAGCAACTTATGCATTCAGATTTCACTCTCAGCTGAATTTCAATGTAAATATATTAAATATACATTATGTAAATATATTTAAATGTGCAACACATATTTACATTTAAATATAAATTGAGGTAATTTGCATGTTAGCTTCTAAATGTCAGTCATTAAAATTCACTGATTTCCTGACCCATAGCTACCAAACAGAACGATGTATGCATGTGCTTGTTAATTAACATTTTACTGAGTACACAAAAGGTGAAAATACATAGTAATTTGCAGGATGGTTCTCCCCCTAAAGGAGCTGGTAATTGGAGTTTGTAGGGACTGAGGTGGAGGGGTTAGGGAAGATATAGAAAAATACAGAACTAAAATAATAGAATAGAAAAAACAAAGGTCAAAAGGTAAAATGTAAATAAGCACTAAATATTGCATCAGATAGACTCATTTTCAAAGAAATATATGCTATGATGACTTTTTAACATTTGGTCTTAGAGAAATTGTCAAGTAGCAAGTTCTGACAGGCAAAGAGGAAAATAAGAAATTAAAAAAACTGTGTATACAGGCCAGCTATTAATAAAAAATTATAAGCCTGTCACATAAGAGTTAATGGTCTGCTACAAGTGCTACCTAGTATAGCCTTAGTTCAGACTTTCAATATTCATCCTACGTATTATTAAGGCAGTTTATTCCCCCCACCTTTTTTCAGTAAGAGAGGAGAGGAGGCATCTGAAAAACGCAAAGGGAAGGGCTTACAGAAATGACGCACTCAGCCAGTTATAGATTAACCACATCTCTAAACGGCCTTCTGAAAACTCTTGCCATACCTACAAGATAAACGACCTATAAGTAGATAGGACCAGTGGTCTGGGAATTTATCCTCCCTTGCAGCCCCCACCTGAAACTCCTCCTCCCCATTCTGAGTCATGAAGTGCACGTAAAACCTCAGACAAAGGAATCACATGCCCTTGCATAGACACTGCAAAGGTATATAAACTGTAAGAAATCTAACCAAGAAGAGCTTGTGTTCTGGTGCTGTTAAGCCCCACGTGCTCCACTGGCTAGTAAATTCTCCTTCCTCTAACAAAGTTGTCTGAGCGTCCAATTTCCTCCATTGGGTGTTGCTTCCTGCAACAGATTTCTGGTGCATTGGCCAAGAAGTGTGGAGCAATGGCGCCCGTGTTTGATGGACTTCGGGTACCCCACTGGAGAGACCCCCACCCACCCTGTAGACATGCCTGCTGAGTGCACACCAGGATTACATCGTGTAGACGCCTTGCAGGACGGAAGGAGAAATTCCATCTGCCTGTCCCTGCAAGGATCAGACAACGGAAGAACAAGAAAACTAGGGCACGTCAGGGCCATGGTAAGGAAAAACCTGCAATAGGTAGCTAGCTGAAGTCCTGCCCCACTGGGTAGAAGGGAAGACTGATCATCTCTTGAGGTCACCCAAGTACTCTACATTTGTTAGAGGAAACTGTGACCTCTCAAGTACATAGGATGGAAGGCAGAGTGTGTTTGGTTAACACTGGGAAGAAGGGAGGCCCGATCACCCTCCGGAGAGTACCGAGCATCCTCCACAGGTTAAGAGGAACGACTGCTTACTCTCCACAGGACGAGTTAAGGAATGGTGGAAGGCTGTACGAAAGAGGGTGAGTGCTGAGTGATTGAGATGTGGCCTTGCTACAAAGCAATAGTTGAGCCCCTATCCACGGTTCCCTCACGAACCTCATATGGCTTAGGGTGGTGTCATTGTATCTCTGCGAGGAGTCTACTCCAGTGATCCAGTTGGGGGTTTATATGGACCCACCAATTGCTGATGGAGGCGTGAAAGATGCCCATGATAGGAGTGGCCGGAGATGGGTGAAGTGAATCTCTGAGTACATGTATGTCACCAACCACGGGTGGAAAAATGAGTAGACAACAGAGTATACAGACATCAAGGTCTTCCCAGTGGAGGAAGATATCAGGTTCTTTCAGGGAGTGGGGCGAGGAGACAAAGGTCCGGACTTTCCAAAAAAGGAATAGGCAATGTTTTAAACTGCTGTGTGAATGGGTGAGTGAATGAGCAGTCTGGCTGGCTTGACTTGGTCAGGTATGAATTTGTTGCTCCACGGCTGGGCACCCTTAAGTTCTCTTAAAGGCTACAGAGTCCGAGTGGGCTCATCTGTGGTTCCATAGCGTATGGCATACGATCTATGGTGGCATTGGACTAGTGTTTGATCTTAAGTCACAAAGCTGAGTCTGCTACAGCCAAGTGTCACCTAAGCAACTTCAGGACACAGTCAGATGAGCACCTGAGCAGTCTCCTCTCTGGAAGAGGCACCCACCCTTTTTTGTCTTTGCATCACCGACACAGGGTAGGATATACCAGGGTGGAGGACAATTAATTACTGATTTGGCTTAAGAATTGTCTATCTCCAAACAGCCCTTTTAACACAGGGGCCCTCTGATGAATTATTTTTTTGAAATTTTAAGGTCTATTTTCCCCGTCCATTAGGAAGCTCTCTAAGGCAAATATGGGGGGAGGTTCCTCTAAGCCAACTGTCTTAAATTGTATGTTGAAAATTTTAGGAAAGGCTTCTCAGTGGATTATGGGGTCAAGTTGACCCCAAGAAAACTTTGTACTCTTTGTGAGCTTGAGCGGCCTGCCTATGGGGTAGGATGGCCTTCAGAAGGCACCCTGGACCTCCTCACTGTTAAAGTTGTATACTGTGCAGTGACAGGGACTCCTAGACATCCAGACCAGTTTCCATACATAGACTCATGGTTGC
>NW_011888878.1:3499615-3501657 GCF_000151845.1 Pteropus vampyrus
AACATCCAGGATTCCACTTTTCCCTCAGTGTCATTTTATCATTCTTAATCACGCTCAGAGTATCCATCCATACCTTCTGAAATGATTACAGAAAGGTTTACTTTCACTGCATATAAAAATGGCAATTACAGATATTTACTGAAATCCCCTGTGGTTTATAAATAATGTTATATAGGAAAATAACCTTTACAGATATCATTCTTATGTATAAGAATCACATTGCAATGGGATATGAATGAGAAAGGCTAATGATAGGGGAATGAGACATCAAAAGACAGTGAATGTATAGCAGATTTGAGAAAGTGCTAAAGAAAGGTCTCTCCAGAAATAATTTCTGGAAAATTATACAAAGTAGTGGGGAATCAAACTTCAAGAACAATGCATAATATTGAGGCAAATGTAATCTTAGAAATTAATAAAAAAAATTTAGACTCAGAAAAAAGATAGTGATTTGTTGCTTTCTACATGAAAAAAGAAAAATTAAAAATGAAGTATCAAGTTGGTTTACACAGTGGAATATTCATTTTAAGATTGTTGAGTACCGTTTGTACTTTGACCGTATACACTTCTGGGCTTTCAAGATTTGTAATAACTTGCAGTTTACTAAGGCATTAAAGCATACATTGTGTGGTAGTCATCTTCTGTCCAGGTTTACCTGTCAGTGAGTGAACCTTGTTTACCATACAGTATTTCAACCTAGATTCTTTAGTCTCAAATTATCATTGTGAATATACTTGCTCTCTTAAAGTCAAGCAACTAACAAACAATATGGTGAATGTGTGCATCTGTGCCTCTGTGTGGGTGTCTGTGATTGATATACTGGAAAGTAGATCATTTTTGTTTTGTTTTTGTTTTTAACTATTGATTTTATATAAGAATACCTGAAGGTTTGAAGGTAGGATGGCGTTGCCGATTATAATTTTTAAATGTAAAATTTATATTCTGTGAAATGTACAGATTTCTGCAGTAAGATGTGCAGTGTACAGTTCTATGAGTCTTGAAAGATATATAACCATGTAACTCAAATCCCTGTACATTATCTGAAAAACAGATTCTAGTGGGATTAGATGTGCAAATTTACTGGGGGAAATGCCTTTGAAGGATAAAGGAGAAGAGAGTTGAGTAGGCAGAGGCAGACTGATATCCATGAAAGAAGAGGGTTAGAAAGGATTAGATGAACCCCGCAGACCATAGCAGAGTTTTGAGGACATTTCAACCAGGTTAATAAAGAGTCCTTGAGCAAAAATTACTCATTGGATGATTCTCACATTGAAGAAAGGTGGCAGCTGGGGCTGTCAGTTAACTATATTACCTGCAGAAAGTTATATTAAAAGGTATCTGAATGTCGTATCTCCAATCTCAAGATATAGGACATGTACCTTACCCCTAAACCTTGGCTCACCAAAAGGAATTAAAGTTATGATTTCTACTACCATAGATTAGGTTTGCTAGTTTTAGAATTTCACATAAACGGAATCATACAGTGGGTTCTCATTTTTTGATGCCTTGTTTTGTTCTTTCTCAATGCTTTCAAGATTCACTTATATTGTTGTATGTATAGTTTATTATTTTTTATTTATGAGTAGTATTATATCATATAAACATACACAGTATATCTATTCTATTTTTTGATGGATACTTGGATTGTTTCCAGCTTTTATCTATTGTAAATAAAGCTTCTATGAATATTATTATACAATTCTCTTTGTAAATGTTTGCTTCCATTTCTTTTATGGAAAAACCAGGTTGAACTGCTGGGTCTTATAAGAACCTGTGAAACATTTTTCTAATGGGTTGTAACATTTTCTTGTCCCACTGGCAATTCTTTTTTTTATTGCTCTACATCCTTGCCTGTATTTGGTGTTCATCTTTATAATGTTTACTATTCTAGTGGTTTTAATTTGTAAATCCAGTGTGAATAACGATATTAAATAACTTTACATGTGCTTATTGACCATCCATATATCATCTTTTATCAAGTATTCAAGGCTTTCTCCCATTTTATTTGTTTTATTATTATTGTTAATTTGTAGGGATTCTTT
>NW_011888878.1:3501900-3502245 GCF_000151845.1 Pteropus vampyrus
ACAATGTCACAGCTGAGTAGTTGTGACAAAGAGAGTATGGCCCTAGAGCTTAAAATATTTACTATTCTACTCTTTAAGAAAGTTTGCCACCCACTATTCCAGAGGTTTTGAAGTTTTAGATTTTATGTTCCTATCTATGAGTGATCTCAAAATAATTTTTGCATGTGGTATAAATAGGAGTTGAAATTCATTTCTTCTCATATATTTACCAGTTGCTGTAGCACGTTTTACATGGATTTATTTTTCACACCTAATGAGTAGGTCATTATCTGGATATTAAGTTTCATTCATCTATCTGTTTATCTTTATGCCAACATCAAATTCTCTTTATTACTATAGCTTTGT
>NW_011888878.1:3502295-3503368 GCF_000151845.1 Pteropus vampyrus
TCTCTTTTTAATTGGCACAAAGTCACTATCTTCATTGCTCAAAATATTTGGAAGTACAACTTCAGTTTTAGTTTTTATGTTTATTTTTTGGATAATTTTTTTCCAACCCCACCTTTTGCTAAGTTTTCATAAATCTTCGATATTTACTGCAAAATTTTTGAAAATCTTTTCAAAATTTTAAGGCTCATAGGATGTTTGGATCGATATCTACAATTGCAGTTTCCAGTTTTGTGGTCAGTTGAAGAGCTTTGTTAATATATTTTGCAGTGAATGAAATTGGTTCAAGGTCACTGCTATATTCATTGACAGGATTCAGATACTAAATAAATTAATTCATTCTCAGTTAATTTGTAATCAATCGTAATTTGTTAATATTATCTATATTCGAATTGTCAGAGCCTTCTTAAAATTTATTTAATAAATTAATAATGTCAGTTAATCTCTCTTCAATTGTTGGAACCATATTCCTTGGTACAACCATTTCTGGCTATACTGCTTTCCAGCAAGCATTTAAAGTTGATGTCTTTATACCACTGAAAGCTAAAGCAATATACTGATACAACTTAAAATTGAGTATTTATTCAAGGCTTCTGTAACTGTGATTAATTATTTTCAAGTTTATTAAAAATATCATTAAGACTTTGTTTAATACAATTAATCTTAAAGGTGGAAATAATGTCTTGATCTAAAGGTTGGATTAAGGAAGTTGTATTTGGTGGCAAATAAACTTTTATATTTGGATGTTCTAAATTGTGTGAATGACCAAGTACATTATCCAAAAGTAAAAGTATTTTAAAAGAAAGACATTTTTCCTCTATATAATTTTCAGCTTCAACAGCAAAACATTTGTAAAACCAATCCCCCAAAACATCAGTAGCCACCCATGCTTTTTTATTTGCCATCCAATGAACGGAAAGCTCATTAATAATTGTGTATTGGTAAGTATAAGTTCTTTGTATGGTGCTGAGTTAAGCTATTGTTTTTTAGAAAGAGTAATCGTCGATAATGGAAATGAAAAAGGAAGAACTACGTAAAATGAGAACATGTAAACGGAAACCATGTATTAAAAGTCT
>NW_011888878.1:3504432-3507380 GCF_000151845.1 Pteropus vampyrus
GGTATACCAAAAATAAAATTTTTCTTTTAAAAAACTGTGATTTTATATGAACTATATATTTTATTCATCAGCATCTGATTTATACACAGTATCCACATGCACTGTAATTTTTCTATGGACTTGCAGAAATTTTTCAGTTAACTAAATTGTTACTATGAAAATAATGTAAATTACTTAAGATTCATCTCAACTTTTACTTTCAAATTAAAAAAGTGAAAGAGAAGAAGCATTAAAACATTACTATTTGGAGGGCTGTTTATAGAGGTAAGAAAAGTGTTTGTAAAGATTACAATGAGAAAAATAACTTCGAGAACCAAAAATAATCGTTATTTAAAGGGCCTGGTTTCTTCTTGCTAGCAGAAGCCAAATATCTCTTTGTGGCCAGAAATTCTCACTAAAAGTGGGCTGTGGAACTGTCTACTTTCTTCAAACTGCTTATTTTAAATAAAAAGTGGCAGGTTTTTATATTTAAGATGCTTAGTCTTTAGAAGTCAGGTTTTAGGAACCTATAATTTGTCATAATTTTTAAATTGTAAAATAAACCCCATTAATTTAGTGCTAAGTCTTCTTTCTTTGTGGATTTAGGATTAAATTTTGTGCTCATATCAGCTATCTGTTCTTATCTACAATTTCCACTTAAAATTAGCCTATTTCTTCATCTTCCCTTATTCTGCATTAAGTATATGTATATTATACAATTAGTTTCTGTGTAATATATTAGTTTTAAAGCAAAGTTTCAAACTTGTTTACACTACATTCAAAAAAGCAAAGATTAGACAATTTATTTGCTATAATATGTCACTTCCTTCATGAGCTTCTAATCTGCTGGCAAAAAGAGAAAAATTAAAAATTAATATTTGTAATCATAGGTTTCCTGATAATATGGATAATCTTTTTGAATTAAATGTTCTTTCTAATCATTTTCTACCACCCCCTACTTGTTTCACAAAAATGTCATCAAAATATATGAAGGTGGAGAACATGTGCATTTGTGTTGTTTGGGGGGTGCACATTGGCCAAGGTCTACTGAGAAATGTTTGCTTTATTTGATTCCTGTTCCTCACCCTGCCCCTAGTCTGCTACTAAGTATATAGCTAGTATTACTCTATCAGTTGTCTATGCCTTCCTAACAAAGTACCATTTCTCAAATGCAATGATGGGACTGACATATAAAGACATTGCTATTCCAAAAGGGAGAAATCAGAAGGCAGGCAGGGATTAAAAACTTGCAGGGAAAATCTCATTAGATTTTAAAGCTTGTGAATTATTACCTTTGGCTTGATGCTCTGTTTTCTTGGCCCACCAAAGAAGTGACCTTATCTTTTGGGCCGATTAGTATGTTAGCCTTACCCCTCCCGTCCTGGGTATAGATGGCTTGTCTTTCCAAATCCAAGGAGGTGGTCCCAGTCTCTGGAAGTAAAGAGGAGATAGCTTTACCAACCCACAAGACCTGTACCCATGGACCCTTGGTGACAGTGGCAACCTTGCTGACATTTGAGATGTCTTTGGGGTCATTCTTCCATGTTCTTGAATGATAAAGCCTGTTCGTAGCTAGATAGTTTTATTGGACTATCCTGTAGAATCTCAGAAGTCTGATAGCCTTCTTTTCTTTCTTCTATTCTCATCCTCTTTGGTTTAAACTGGCATCATTTCTGTTGGTATAAAACTCTCAAAATGCTTGTTGGCCTCTCATGTAATTCATGGTAGTCTATAGACTTTTTCCAAATTACTGTATCCCTATTCTGGCTTCTGCTGAAACGGTTTACTGGATCTTTGAGTCACACCCATAATCTCTTTAGCAAATGATTGTTCAGCTATATTCTTGATATTTTCTCCAGAATATGCTTTCTCATGTTTTGCAATACAAGTATGCTGAGAATATTCTCAATCTTCAAGTTCTGGTTCCCTTTTGCTTAATAATTCTTTCTTCAATTTCTCTCTCCTCTTACATTTTTCTCTAAGTAGCAAAGAGAAACCAGGCTGCACTTTGTTCAGAAATCTCTGCTAAATATCCAAGTTAATAACTTACAAATTCTACTTTCCACAAAACACTACAATATAATTCAGCTGAGTTCTTTGGCACTTTATAACAGGGATCACATTTCCCCCAATTTTCAATAACATGTTCCTCATTTCTATCTGAAACTTTATTAGAATTGCCTTGAATATTCATATTTCTCCTAACAATCTAAGGCAATTTAGGCTTTTTTCTAATATGCACCGCAAAACTCTTTTAGCCTCTTTCCATTACCAAGTTCCAAAGCCACGTTCACATTTTTACATATTTGTTATATCAGCACTCCACTGTCTGGTACCCAAATCTGTTTTAACTTTGCAAGGTTGCCATAACAAAGTACCAGACACTGGGTGGCTTAAACAACAAAATTTTATTTTCTCACAGCTCTGGAAAGTAATGGCCCAAGATCAAGGTGGGGTTACTCTCTTCTGAGGCCTCTCTCCTTGGTGTGCAAATGATCATCTTCTTTCTGAGTCTTTACATGGTCTTTCATCTGTAAATATCTTTGTCCTAATCTCCTCATTTATAAAGATAGCAGTCATACTAGAGTACACTGACCCTCAGGACTTCATTTATTTATTACCTCTCTAAAGACCCTTTCTCCAAATACAGTCGTATTCTGAGGTACTAGTGTTACCGGAGAGTGGGGTTGTCTCCTGGGGTGTTGTCCAGGTTCTTGATGTCTCATACAAAGAATTGAGCAAGACACCGAAATACAGTAGAAAAGAAAAGTTTTATTAGCAGGGAAAGTACACTTCCAGACATGAAAGCAGGCCTGAGCAAAAGAAGTGTGGCTCAAAAGGCCTGGTAAGAAAGACTTCAGGGTTTTTATCCCTTTTTTGCTGTGGATGGTTACTTTTCTTAGAGGAGTGGGCTTTCTTGATTGACAGCTAAGACTTACAGGACTTAGTAATTCATCATTTTGTACATG
>NW_011888878.1:3508395-3509417 GCF_000151845.1 Pteropus vampyrus
TCATTTATAAAGATAGCAGTCATACTAGAGTACACTGACCCTCAGGACTTCATTTATTTATTACCTCTCTAAAGACCCTTTCTCCAAATACAGTCATATTCTGAGGTACTAGTGTTACCGGAGAGTGGGGTTCTCTCCCGGGGTGTTGTCCAGGTTCTTGATGTCTCATACAAAGAATTGAGCAAGACACCGAAATACAACAGAAAAGAAAAGTTTTATTAGCAGGGAAAGTACACTTCCAGACATGAAAGCAGGCCTGAGCAAAAGAAGTGTGGCTCAAAAGGCCTGGTAACAAAGACTTCAGGGTTTTTATCCCTTTTTTGCTACGGATGGTTACTTTTCTTAGAGGAGTGGGCTTTCTTGATTGACAGCTAAGACTGACAGGACTTAGTAATTCATCATTTTGTACATGTTTGTTCCCAGAATTCAGTTATAATGATATTAATAAACTTCTGGGCATATGCATCATATTACAATGATGGTATAATGAGACTCAGGTGAGTTGAAGGTTGTTGGGGTCTTCATTGCACAGGTGAGAGTGACTGGCTCACACTGGTACCTAATGCTGCTTACGTATTTTTTTGTGTGAGTTAAAAAAATGCCTTCTGGTTTGCATAATTGTGGGTGGGTTAGGGCAGACCCCTTCTAGGATAAGATGACCTCAGTCAGTGTCTTTGCAGACAGATCTGAAAACCTCCTAACTAACTTTCCTGCCTAACTCTTTTCTAAGAGTCACAAACCCCCTTATTATTAGTATGGATGTTGAGGGATGGGAGGTCTCTTCTTCTGTATCTGCTTCCTGCTGAGAATGGCCACAGTCCCTGCCTACTGGAGTTTCATGGAGCTCTTTCCCTTTTTGCCTCAGTCAGAAATGCAGCCTCTGTCCCTAGACAAGGAAATGAAGATACAAATTTGTTATTTAAATCATGTATCTATTAATTTTTATTATTGATTTGCCTATTAAATGAGAAAAGGGAAACAGGCTTGGTTAATATATTTCTTAAAGAGTAAAAAGAAAGACC
>NW_011888878.1:3510137-3518734 GCF_000151845.1 Pteropus vampyrus
GGGGCTACTCCTTTGGAAGGACAGCCGCCGGCTAATAAACTGCCTCTATAATCAAAGCACTCAGGTTGAGTCTGGTTATTCCGGTCACAACATAAGGCTACCTCATTTTGGAGAGAGACAATCTTGTTTAGCTATATACTCCCATGATCCCAAATGAGACAACCATTTGATTCTGTTCTTCCAGCACATCTTTTCTCTGAATCTTTTGCCTGTCAAAGGTAGGTCCAAGGAGGGTTTTATTGGATTCAGATGTCCGATCCTGATTTTCCAACCTATGTTTGTCTTCTTTCCCAAAATTCCCGAGGTAAAAAAGGGCATGTTGGATTTTTTTTACTTCCTTAGGTCATGTTAACTTTCTATCTTAGGGCATGGGGCTTTATGACCTATCAAACAGAATACACTTTCTACTCTATAAAATAAATTCTGTGATATGTCTTTAGAGTTTGACTTTTGTAAGTTTACTTTTGGAAAGTAAATGAATTTTTAAAAAATCTATTGTTTCCCAATAAAGCTTGGTTTTAAAAATCATATTTTTAAATTAAAATATTTAATTTGCTAGTCTAAACTATTAGGAATTATAGTCTTACTTTTTATATTTTTGATAAAATACTCCCTTCCAACCATTCATTGACAATCTCCCCAAGAATATGCAAACTTTAGATGGAGTAAAAGGTAAAATACTATAAGTACAAAGAAGAAAATCACATTTCACTCATATTATATACACTATGTTTTTTATTGTATGTCTAATTTTATTACATTATGCTTATCTTTTTAAATAATTTAACCAAGGAAAAATAGTAAATATGTTAAGTGAAGTTTGTTTTTGCTCACATAGTCTTATTTAAGGCATTTGGAGGAATATCTCTTAGATAAGTCTCTTATTGCTAATATTAATGGCTCAACAACACAAAAGTGATCAGTCACATATTTTATTTAAACTCCACTTTTTTCTAATGAGAATACAGAATACCCATGCTTAGCAATATCAGTATATTTATAACTGAAAGGGCCTGGGATCCAGGTGTTTGGAGCTTGATTCAGCCAATGAAAATTAAAAGAATATGGAGTCAAGTTTTCTGCTTTAGATTTCATTTTATATATTATAACTTTTATTTTTGCAACTAATCTTGCCTCCAAAGTTGCATATACAACTACTTAAGATACCAGATGGCTTATTGTGAAGCTGTTTAATTGCTTGCATCTTATTTTGAGGTTAATGATTGTAATTATCAAGTTGCAAGTGACATTAAATATGATGCCATTTCCCTGGCACATAAATTGTGATTAGAAAGAAAGGCAGACTTAGGTCAAACTGGAAGATTAAGTGTTAGATAAAATAATTGCCTTTTAATTTCACAATGTAGTCTCATTCTTAAGCTCTATGCCAATTTGAATGGCTAAAATGTTTTAACATTACATGTCTTCTGGTTCACTATTCTTCAGTTACAAATTAGTCCATTGAGAAATGCATAGTCTGCAGAATTTCCCAAAATATGTCTTACAGATCAAAGGTTTTGAAACTCTTTAATAGATGTATTTTACAGAGTGATTTCCAAGGCTGAATAAGTTTGAAAATTCTGCATTAGATATAAAAATTATAATTATTTTTAAAATACTTCCCCTTAGTCTACATCCAAAAGTATGCAACATTCCAAAATTTATTTTAGCAAAGACGCCATTTTCTCAGAACATCTTAGAAGGAGGGCGAAAGAGTACAACCTTAGGTTTCAATGAATGCATTTTGAGAAATGTTGCATTAACTCATGCAGCTATATGGTTCATTGATAAAGCTCAGCAAATGATAGGTCTAGGTCAATAAATGTTATCCAAAAAAATCATATTATAACATGTTAAATTAACTTTTTTGTCAATGTTATAATTTTAAGTGATTGCCCTATTTCTTAATCTGAAAAGAGATATCAAATATACTTTAAAACTAGGACAATCTATAAAATTGAGTAGTAAACCATGCTTATGGTTGAATTTCTTATAGACATTGTGGATATAAAATTTGGTAAACTTTAGGCACATTTATGAATTTATTAAAATATCAAAGATTTAAAAACTAAAAATGAAACTATATCCTGTCAAAAATGCTGTTTTTATACATTTTATTCATCTTAAAATATAATTTTTAAGACAATACTGACAGATTAGTTTTCCTAATATTTTTTATAATGGTTTTAGTCACTGTAGCTCATGAGAGAAAGAAAAAAAAAAACATACAATTTCTATTCCTTAGGTTGTGAAGCTAAATAAAATTTGATTTTGGTCAAAGAAAAAATTCTAAGTACATTAATATCATAAAATGTACACTGGAATTTTTCTTCATTAGATCTTAAACAATGGAAGAATTTCAACTGCCTGAAATAGGTTAGATATGGAAATAGATAAAGGTAAAGGAGGATAATAATGTCTAATAATGTCTCTTAGGAACTTGTCCACTTGTTTGATCATAAATAACTAGTGAAACTGTTCTATAACATTCAGCACATATAGTCATAACTCTTATTTCTACATATCAAAGGAAGATCATCTTGGAGCACTGCCATCAGATTGTCTGGGAGTCCAGCATTATCTTCAAGAATTAACACAGTTTTCATGGATTGTCTAAGAATATTAAAATTTTTCTATGTGTTTATGTGGCCCTGACTAATATAAAAATATAAATAAATATTTAATATGAGAAAAAAATGAAGAGAGAGCCTAAAGGACAAAAATAGAGTATATGCTTAGACATAAATAAAGATCACTCTTAACAGTAACAATCAAAAACATCTAAAATGATACGGGCTACTGTTTTATGCAATCACACACACACACACACACACACACACACACACACACTTCATGTGAGGCATTGTTCTAAGTGACTTAGAAATATTATCCACTTGAATTCTCATAACTCTATAAAATAGGTACTACTATTATTATTGTTATTGCTATTATACAGATGATGAAAATAAGACATGGGAAAGTTAAGTACCTTGGACTTGCAAAAGATATAGAAAGGATTTAAACCCAAAAAGAATGGCTCCAGATGTTGTATACAATAACAGTTGCTGAGTCAATAAGTAATAGAGATATAAGTGTCTTAGGCGAGACAATTAAGTTTAAAATGAGGGAGATACACTTGAGATATATTATTATTATTATTTAGCAAAAGTTACCTAATAAAAAAGATACATTTTATATAAAAATAAAATGACATTTAACAGAAATTGAAAGCAAAAATTAAACTATTGGGATATGAAAGAATAAGATACTAAAAAATAAAGATAAACCCAAATATCATAGTAAACTTTTCTCTATATCTCCTCTCATTGTCTTTCTTTTTGCTTCATTTTCTCTCAAACTAGTTTTTTGGTTTCTTACTGCATGATACAAGTCAAGTAGAATATAATTTCTAAGTAGCTTTCTAGTTTATATCTCCTCCTTCAGGATCTCAGTCTCAGTCCTACTTTCAAATTTCTGGACAGAGTCTCTACTGTTTGGCTATGGTCTGGTGTCCTCTTCTGGTCTGATGGACAGAGGCAGGTGGGCCAGAGTCACAGATTACAGCTATAACAGCTGCAGGGGCAGTTCTTAGAGAAATGAGGTTACTTTGTCCTAGACTGATACCACCAAAGGTGTCCACCATATATGGTTCCTTGAAAACAGTGAAACATTGACCGGGTAGGCATTCAGTGTGAGAGAAGCCTGGGAGAGTTTCAAGCTTCCAGCTTTGAGAATGGTCTCAGGAGCAGAAATCAGAACCCAAGAAAGAAACTGACAAAGAACAAGAAGGCAGTTAAAACACTTAGAAAATTAATAAGCCCTAAAAGCAGATGTAGCTTGAGTGAAACAGGTAGTTGTTGTAAAGTATATCCATTATGTATTTGTTTATAAAATTTTCTTTGCTTTACCTCTTATCCACTTATTCATTTATTTAACAAATATTTTTGAGCATTTTCTATGTAAGAAATATAGTACTGTTTTCTAGTCATAAATAATTAAAGTATGTTCTTTTTGTTGAAGTGGATCACAAAATATTATTTAATTTACATCACACAATTATGGTATTTATCTATCTACATCTATCTACCTATAATCTTCAAATAACTTATAGGGAAAGATTATAAGTCTGTTGTCACCATTCTTATTTATCATTATTCTAGAAATTTGGGGTGAAATGATAAGACTGAAAAAAATTTATAAACTTGTAAATTGAGGAGGGGATGCAGATTATCATTATTAGCAGATGATATATTTTTCTAGCAAGAAAATCAAAGAGAATCACCCTGAAATATTTAAGTGAATTTAGTATGCTGGTTAAAACAAATATACAAAATTGACGTATTTCTATATGAGAAATAATCTTTTAAAAATAAAATGGAAAATAAATATGTATCATAGCAACTAAATAAATGAAACAATACTCAATAAATAAATAAATAAAACACCAAGGAATAAACTTCAAAAAGAAGTATGCTGAACTATACAAAAATGTTCAAAATTTTTCCATGAAATAAATGATATTGATAAGAGAAGCATAACACATTTCTGTATTG
This sequence comes from Pteropus vampyrus, assembly GCF_000151845.1. Lineage (NCBI taxonomy): Eukaryota > Metazoa > Chordata > Mammalia > Chiroptera > Pteropodidae > Pteropus > Pteropus vampyrus. The sequence continues at coordinate 3,514,691 of NW_011888878.1, forward strand.
AAATATATAATAAATATCTCCTAATATAAGCATGAAGGCAATTTTAAAGAACCTTACTCAATTATGAAGTTTACTTCTAAGAAGAAACAAGCTAAACAAAAAAGTAATAAAAGAGTTATAATTATCATATAGTTTAAAATATACTATAAAATTCTTACAATTTATTGTGATATTTGCACAGTATCACATAAATCAGACTGTCACAGAATAGAAAGCCCCAAATTCTATTCAGGAGAACTATAATGAATTTAGCTCATCATAAAGATAGCATTTTAAAATAGTGGAGAAAGAATAAATTATTCAATAAATGTCCTAGCATAGCCTAGCTCATTGTTTGGAAAAAAAATTGAATCCATGGCTCAAATCATCAAAAAACATAAGTAGTAATTATGGATGAAATAAATGCATAGATATTAATATAATATTCAATTTCAAAAAATACTTCCACTAAATATTGAAGAATATTTATATATTCTCATAGGGCTAGTCTTTATAAACATGATATTGAAAGCAAAAATTACAAGAAAAATTTGCATAATTTTTACTATAGAAAAATACAAAACTTTTCTAGAAAAAATGTAGATAACTTAAAAAATATATGAGGATTAAATTAACAAATATTTTCTTAGATTTAGAATGAGTTACAAAATAAAACATTTGCTCTTTAAATATTAAAGCATATTCTATGCTCATTATTTTTGAAGAGAATAAAATGTCTTGGAAATGCTTGTGTCTTGCTATGTCGTATAATAACACATTTTAATTAAAATTTTCTCAGATTAAATTTTTGGCAACTCGTAATCAAACTTCCAAGTAACCTATTTCAAAAACTTCCCTTTTTCATATAACACAAGTATAACATTCTAAGGCAGAGATTTCTCTTCGTATTCTCACTATTTTTTTTTCTCATGCAAAATACTATAATGATAACTCTGTGACTAACTGCTAGTGTTATTGTCCTGACCACTTTGACATAAGTAGCAATGTCACTGTTGATGATACCTTTTGGATTCAGACTTGTAATCTCACCATTATGCATAGGTAAATAAAACAAAATACTTTTTAGCTGTTATGAAAAAAATTACACGACAGTACATTCCTATAATGAAAGAGATCATGCATAGAAGACTTTGAAATTTGGTGCTAAGGCAATAACAGCTTTTGTCAGATCCTGGTAACTTCATTTGACAAGCATAATGTTTCTACTTTGTCTTCATTTAGGACAGCTTTGCTTCAGTGAGTAGGAAACATAACAATGAGTTGTAATAGCTAGCATTTCAAACTCTTTTCCAACTGAATTTTGAGGTGAAGCTAACAGACTTTTGCAAATAGGGAAATTAATGGTTTTCACAAGTTCCCTTATGGAATCACACATCAATGATTTCAAGAATGTAGATGTGTATTGATAATTGAAATCATTATGAGAAACCATAAAGAATACATTTAAGATAAGAATTGTTACCATTGTGGCGATCAGAGTTCTGGTAACACACATACACCTCTAGGTCCTTATCACTGGTGAAGAAATGAATTTCAACTCAGTGAATATGAGAAATATTCATTTATTAAAAGCACATTATGAGGTAGAAGTTGGGTCAAGCCTAAAACTGGCTAGCCACGTGAAAATGAGGATATGTACCCCTGGGGTGGATATACACTCAGGGAAGATGGAGAGCTGTAACCCTGGGGGAAGGAGAGGTCTATGTTATATTTAGGGCCATGATGAGTGCTTACAAAAGCATTCTTAGGTGGTTGGCAAGTGAAGTCATTTTGACCGACACTTGGCTGCTATATAACTCTTTACCTAGTATGCATGCACTTACCCAGAATTCAATCTGTTATAATTAGATTCATGAAGTTCCAGGCATAAACATAGTATTATAATGAAACTTAAATTGTGGGAGAATTAGGTAGTACCTTCTGCACAGGCATCTGTAGCTGGATTAGGCCAGCTAAGATTATGTCTCTCCTTTGTCTCTGGGGATGCCTGATGAGTTCTCTACCAATAGGGTGTTCCTTGTGTGGTCTCTAGGCTGGGCCTCTATTCCTTTGTTCCCCCTGTTGCTCAAGTCTGACTAGCTACTTAACAGAATAACTGACTCTTGTTGCAATACATTTTTTTTTTTTGTTTATAAAATGCTTTTCAAAAACCATGCTTTATGTTGCAATGATTTTAACCAGCAATAAGCTTGGGTTTCAAGTTAAGCAAGCATTTGAAGATTTCCTTTAGGACTGAGGCTGAGCATTCAGAAGTCTACACTGAAAAAATGTTGGAGAAAACTAGGGTGTTATATTGACTTAATTCTTGAGAAATATAACCATATTTAAATTTTTTAATGAATCTAATTATTCAGAAAAAAATACAAGGTGAGGTTATTCTAATACAAATTGAACAAAGATTCAGGAGATATGGGTTCTGAGACTTTCTTTGCCAGCAGTAGCTGTGTGACTTTGGAAAACTTAATTTATTTATTTGGATTAGGATTTCCTCATCTGTAATATTAAGAATTTGATTTAATTTATCTTAGGGTGCCTTCTATGAGAGGGCACTCTGAAATTTCACTGAACATTAAAGGGATACGTTTTCTCAATACCACCAAAGTAAAATAAGGAACAATTTCTAATCACAAGCCATTTACCATATTACAAAGTGGCAAATACGTTTATTTCTGATTAAAAGGAGAGTGGAAAAAAGTCTGCTTGGAATGAACTGCCAATGGAGGTGATACCTAAGAATAATAAGCTTATTCTTAGCTGATACCTAAGAATAATAAGCTTATTCTTAGCTGATACCTAAGAATAATAAGCTTATTCTTATTTTTATTCAGATGCAGTGATTCTTCTGCATCTGAATAGGATTCAGTTTTCTTTCTCTTGCTTCAAGATAGAATCAGTGTTGTATTATATTCAAAAGACATTTAAATTCAACTCCAGAAGCCTGGAAAAATGATTAAAATTATTTCTGAAAAATTCAGTAAAGGAGAATTATACCCTACAAAACAGAACAAAGATCCTAAAATTACTTTTTAGGTATGCCTTTCTATCTTCAAAGTTCTATGCACATAGCAGGTAATAAAATCATTCCACCTCTGGCCCAAGGCACCAGGTAATTTTGACTATTTTTCACTTTTTCGCTCTCTCTAGCCAGGCTCTTCTACCATTTTGAATTTTTATTCCTAGAGTAAATCCATCATTCTGTTTATACTCAGATTGAGGGAGGAAATAGGGCAAGCTAACGTGAAACCAATGAAATGTTTTCAGAGCATCTATTTTATCTAGTCATTTTATCTTACATAATTGCATTTAAGCCTCTGAGTCAACTCATGAGATAGGTATTATCATTATTCGAATATTAAAGATGAAGAAACTGATTCCATAAGAGGATTCATAACATTTCCAATATTTAATAACTTGCAAAAAATAGTTTTAGGGTTGGAACTCATCCTTGCTCTTTTCAATTTTTGACATATGAGTTTAAAAGGAAAGATTATATATTTATTTCACATAGTAAATTAATACAAAAATAAGACGACTTTTTTTAACACTATCATTTCAGTTTCTGAATAGTTTCAAATTAAAAACCAGAATTTAAGATTATTTGTTAGATATGTATAAGAGCATATGTTTGCATTTGTACATATTTACATGCATATATACATATACATATATTAATAGATACATATTTTGAGTAATAGTTATCTGAAAAAAATTTTTTTAATTAACACACCTGCACACACACACAACATAGCCTGCAAAGAATAAAAGAATAATCTGAAGTTGGAGACAAACAGATGAATGTGGTCTCATGGACATCAATTCTATAAAATTTTTCTTTAGGAATAATTTGTGTTTTTTGAAATTTCTGAATACTTGCATGTATCAAAATATTTATCTTTTCACCTCAAAATTTGAATTATTGACAGAACTGACTTTAGAAATCTAGGCTGAACATCATTTTTCCTTAAAATTTTAGACTTTCCTCCCTTGGTCTTCTAGTGTCCACCATGCCCATTGAGAAGTCAAAGGTCACTTTGAATCATATTA
>NW_011888878.1:3518784-3523133 GCF_000151845.1 Pteropus vampyrus
GTTTCTGAATAGTTTCAAATTAAAAACCAGAATTTAAGATTATTTGTTAGATATGTATAAGAGCATATGTTTGCATTTGTACATATTTACATGCATATATACATATACATATATTAATAGATACATATTTTGAGTAATAGTTATCTGAAAAAAATTTTTTTAATTAACACACCTGCACACACACACAACATAGCCTGCAAAGAATAAAAGAATAATCTGAAGTTGGAGACAAACAGATGAATGTGGTCTCATGGACATCAATTCTATAAAATTTTTCTTTAGGAATAATTTGTGTTTTTTGAAATTTCTGAATACTTGCATGTATCAAAATATTTATCTTTTCACCTCAAAATTTGAATTATTGACAGAACTGACTTTAGAAATCTAGGCTGAACATCATTTTTCCTTAAAATTTTAGACTTTCCTCCCTTGGTCTTCTAGTGTCCACCATGCCCATTGAGAAGTCAAAGGTCACTTTGAATCATATTATACTTTATTGAATTGATTTTTGGTGACTGGAAATTTTTAGAATTTATCTATATCATTAGGGTTCAGAAATTTTGCCATTTTTATCATTAAGGTAAGGAAGAGGCTTTAACACTAATCCTTAGAACATATTGAGCACTTTCAATTTTTAGACTAACTTCTTTCAATTCCGAAAGACTTTTAAAATATTTCCTTCACACTTATTTTTATCTTTCCTCTTTCTAGACAATTCCTCTAAATTCCTCCTGGACAATTCCTCTAAATCTTAAACTGTTCTCTACTACTTCATATCATTTATCTTTTTATTCTAATGTTATTGAAATTTCCCAAATGTTATCTTTCAAACATCTAAACTTTCTAAAGAATGTGTAGGTTATACTATAAATATACATACATATACCATGTGTATTTTAATTTCTATATATCCAGTTATTAATTTTAAGAGTCTCTTCTGGTTTTTCTTCACATATGCATTTTCATCTTTGATTGTTCTGTGAAGAATGTTCAGGTTCACTTTCTATTCTTCTCTTCCTGCTTCATGTTCCTAACTGATCACTGTGGAGCAATACATATAGAATCCTCAATGCTCACTTGTTCTCTAGCTTCTGGTTGGAATTTATCAAGAGTTTTGTCCCAGTTCCAGTGGGGCCTTTTCTCAGCTTTCCTTTTAGTGTTTGTTTTTTGAGATATAAGGCCTCTATGCTTCCATTTTTCTATAAATTAAACCTGTAATCTCCTGCTGGGTGGAGGAAGAATGGTTACCACAGTGCTAAATCTGGAAGAGGACTGAGGGTCCCATTGCTCCTCATTCAGAATTTTAAACACTTTTGTTTTCAATCCCTGTTTCACACTACCTTCCATACTGTCTCAGTCCTTCCAGTGTGATATAGTATATATAGTATATATTGCCCTGCTTTTCATGGCACCTATAAGTATTCAATTATGTATATTTTAAAATATAACTGTTTTTTCCACTCTAAAATTACATTGATATTCTTCCTCATTGTCTTAGTGTGTGTTCACATTAAAAAAAATAATCCGTCATTGTTATGACATAATGTTATTAGGAGTTTAAAATCTTGATAGCAATCTGAACACAGCAAACTTCTCCTTCAACATGTATTAACTTGTTTGAAGATGGAGTCAGAGATTATTGTCTCTAATAAATAAATCTCCTTTAAAATAATTTCCTTTAGGGACTTCATGATTTCTGTTGGGATAAGAAATTAAAAAAGAAATTTTAAACACCTTAAAAAGTCACATTTTTGGAGTTGTACTCTTCAGAATCATGAGAAGCATTCTAGATAAAACATAAAGCTTTGTTACTTAAATTTTATAATATCAAACATATTTCATTCAAAATATCAAAAGAATATACTTAGGTTTTTGTACTACAAATGAAGTAGTTTACTTTTATAAAATGCAATGAGAAATAATATCAAGACTATGAAGAACCTAGAAGTAAATTAAATACACATACATTTCTGACAAAACAATTTGTTTTGTTAAGTTTTCTTTTGAGTGGTTTATATTGCTGTGGGATTATATTTACTATACTTATACACTTCCAACTACTTGAATACATATTAGCAATGCTAGAGACTCTCCTCAAATAGGGTATTTATTTTAGAGTAATTACTCTACTAAAAATAGAATAATTATTTTCTAACTTGTAAAAAAATCAGGAGCTATTATTTACTTTTGATTGGTGATTAGCTGTCATCAACCAGACTTTATCAAAGTTTGGCCTTGTGTTTACTCTAGCCATCTTTCATTCCACCCTCTACAATAATCTGTATGACACAGACATTCTAATCAGGTCTTTTCAATAAATTGAAATAAAAAATTTCAATAACTCTATGCCTTTTTAAATGAAGGTAATGCTCATTAGATTACATATTAACTTTTTTTATCTTGATCTTGGCATTATACATTTCTTAAGTTTCATCAATTGTTACTCCTTCACAGTCTCTACCCACATAAATTTCGTTTGTACCCTTAATTTTAAAATTACTCTTGTATAATCTTATGCCTTGCCAAATACTTCTCATCTTTCACAACTCAGCTCAAGGTTAACATTTCCTCGTGGTGTCATCTGTTGACCTTTTCCACCCCAAAACCCTCTCATAAAACATTCAATAGGTTGCCCCTCATCTAATACTATCATATACTCTACTATCTCAATTATAGCACTTGTTATATTATATTTTCTTTGGTTGGTTTACTTGTCTTTCTAGGTCACTGAAAAACTATTAGTGTCTTAAGATCAGGGATTAAAACTAATCCATTGTTTATTGTTAGCATTTTTGTCTGATAAATTTCAATTGCTCTATAAATGTTTAAATTAATGAATTGATATAATATATTTTCTACAAAAATAAATATAATCATTTATATAATAAATTTCTATAATTTTAAATATGTTCAGTAAGTGAACTTGTAAGACATTGAATTGCAATAGCAGTGATGGTCAGGAAATGCATTACAGGGAATGAGGAAGATTGATTTGTTAGAAAATTGACCTATATAAATACTTATGTCAAGTAATTATAGCTAACATAAGAAATTTAAGTGTGCTAGGCATTGTTTTAAATGCTTACATGCATTTACTCATTAAATTCTAAAAATAATTCTATGAAGTGGGTGCTTTTATTATCATTTTGAAAGTAAGCAAATTGAGTCCCAAAGAGGTTAAGGAATTTGCTCAAGGTCACAGAGCTAATAAGTAGCTATTGCAGGATAAAGTATATAATTTCACAGAATACTAAATGTGTTTTTATTGTTTCTGTATAAGTTTAAAATATTTTGTTTAAGTTTAGAAATATTTCATAAACATTAATATTGAATGATACTTTGGCTGATCTAACTGATATTTCAACTTCTAAGAAAGATTATTCAAATATAAGCTTAAAGAAAAATACGTCTATTTGCAAGTTATATATATTAATTGAAACATGTAAATTTTACATTTTTGGAATATTAGGCATTTGAACATAAGATATTCCTGAGTTTCTGAAAGACAGTAACAGTTTATGAACCCCAATAGATTCTAAGGAATATCTTAAGAAACTTCACATGAAAAGCCAAATAACAAAATCGCATCTACACAATCATTGTTTCAATTATCTGTCACTGCTTAACAAAATACCTCATCATTTAAAGAGTTCAAAAAACAACTATTTCATTTCATTTGGTCAAAGTTTATGAGTCTGAAATCCAGATAGTGCTCTCCTGGGCAGGGCCTCTGTTTTCTTTGGCTTTCACTAGGGTCTTACTTTGCTCTATTCCACTGGTAGCTGGGCTGTGCTGGAAGGTGCATGAGGGTTTATTCACGTGACTGGTGCCTCGACCAACCTTCACGTGACTTCTGTATCTCCATGCAGTGTTGTTCTTTCATGATTGTTGAATTTCTTATGTGCAAGTGGACTTTCAAGCAGGCACAAGTTTGAAAAAAGAAAAGCTGAAAAAAATATTTATCTAAAATGTATTTCTTCATAAATAGTAAATAGAAAGTTTACACAGATTTATATAGATGCAATGTGTATTTATATATGTATTATACAAATTAATCATGTACACATTTATGTACAAAATTGTACATATTTACTTATTTTAAAGTACACATCTCTATCTGTACATACATATTGTACAGCTATGTAAAAAATGTGGAATTGGATTCTAAATTTTTATTATTGTATTTAGAAACATTAACTAAATTATGGTATAGATATGGTATGATCTTAAATGTTTGTTTTCAAGGTCCGGTAGCTTAATTTTCAAATGTCCACAAATCATGATGAATTTGCTAACAACTCATTGTATGATCTAAACTTAGATTAATGTTCTTCCTCAATATTTCAAAA
>NW_011888878.1:3523183-3564441 GCF_000151845.1 Pteropus vampyrus
CTTAATTTTCAAATGTCCACAAATCATGATGAATTTGCTAACAACTCATTGTATGATCTAAACTTAGATTAATGTTCTTCCTCAATATTTCAAAAAGTCCACCTAATAATTTGAGGTAACTTCTTTTCTTGTGTGATTAGGTTATTATCATTTTTATGCTGTCTAATGGTCAAACTACAACCTCTTTGGAGAAAAGGGAAAGCGATACCTCCTATTTTTCACTGTTCACATGTGTTTATGTTATTAGTATTAATCCTAGCAGTTTCATTGCAGAATTCTTCTTTTTAGAAGAATTCATTTTTTGAAGAATGGTTTACTTAAAACTAGATAATAATATATGAAAATCTACTTAACCAGGGACACAGGCTGCTATACATGATAGTAGGCTAGAAATGAAGGAAAAAAGCAAAGGCGTCACTTTCGATATCTCTTTGTTCTGGAACTTTCACACTTCCTTCATATTAATTCACTGATAGTAAATAACATGTCATTCTTTAACAAAAGAACTGAACTAAGAAAGGGCACCACATTAAAACTCATATGAAATATAATTAGATAATTATATAAAATTAATTATCTTCTTTATTTTGGGGTAAAAATAAAGTGTCGAGTTTAGTTTTGAAAAATGGCCACAACAATATTTCGTATCTCACATACTTTCCCAAAACCTTGTCATTTTCCCATCAAAAGTTGTAGTCTATGTCTTCTGTAGAGTGGAGCAGGGCTTTGTGACTGCCTCAACTAACAGAGTGCTCAGGAAGTGACTTCCAAGGAAACCTAGCACTCTCTCTGGGATGCTTCCTTTTTAACCCCACTCATTATGCTGGCAGGTCATGTGTAGATAGATATTCTTCCTAGTAGCTCCAGCAGAAGTCCCAGCTGACACAGAGCATTAGTTGTCATCCTTTGAGCATCCCTAGCTACTGCCATGTATAGCAGAGACAAACTGTCTCCATTTAACTCTGTCTAAATTGCACATTGATGAGAAAAATAAATGGTTGTTGTTTTATAGCACAAAGTCTGAGGTATGTAATGTAGTACTTGATAACTGGAACAAGAAATTAATATAATTTCTTCACATTTCAATAGATTGCCTTGCACACACCACTTTGAAGATAATTAAGCCAGGTTATGATTAGAGAAATTAAAATTAATTAAAGTTTGGAGAAAAGGATGAGAAGTACTTTCTTCTGTCAAGATTATATAACAAACATGAGCTACTTTCTCACCTGATGGAAATTCTTATGTACAAAAATATTACTTTAACCCAACTGTCATTCTGCTTGAGAATCCATCATCATATTATTTCTTGGATAAATATAGTGTTACTCTGTTGAAATGAAGAGGCTAATATATTAAACTGTTATCTATATAAATAAAATGTTTTATAACCTATTGTTTTTCACTGTGGTAATAGGTGAATTGGAAAAATGAAGAGTTGGTTTTTTTTTGGTTTTTTTGTTTGTTTGTTTTAAAGAGGAATTTATATGCGTGATTTTCTGGAGTCAAAATGGATTGAATGTATAGAGTTGAGTTGATGCAACTCTACTAACTCATAGTGAAGGCCGGAAATATCAAGGATGTGTGTAAAAGCTATGGAAGTAGCCTAGAGAGTCTCTGAAGGCAAATAAATTGTATATCAAAAACATTTTTTTGTGTGTGTGGGAATGGACTTATTTACCTCTTCAATGAGTTTTGATTTCAAACATATTTTAATTTTCTTTTCCTATTTTTTTAGATAGAAACTCGTTATTGTTCAGTAAAAGTTACAGCTGCTATTGTGTATATATTTATAGGAATACAGAAAGGCGTTAACTGGAGGCTGATATCATTGTTTCCTTGCTAACCTAAGCAAGTTTGTGGGTCCTAAGACTTGTATAGATCCCTGACAATTGAAAAGAGCAGATAGAGGTGAATATCAGAAATCCACAAGACAGTAACACATTAAGTATAGAGGATGAAAATAGGATATATATGTAGATTGGAGGTCCCTGATGCAGTGAATCATGATATGGATTACTTTGGAAATGGAAAAAATTTAAGAAGCATAAAAAATAATAGATTCTTTTACTCACGTTTAGCTTGAAGCTGCAATGAACTGTCTCATATGTATTGTGTTAATCTCATTGTTGGTATTTTTGTTATTGGTAGATCATTTTTTTGTAGTGAAATAATCAGTTCTTTGGCACTGTGGTTGTTAAACCAAAACATTCAGTACAGTCTCTATCCGAGCAAAGATTCATTTTCTTATAAATATCACATTCTTTCAGCATTGCAGACTCCATTTAATTTTTGCTTACACTGAAATATGATTCCTAATAAACAAGATGGATACTTTTTAAAAAGTTTCCCCTTCAACTCCTTTTGACATCTAAATATACTGTGTCATATATAAACACCATCTTATTATGTTATCTAGGAAGTGTCATTGTAGTAATTTAATATATAATGAATTTACAACATAATATAAATGAATTTCATTTATATTATGAAGTTTATGATTTTGAGTTACAAATATTTTTTCTAGTGGATATTTTATTTTTCTAACCCAAGTTTGTCAAATGGTTAATTTAGTGTCTTATGATAACAAATCCCAATAATTCATAATGAAATCTTGGGTGATGAAAATTTAGACAAATTTGCATTTTACTTATTTGTTTAATTAAGAACGTTCTATAATTAGAAAAAAGATTCACTCAGCCCCACAGCTTTAATAACTTGATAATGGTTAATTCTTCTGATACTCAGAATTCATTTTAGTGATGTTGGCAAAGTATAAAAGAGATTTTTTTAAGAGACAACTTTTTAGAGAAGTTTTAGGTTCAAAGGAAAATTGAGAAGAGTATAAAGAGATTTCTTCCCCAACATGTGCACATCCTACCCCACTATGCACATCCTCACCACTGTGGCACATTTGTACATCATAAACCTAAATTATTATTCAAAGTCCATAGTTCACATTAGGGTTCTTGGTGTTATATATTCTATTACTTTTCACAAGTATATAATGACATATATCCACTATGATAGTATCATATAGAATGGTTTCACCGACCTAAAATCCTCTGTGCTCCACCTATACATCCTCCCCTCTTTCCTAACTGCTGGCAATCACTGATTCTTTGTGTCCATAGTCTCACCGTTTTCTTAATGTCATATAGTTGGAATCATACAGTATGAAGCCTTTTCAGTTTGGATTCTTTCACTTAGTAATATGCATTTAAGATTCTTCCATGCCTTTTCATGGCTTGACAGCTTATTTCCTTTTAGTAATGAATAGTATTCTATTGCCTGGATGTACCACAGTTTAATTTTCATTTACTCACTCAAGAACATCTTGGTTGCTTCCTAGTTTTGGTAATTATAAATAAAGCTGCTATAAACATCTGTGTATAGGTATTTGTGTGGACCTAAGTTTTCAATGACAAAATCCATGATTGCTGGATTATATGGTAAAAGTGTTTTTAGTTTTGTAAGAAACTTGTCACCCAACATGGTTGTACTATTTTGAATTTTCACCAGCAATGAATGAGAGTCCCTGTTGTTCCACATCCTTACCAGCATTTGATATTGTCAGTGTTTTGGATTTTGGTCATTCTAACTGGTATGTAGTAGAATCTCACTACATTGCTTTAATTTGCAATGGCCTAATGACATGGTTTTTAGCATCTTTTCATATTATTTGCCATCTGTATATCTTTGGTGAGGTGTTTGTTCAGGTCTTTTGCCCATTTTTAAATGAGGTTGTTTATTTTCTTATTGTTGACTTTTAAAATTTCTTTATGTATTCTGGATAATAGTCCTTTATCAGATATATCTTTTAGATGTATTTTTTTCGTGATCTGTAGCTTGTCTTTTTACTCTCTTGACAATCTTTCACAGAGCAGAAGTTTATAATTTTAATGAAGTCAAGCTTATCAATATTTTCTTGTTAATTTTTTAAATGGAAAAATAATCCCTCATAGTTTCCTGTTAACATATCTGTTAACAAGAAATTTTATCCAGATATACTTTTACTTTTCAGTTTGCTTTCTTTAAGGAAGAAATATGCTTTTCTAGTTTATATGTGGTAATAACATTCTTTAATTTTTCTAAAAGCAAATATACAAAGTCCATCCATGACGTAAGCTCTGTCTGTTAATGAGAGTGTTCAGACTGAGAACTGAAGAGAGCTTTTAGCTCAACTTGTGATGTGGTGGTGTTACTTTAGTGTATTTTTCTACATTCAGGAGAAAAATAGCATATCAGCTAGGATTCAAATAGAGAAGCAGAACGAACAAGGATATACAGTACAAGATATTTTTCAGAGAATTGGTTTATGTGACTATAGGGGCTGGTTAGGCAAATCTGATATCTATAGAGCAGACCACCAAGAAGGACAGGCTGAAATTTTCCGACATGGAATGAAACTGCTGTTTATAGATAGAATTTCTTTTTCTTCAGGTAAGTCTTAGTTTTGTTCTTAAGACTTTTCAATTGATTAAATAAGGCCCACACAGATTATTTAGGAGATATATATTTACATATATTTATAACAAAATATACCTGTTACAGTCCTCATTTCTGCAACTATTGAATGGTCACAGCTGGTGTTTACAACTACCTTTTTTACTACCCCATTTCATATGCCCTTTGTCTTCAGCAAGCATGTCAGCTGTTTGTGGTTCTTTGTCTAGTATTTTGACCAAGTCTTTATTCCTAAAGGGTCTAGGAGTTAGTAGTGTTACCTGAATTGTGTTGTAGTTTTCCACTGACTTTAATCAGAGGACAATATTACTAAGTGATGACATAAGGCCTCTCTTGTATTCTAGACATACTCTTTCTTATCTCCATGTGAAATAGCAGTTCAGTTTTCCCCCAGTAATCAGGATCAGTCATTCCAGCCAGTAAGTATATTAATTCCCTTCTTTGTCTCTGTATTAAAAGGCATGAGCAGTTCAAATTGGCCTGATCGCAGTTTTACCTTTCAACTCAATGGAAACATTGTTATTTCTCCTGGTGGAAGCATTCCACCGGTGATTAAGACGGATAGCGAAAATTTTTGCTAGTGAATCCTCATTAACAAGTGGAACACTAGTGGGCAATAATGAGTGGAGCCACTCCCATTTTCACCTCTTGATTCCTGGAAGAGGAATCCTGGTTCTGGATAAAACAACACCATGTATTTACAATGTGTTTAATTTAGTGTAATTTAGAACATATCCTGCATCCTGGAAGACATTACTCTAGGCCATATAAATTATATGGCTAAATAAAAATACTGCAAGCTAAAATTGACACTATCTTAATTTTAGAGATGTATTCATTTTGTCCTAAGGAAACTCATAAAGGTATGAGTACTCCAGCTGACTTTGCATTCCAGCACACACATTAACAATCGAGTAATGACCTTCTTTACCATTAGGAAAACCTGAGAATCTGGTGTTCCTAATAGCATTGACAAAAATCTTCCTTACAGTAACACATTCCGATGCTAAAGCCATACAGAAAAGAGAAATTCTGTTCCTCATTTAGTAACCTTGCTAGAGAGGGGTTTTTGTTTGTTTGTTTGTTGTTTCACAATTCTTGGTGTTCCTTAGGGAAAAAAGTTTAAGTTATTTCTTCAAGACAAGAAAGGGGACAGCATTTATTCCAGCTTTTAGGTTTTATGTCTATATCCAAATTTAATTTCTTTTTTACTATATGGACAACATAATTTTTTGAAATTGATATCTATAACATACATAGAAAAATTTCCAATTTTATTCTTGACACAAAAATAGAGGAATTGTTTTTTCAATTAATTCTTAATTTTGCAGTTCATAAATTACTACTATTTTTGATTCCAGTATCCTCTCCAAAGTTTACACCTTAATATATATCTTTCCAGGCATTGTAATACATTATGTAAATATATTAATAGGTAAATAGAAAATAACCAATAGATACCTAATATACATTTATATATCTATATTGATGCATTTATTTGTCTATCTACTCTGCTTTCTAAGGGAGATGACTCCTCTTATAATCTCTCTTCAAGGATGTACCCAGAGGCAGTTTACTGACTAAGGCAGTTTTGTTCTTATCTTGTGACTTACTGAACTAGTACTTATTTAACCGGTACTATATTCTGGGAATTATGGAGTAACAGTATACAACTTGGTAGCAGGAGATTTGGAGAGAAAAATCACAAAGAAGAGAGTGAGAGGGTGACTGAGTCATATTAATGGTAGAGAAATCGTAAGAAGTTCAAAAATAAACTACTCTGGAATAAATTCCAACTAAGTTTGCCTTGGATGAACTTTGAAGTTTAAATTTTAGCCAGATGAGTCTGTATATGCATTTTTAAATAAACATTTTTTTGTTTGTTTGTTTTAAGGCCTGACATCCATTCCCCATTCTTGCGATGAAATCTTTATTTTCCTTAGGTATATTAACTCTCCTTCATTTTCTGTCCATGTTGCTTGTGTGATCTTGACCTACTACTAGCTTGTCGTGATAGGCACTTTATTGGGGCTTATGTCAACACTCTACTGTCCCTACCACAATAATTCATTTAAGGATGGATATGGGGCTGAATTTAAGCCAAAGGGAGTTAAGCTCAAAGAGAAGAAATAGCCTTTCTTTTATGTTCCTTGTGTGCTGAACTTGGAAGCAACAAAGATATAATTGTGTAGCTCTTAACAAACATCTTGCCACCTCAATTCTATGAACTACTTGAGAAATAAGACAACCCCTGAAGAAAGCAGGGGGATGGGGTGGAGGTTGGGGAAGGAGAGAGAGAGAGAAAGAGATCCAATGACATTTTTTAAGGCTCTTGAATATAGTCACACTTAAAGCCAAAATATCCCCAAATTTCTCCATTTTTTCAGCCAATTATTTTTTAATTTTGTAAGCCAATTTTTAAAAAATATTCACCTCCCTTACTATATGAAGGGCATGGACACAACTCTTTCTGATAGGACAATTAAGCTTTTCTTAGTTAAACTTTCTAGATAGGGTGATCATATATCATCCAAATCAAGATGACTTTTAAATGAAAATGAGAATCATTAGTAATTGCACAGCATCAAAAGGTATAAATTGTGGCTTTCCCCACCAAACCCATAAGAATGGTCACAATAACCATACAGCAAAGATTGGATAGATTAGCTTGACTCCACTTCTAGCAATAAACTTTAATAAAATGAGAGCAATGCCTTCTCAGGACCCTAGCTCTAAGCAAGTATAAGACTTCTACGATGTATGAGATATATTATCAAAGATTTTGGAGAGGATAAGAAGCAGGAAATAAAAATGTGCTTGCTATACAATTATCGCTGATGTTTATTTTTCTCCCTTTGATTTCCTGGCTTCTTTATTTTTCACTTCATTGTTTTTATTCTTTATGCTTGACTAACCTGTCTGCTGTCATCATTCACAATGCACATTATAAGTATTCTAGTGGCTATTATTTTTCAATAACTACAGATTTCAAATTTTTAACTGGAAATCTGTAGAAAATAAGGTAAATAACAGAAATTGTGTTTTATGTAGTACTTTTCTGGAATTAGTTTATTAAGGAATATCTGTGTGCCAAAAGTCTTAGAAAAACAAAGCTTGAAGATTTATTAACAATTTTTGGTTATTGCAGGATAGGATTTTAAAACAACATAATTGCAAAATATTTCTAGCTTCATTTCCTCAAATTACATAAGAAAATGCAAAAATCTTTAAGCTATCCGAGTCTTGTAGAGAACTCAATTTAAAAAAAAACAACATTATTTAAAAAAAAAAATTTAAAAATAAAACAACAACATTTAAAAAAAAAATTTAAAAAAACAACAACAACATTATATTAAAAAAAACAACAACAACATGCTGGTTCTTGTTCGTAATTATAAATCAGAGCAATACTGTTGGGACTGTTAAAATGTATTACTTTTAAAATAATAGAACTATTTATTTTTCTCAAATTCAAGGCCTGAAACTGTCTTACTTAACAATAATAATAGTAATTAATAATAATAATAATAATAATAAAGGTTAGCTGTATTTTCCCCTGAATGATGTTTATGAGAATAGACAATTTACAACTTACATACAATTTATAGAATTTATGTCCATGGTAAACAGTTTGTTCCACATGTAGATGCAAATCACCACAAACTTCATATCTATTTGTTGATATTCTCATTCTGTCATTTTTTTACTCTCTCATATTGTAAGATTCAATCTTATGAGTCCAGGTTTTTTCTTTATTATGATAATTTGTGAATCTTCTCAGTGCTGGTCAACAAAATAAAATTTTAAATGGTTAGTTTTTCCATGCAGCTGTATTAAAGCAAATACTCTTCTATTTTATAATTCTTTTTTAAAATATTATTTCCAATGGAAATATCTTATAGAATATCTACATATAGTGATTATTTCCATCACTGTAAAAGTTATCTTTAAACTTTTATAATATATTGATATGATTAAAATTATATTTAAATAGACATCATTGTTTTCTAAAAGCTATAAAAATTTGTATTTTGATTTTGACTAGATTAAGATAATGATTAAACACATTCCTCTTTTATGTGTATAAAAGTAAAAGAAAATGTGAGCCTCTTTTAGATTTCTTTTATTTCAACACATTTTGAAACTTTTTTTATCATTTAAATTAACACAATCTTCATAAATAACCAGATTGTCTACACACAACTAAGTGTTGAAGATTGAAAGAGTTAATGTATTTTTGCTACTATTATTATTTTTAGTTATTATCAGTAGAATATTGAGGTAATTTGTGCATACCTCTTAAAAATAACAGTAACAATACATGAGGATACAGAATGTAGTACAAGTGGAGATTAATTTTCTTCACTATACTCCTTCATTTAGTTCTTCAAAGTGATTGCATTACAAATTTATATTTATATACTTATTTCTCTGTTTATAGATATATTACTTTTGAACAAGATCTCTTGACTCCCTGCTATAATCAGTTTCATTTTTTCTTTCTCTTTTACTAGTATCTTTTAAATTTTAGCACCAACATTTTTATAGTTTTCTACTAATTTCTCTTTAACTTAAAACAATATGCTGTAATACTATCAAATTGAACACATCGATACATTAAAAAGAATATCCATTTCAATCAAGTTGGGTTCACCACGGACACAAGGACGGTTCAACATACACAAACCGATCAATGTGATTCACCACATAAACAAAATAAAGAATATAAATCTTATGATTATATCAATACAGGCAGAAAAAGCATTTGAAAAAATACAGCACCCATTTATGATTAAAACACTTAATAAAATGGGAATAGAAAGAAGGTAACTCAACAAAATAATTAAGGCCATATATGACAAATCCTCAGCTAATATCATACTTAATGGTGAAAAACTAAAAGCTTTTTCTCTAAGATCGGGAACAAGATACTATGTTAAATAAGACTGCCCACTCTCAGCAGTCTTATTTAACATAGTATGGGAAGTCCTAGCTAGATCAATCTGGCAAGAGAAAGGAATAAAAGGCAATCAAATTGGGAATGAAAAAATCAAACTCACTTTTTGCAGATGACATGCTTCTCTATATAGAAAACACTAAAGACTACCAAAAAAATTATTAGAAATAATAATCAAATACAGTAAAGTTGCAGGATACAAAATCAATGTACAGAAATTCATTGTATTCCTATACACTAACAATGAAATTTCAGAAAAAGAAATAAAATATTTTTATTTTGTAAATTGCAACAAAAAGAAAAAGTACCTAGAAGTAAACTTAACAAAACATGTGATGAGCCAATACACTAGAAACTATAAGGCATTATTAAAAAATTGAAGAAAACAGAAAGAAATAGCTATTTTGTGTTTATGGACTGGAAAAATCAACATAATTAAAATGGCCTTATTATCCAAAGCAATATACAGATTTAATGCAATCCCTATCAAAATACCAACGGCATATTTTAAATAAATAGAATAACAAATTATAAGATTTATATGGAGCAAAAGACCCCAAAATAGCCAAAGCAATCTTGAGAAAAAAGAACAAGGCTGGAGGTACCACACTTCCTGACTTCAAATTATACTACAGAGACAATAATCAAAACAGCGTGGTATTGGCAGAAAAACAGACACACAGACCCGTGGAACAGAATTGAGAGCCTAGAAATAAATTCACATATACATGGGTGAATAATCTTCAACAACAGACCCAAAAATATACAATAGAGAAAAGAAAACCTCTTCAGTAAATGGTGCTGGGAAAATTAAAAAGCTAAATGTAAAAGAATGAAACTAAAGTGTATCTGTCACCATAGATCAAAGACCTAATTATAAGACACGAAACAATAAATTACATAGAAGAAAATATAATATTAAACTCATAGACCTTGGATTTAGAGAGAATTTATTAATTTGACCTCTAAAGAAAAGTAAAAGCAAAAATAAACAAATAGGACTATATCAAATTAAAAAGCACAGCAAAATAAACCATCAACATGACAAAGAAGCAACCTTCTGAATGGGAAAAGATATTTGTAAACAATGCCTACAATAAGGGGCTAATATCCAAAATATATAAAGAACTCATACAACTCAACAAAACAAACAATCCAATTAAAAAATGGGCAGAAGACCTGAACAGATACTTCTCCCAAGAAGATGTGAACGACCAACAGACATAAAAGATGCTCGACTTCACTAGTTATTAGGAAAATGCAAATCAAAACTGCAATGAGATATCAGCTCACACCTGTAAGAATGGCTATCATCAACAAGACAATTAATAATAAATGTCGGAGAGGTTGTGAGGAAGAGAGAACACTTGTGCACTGCTGGTGGGAATGTAAATTGGTACAGCCACTGTGGTAAACAGTATGGAGGTTCCTCAAAAAATTAAGAATAGAATTATTATATGACCCAGCAACCCCTCTTCTGGGTATCTACCCCAAAATCTTGAAAACATTTTTCCATAAAAATATGTGCATCCCGATGTTCATTACAACATTACCGTGGCCAAGACATGGAAATAACTGAAGTTTGCTTTGATAGGTGCCATTTACAACATGAATGGATCTTGAGATAATCATGCTAAGCAAAATAATTCAGACAAAACAAGTTGAGAAGCATATGATTTCACTCATATGTGGGATATAAAAATGAAAACAGCAAACAAACAAGACAAACAAAAACTCATAAACATAGACAGCAGTTTAGTGGTTATCAGAGGGAAAGAGAGGTGAGAGAGAGGTAGATAAGGGTAAAGGGGTCAAGTACATGGTGACAAAAAGAGATTTAACTTTGGGTGATGAACACACAATGCAATATACAGATGATGTACTATTTTATTGTACACTTGAAACCTATATTTTTTTAACTAATGTTACCCCAATAAATTTAATTAAAAAAACAAAGAAATCATATTCAAAAATATGTTTTAGATATTTAGTAATAAATATATTATTTAGTAATAAATATATTTCATATTTATATAATATATACTTTATACTATATTTATATTTTATATATTTATATGATCTAATATTAATCTATATAATTTAAAAAATTGGTTATTAATTAGACAAAGAAGTTACTGATTTCAAGCTATGAGACCATATGTAATTTTTTTTCTCCAACCTCTTCTACTAGTTTTTACTTTCTAATTTCTATTTGTTATCATTTTATTTGCAGAGTTCAGGTTTATAAGAGTTATAAACTTCTCTTTAAATATAATGGCCTTTTATGTTTTATTAATAAGTTAATTCTAAAAATTGGAAAATATAAAGATATTTAAATTATTAAGATTATATAAAAATTTTTTATTCTAAAATAAAGTTATTACAGAAAGACAAAAATGTAACCCTATGCTAGTTATATCTACCAATCAATGGATGATTCTTCACATATCATATTCTAACATAGTCTTCTTTAATTTTTTTCTAACATTTTATGTTTCCTGAGTCGTACTTAGCTGCCTTAAAAAAGTCCCAACATTCTTTTATTTTGAGATCTTGTTTTTCTTCATTCTAGAGCAATGTATTTTGAGTTTGTTGAATATCTGATTTTATTTTGTCTTAAATTTGATTGACAGTTTTTCTAAGAATGGAGTTTATTCTTAATACTTAAACACATTATTGTCATCTAGACTATAGGCTGGCTATCAAAAATTTGATATTGTTGGTTGGTTTTCATTTCTTTATTTCTATCTCTCTGTCTAGGAATTTCACACTCATAGTTATGAAAATTTAGCAAGCTATTTCTAAATATTGGTCTTATTTGAAAATCTTGTTCAACCATGAGCGATCCCTTTTATTCTGGTGATTGTATTTTCTTCTTAATAGTTCCTCTCCTCTATTAATTGTACTTCCTTCTGAAACTCTTGTTATGTAGATGCTCTATCTCTTGCCTCTATCTCCATATGTCTCTTTATGTTTCTCTTAGATTTTACATCTGTAGCTATAAATAGATATAGTAAAACTTCTTTTTCTTTCATCAATAGACTCCTCCAATTCCATTTGCTTTGCTAATTCAGATCTGTTTATTGTTTTCACATTGTTTGAGTTTTTCAAGTATCCGGTGTTAGGATGGTCTGGTTTTATTTATTACTTTAAAACTATAGTATTTGTAGCTGGGGTGAATTTCCTCTGCAATTGTGTTGACTTGTTTCCCTTGAATGAGGATGACTTATTTTGATATGTGTAGAAATCTCTGGATAAGGAGCAGGCGGACAGAGGGAGATTCTAAAACTTTCTAAATAAAAAAGTTAATTTTCAGGTTATACTTCACTGATGTTGTCATAGCTTAAATTCTGTTTATTCCAGAAATAATGGTGATCTAAGAAGACTCTGATTCTGCCTGGGCTCTGTCTTTCAGAACGACTTGCAGATAATTTGACGAAGAGCAATGCAAGAAAGTGTATATCCCCTACAGTGAGATTGGTATGTGTAAAGGTATAGAGGCAAGACAAAATGTGGAGCATGTACAGAGTCGAAGTGGCTCAGTGTACAGGAGCAGAAGGTGTGTTCTGCATTGTTCCCCATGACTACCTTCAAGATGGAACTGAAAATACTAAGCCACACTCAACTTTTTATTCCTTTTAAATATACATTATTTTTTAGAGCATTTTTAGGTTCAAAGAAAAATTGAGTAGAAAGTACAGAGAGTTCCTATATATCCTTGCCTCTACACATGTACACTGTCCCCTACTATCAACATCCCCCACTAGAGTGGTACATTTGTTAAAACTGATGAGCCCACATTGACATATCATTAGGATGCAAAGTCAATAGTTTACATGAGGGTTTACTCTTGGTGTTGTACAGCTTACAGGTTTTGACAAGTGTACAATAACATGTATTTACCTTTTATCATACAGAATAGTTTCACTGGGTTAAGAATCCTCTGTGCTCTGCCTAGTCTACTCTTCTTCGCCCTTAACACCTGGCAACTACTGATGTTTTAACTATCTTGATAGTTTTGCCTTTTCCAGAAAGTTATATAGTTGGAATCATACAGTACGTAGTTTGTTCAGATTGGCTTCTTTCACTTAGTAGTATGTATTTAAGGGCCCTTTATGTCTTTTCATGGCTTGATAGCTCATATCTTTTTAGCACTGAATTAAAATCCCTTTGTCTGAGTGTACCACAGTTTATTTGTCTATTAGCCTAGTGAAGGATATCTTAGTTGATTATAAAGTTGATAATTACAAATAATACTGATATAAAAAAATCCATGAACAGGATTTTTGTGGACTTTTTTCTAAATATGAAAAAAACAATTATAGTAAGAAGGCTCTGAGTTTTGGAGGTTTCTTTGTTTTGGCAGTTAGAAATAATTATTTCTACTGATACAGCTGACCCAAATTTTATTATGTTAAAAAAATCTTGTCTAGGCACTTCAATTTGTACAAGGGGACGTTAATCTTACCAATTTATTTACTCTCCAAAGTACAGAAATATGATAATCATCATAATGTTTCCCAGTTAGAAAATTTAATAATTTTATAAATTATCAAATTAAATAAATGCATTAGCCAAAAACTTCAGATAAAATAAAATCAAGCCATATGCATTTGTGTTTATAAACAGAATGATAAAATGGTCTCTGCTCAACAAGATTTGGATTTAATCGAACTGACCTATTTTATGTTATAAATACATGAAGTTATATATTTATGTGTCTGTGAAAATGTTTAGTAAGGTATGAGAACCAAGCTTAAACAAAGCCACATTAGAAAATTATGCCAATTATGAAGCATAAAACATAAAGGTTGTGTGACCTACATTTGTGATATAGCTAGTATCATTTTTTTTTGACAGCTATTCTTTATTCAAAAATTAAAGTCTTTCAATATTGTCAGTCATTGTGCTTGAAATTAGAATGAAAGATGAAAACCCTTGGACTCTTCCCTCAGGTAATTCAATCTTTTAGGGAAGGGTCATATAAACAAACAACACAATGTTTGGTGATAAGGGCATCGATAAATGTCTTAAACATATTACAGCAACAGCACAGAAGAGAAACACAAGGTTACAAAGTGTATAATTCTCTCTAGTTATTGGAAGACCGGGTGAAGATTTAAAAAAGCAGGGATATCTTACGAAAGTTATGAATGATGAGAAGTAAAGATGCTATATCTGTAAGTATTTATTATTTAGGACATACTTACCTTACCAAAGCTTTCAAATACCTACATATATTTTATTTATCAGATAGATACCATTATTAGGTTTTGAGAAAAATACAGTTTAGAGATGATATCTTTGGGAAGGTAGAATCTTCAAAATACCAGCTAAACTAGAAGGACACACTCCAGTTTTAGTAGTACTGGTAATAGCTTCTTCGATGGCTTGCTTCTCCATTTCTAATAATAAGCCTTTAAAAAATGTTCTTTAGGGTTCAGTAGACCATGAAATAGTCTCTGCAGAAGTACCCCTGGTGCCAGCACTGAGACAAACATTCATTTTGGCTGTCAGCTAAAAGAACTTGGAAGAAATGAAGCACATTTATTATGTACTGATATATTCTGACTAGATAATCCTTTTATGTTGGAGGCACTATAAAATCAAGTACAGATTACTGTTGACAAAATAGTAAAAAGTAAAATTCAGTTGAGCTGCAACAGTTTTGCTTCCAATTTCACAACTGGGTAATTTTCTTTATAAACTTCTATTAAAAAGTTTTTCCGGGAATGAGTATGTTATTAAATAAACAATTTATAATATAGTAAGGTTAGATGAATCAACAGACTTTCACAATGATATGTTTATATTTTAAAAATGTGATGGTTTAGGTGTTATATGATCTATAATTCAGTTAAATAACTTAATTAATTAGAATTGAAATTATTATTAACATGAAAATGCAGTTACAGTAAAATTTTTATAAATCTTTTAGGAAATGTTACTCACGACATTATTTTTACTTATAACTGGAAATATAAATACTAAATATTGGCTTTTTAATATTCTAAAATATTAAAATAATAAGTTACTTCCTGTTTAGCCATAATCAAAAATTTGGTGGCAAATATTATTAGAAAGTAAATAGAATAGGACTAAATTAACTTTTCGGGAGTAAAGGTTAGATATCTTAAACATGGTACAGCAACAGATTGACTGTTTGCCATCTTCCAAAGGAAAAAGACACACATTTAATTATATTTTGCATTGTAAGAGGTCCCTTAGACATTTACCTAAACCGTTACCTTTTTAAATGGAAACTTACTTCTTTGTAAATAATTTACTCAAACTTAGTACTTTGTCACCTGTCTGTTATTCAAAGCGTTTTATTATCTCACCTCATTCTATATTTATTCTAGTCATGAATGAAATAGCAATAGCACTTAAAATAGTATCCAGATTTTTTTTTTTAATAAGTGAGGTGAATTTTTACACATAATGCTTCTGCCATTATTTTTAGCAACTACTTCAGACTATGTCTTCAGTCATAATAAACAGAATTATCTCTTATCCTATAGCATTATAATGATGGCATTATATAACATGTCCAAATGTTATACCAGTTATAGTCAACAGGAAACTATATAAACAAAAGAACTCTTTAAAACAAATTCTCTTTACTTTTAATAAAATCAGGGGAAAATTGTTAAATAAATCTTTGCCAAATTTTGGAGAGTAATTTTGGTGTAGTCTAATTTGAAATACATGCTATGTAACACATTCAAAATTTACTTTGGAGTTTCATACTATACCTTAAAAAAGATCATCATTCTTCATAGAAGCCTGTTTTGACATCACATTCACAGCTATAAGCAGCTTCTAAATGAGTAGTGTCAAAAATCTGTATATTTTATAGTGGTTAATGATTTCCCTAGTCACTGCCAATGACACCCACTAACCCAAATAAATTTACTTACCATCATTTTCATAAACACATTCAATGATTAACTCTATGTATATTAAGCTTTTTGAGCTAAGGAATGAGTTCTAGTGAAAAAAGTAAATACACTTAATCATCTCTTTATCCCTATATGAATTTTTTCTGATTACTACATGTTCATCATGCAAAATTCAGCCATTATTGAAATATATTCTATTTTTTACCCAACTTAAAATAATACAAGTACTTTTTATTTAACAATAAGAAAAATTATTTTTAATTAATTAATAATATACTTTTTTACTTAAAAAATTAGTTTTATGCTTTTGGAAAAAGATATTTACAACTCAATAGGCACTGATTTTTTTTTTTTTTTTTATGTAGGAAACGAAAAATTTCTCCTTTACTCTCCTAGTGAATCTCCAGCTGGTGCCTAAGAATTAAGCTGACAGATTAACAAGAGAAAAACATAAATTTTTTAATTACTTTTTTACATGTACATGTGAAACTTAAAAAAAAAAAAAAATGAAGACCTGAAGAATCAGAGTCAAACTCTTACGTGCTAAGTTGGACACAAAGAGTAGTAAATTACAAAAAATATGTGACAAGACAAATGGGGTTGGGCTAGAATAGATAATCATAAAAAAGTAACTAGGAAGATAAGAATTAGGTTTAGTTTACTTATAGAGATTTTTCTCAGTTTCCAATCCTCATCCCCAGTGATAAGAATGTTTCTTTCCTCCTGGTTTCAGGAGGACATCTTTCCTAGGAGAGTTTTATCTCCTGCTTTCAAGGGAAAAACAAGGAAGGTCAGTGGCATATACACAGTGGCATATTTTGGGGTGGTGTGTTCTGAACTCCCTTATAAATCACCATCATTTTGCATACTGTCTTAATTTCCTATTGTTGCTGTAACAAATTACTATAAATTTAATGGTTTAAAAATAATACAGATTTATTATTTTACAGATTCAGAAATCAGAGTCCAAAATAGGTCAACAAGGCTCTCTTTCTTCTGGAGCCCTAGGGGAGAATGCATTCCTTGCCTTTTCCAGATTCTAGAGGCTTCCTACATTTATTAGCTCAACCCATTTCTCCATCTTCAAAGACAACAACAGAGCATCTTCAGATTTCTCTCTCTGTCTCTCTTTCCCTCCATTCCTTCCTCCTCCTCTCTTATTTATTTATTTGTTTGTTTGTTTAATGGTGACATTGGTTAGCAAAATCCAGTAAGTTTCAGCTGCACATTTTAACAGTAAGGCATATATATATTTACATTGTGTGTTCACCTCCCATAGTTAGATTTCTTTCTGTCACCACATATTTGACTCCTTTTACCAAATCTACCACCCCTTTCCCCCCTTCCCCATACCTTCTGGTAACCACTAGTCTATTGTCCATGTCCATGAGTCTCTGTGCTGTTCGTTTGTTGCTTTGATATCCCACATATAAGTGATATCTTATGATTTCAACTTTTTCTGTCTGGCTTATTTCGCTTAGCATGATTATCTCGAGGTCCATCCATGTTGTCGCAAATGACAGTATTTCATCTCTTCTTATGGCTGAGTAATATTCCATTGTATATATATATACCACAGCTTCTTTAGCCAATCATCTGTCATAGGACACTTCGGTTGCTTCCATGTCCTGGCCACCGTGAATAATACTGCTATGAGCATCGGTGTGCAAATATCTTTTTTGATATGAGTTTTCAAGTCTTTGAAGTAAATACCCAGTAGAGGGATTGTTGGAT
The DNA here is from genome assembly GCF_000151845.1 of Pteropus vampyrus. NCBI lineage: Eukaryota > Metazoa > Chordata > Mammalia > Chiroptera > Pteropodidae > Pteropus > Pteropus vampyrus. The sequence continues at coordinate 3,541,244 of NW_011888878.1, forward strand.
CATATGGTAGAGATGAGGATTAGAAAAGAGAGAGGAAAAAAACTAAGGATTGTCCTCTCTTTTCTAACCCTCATCTCTCCCCAGCTCTAACATCTGCTTCTGCCATTACATCAACTTCTCTAATTCTCATCCTTCTGTCTTCTTATAAGAAGCTTTGTGATTACATTGGGCTCTCATATGGATAATCTAGGATAATATTTCCATCTCAAAATCCTTAATTTAGTTACATCTGTACAATCCTTTTTTAGCATGCAAAGTAATGTATTTCCAAGTTTTGGAATTTAGGATGTGGACATTTTTGGGTGCTATTATTCTACCTGACACACATATGTAAAAGGAAACATGTTAATGAAAAAAATTAATTATGGTCTCTAAATTTTCACATTTTGAATCTACTTTTAAAAAAATATTTATTTATAGAAATAGATGACACTTATTAAGAAAGTATAAAAATCAAATATATAGAGTTCAATAAAATATTGCAAACTGAAAACATGAAGCAAGACAGAAATAGAATATTGCCAACACCATTTATTGAAGAGACTTTCCTTTATCTATTGTATGTCCTTAGCGCCTCTGTCATAAATTAGTTGGCTATATATATTTGGGTTTATTTTGGAAATCTCAATTCTGTTCCATTGGTCTGTGTGTCTGTTTTTCTGCTAGTATCATATAGTTTGGATTACTATAGCTTTGTAGTATATTTTGAAATCAGGGGTGTGATACCTCTGGCTCTATTCTTCTTTTCTCAGGACTGTTTTGACTCTTTGGGGTCTTTTGTAATTCCATGTAAATTTTAAGATTTTTAAATTCTATTTCTGTGAAAAATGCCACTGAGATTTTGATAGGGATTGTACTAAATCTGTAGATTGCTTCATGAATTATGGACATTTTAACAGTGTTAATTCTTTTAACTCATGACCACAAAATATATTTTCATATCTTTGTGTCTTCTTCAATTTCTTTCAAAAATGTCTTATACTTTTAAGTGTACAGGTCTTTCACTTCCTTTGTTAAGTTTATTTTTAGGTATCTTATTTTTTGTTGTTGTGATTACAAATGCAATATTCTTCATTTCTCTTTCTGATAGTTCATTGAGAAAACTGGACAGCCACATGTAAAGGAGTTAAACTAGCCCACTATCTTATATCATAAACAAATATTAACTAAAAATTACATACTTAATGCAAGACTTGAAACAATAAAATACATACAAGAAAACACAGGCACTAAGCTTCTGGACATCAGTCTTAGGGGTGTTTTGGTGACTTTGATTTTAAAGGTAAAGGGAAAAAAAAGTAAACAAATGGGACTGCATCAAACTAAATAGCTTTCGCACAGAAACAAAACAAAACAAACAAGAACATCAACAAAACAAAAAGGTAACCAACCTAATGGGAGATAATGTTTGCAAATAGTATTTCTGACAAGGGGTTTCTATCCAAAATACATAAAATAACTCAAACAACTCAACAATAAAAAAATCAAACAACCTGATTAGGAAATGGACAGAGAATGTTAATAGACTTTTTTCTAAGGAAAGCATACAGATAGTCAATAGGCACATGAAAAATGTTCAATATTATTAATCACTAAGGAAATACAAATTAAAACCACAATGAGATATCACCTCACACATGTCAAAATGGTTATTATCAAAAAGGCAAGAAATATCATGTGTTAGAGAGCATGTGGAGAAAAGGGAACCCTCATACACCGCTGGTGGGAACGTAGTTTGGTACAGCCACTATGGAAAACAGTAAGGAGATTTTTCAAAAAATTGAGAATAGAACTCCCATACTATCCAGCAATTCCTCTTCTGGGTCCTTATCCAAAGAATATGAAAACACTAATTTGAAAAGATATAAGTATCCCTATGTTCATTACAGCATTGTTTATAATAGGCATGATGTGGAAAAAAACATATATATATATTTTTTTCTTCATATATATATATATGTCATTATATATATATGATGAAATGGAATATTTCTTTAAAAAGATGAAATATTGCCATTTGTGACAACATGGATGGATCTTGACAGAATTATGCTAAGTGAAATAAGATAGCTGGAAAAGGATAAACACCATATAATTTCATTCACAAGTGGAATATTAAACAAACAAACAAACAAAACAAAACCACAGTCATAGATATGGACAACAAATTGGTGGTTACCAGAGGCAAATAGAAGTGAGGGGAAAGTGAAACGGGTAAAGGGTGTCAAATATGTAGATAGCAGTAATAGATAGAAATTAGATTTTTTTGGTGGTGAACAAGCTATAGTATATACAAATATTGAATTATATTGTTACATAATGTTATTTATCAACATTACTTCAATAAACAAAAATAGAATATTGCTTGTACTCAAGAAGCTTAGGCCGTCTCATGCCACCTCTGGATCTCTCCTCCCTTTGTCCATTTCAAAAGTAACCATTCTCATAACCTGGTTTTTCTGTTTTTTCTATTTTGAACTTTATACAAATTGAATGATATAGCAAGGCTCTGTGTGTAGCTTGTTGTGCTTAATATTATACTTTTAAAATTAATACATTGTATTGTAAGGACTGTAGTTAATTTATGTTTATCATTGTACAGTATTCCATTGATAGAATATACCACAATTTATTTATCCATTCTGTAGTTGTTGAAATTTTCGTTGTTTGCAGTTTGAGAATATTCTAAATAATGCTTTTTTGAATAATCAATGACCTATGTCTCTGCCATCACATGTCTCTTGGGTCATATGCATATGCGTTTCCATTAGATATATACTTAGGAGTGAAATAGCATAGTTATTGGACATGTGTATATTCAATTGAGGTGACACCACAAAGCTAATTTCCACAGTGATTAAATTACTTCATACTCTCATGAATAGTAAAATTAGATTTCTAGTTGCTTGGTGTTTTTTGCCAATGGTTTAATTATTTGTCTTTTTTACTTTAGACATTCTTGTGTATGTATACTAGTATTTCACATTAAATTAGTTTTATACTTTAATTGGCTTTTTCTTGATTACTAATTAGGTTGAACATTTAAGCATATTTTCATAATATTTATTGGCTTTTGGATATCTTCTTTTGTAAAGTATCTCCTTAAGTATTTTGCTTATTTTTCTTGTTGATTGCCTGTCTTTTATTATTTGTAATAATTGTTTATGGATTCTAGATTCTAGTCCTTTGTTAATTAAATGTAGCAAATATCTTATTTCGTATTGTGACTTCCCTTTACATCCTTGGAGTTTTTGATTGTTAAATATTTTTTTTATTACTTATGTCCAACTTATTAATATTTTTTCTTATGTAAAGTGCTTTTTGTGTCTCATTTGAAATTGTTTTTGCTAATGTTTTAGTAAAAATATTCTGTAATGGGCTTTAGTATTTATGTAATTAATAAACATTTAAAGAAAGAATGAATAAATAAAAGAGTGATTGCTGAATAACAATTTCATCATCCTTTCATATTTAAATGTGTTATTACTTTAATTATATAGAGGACTTCTTTATGCAGCTTTCTTTCAAAATATCTCTCTCATATATTTCTGTACTTCTCTCTAATAGAGTGAGAGTTATATAATCCATTTGTTCAGGCTGTTACAAAATCTTTTTTAATCTTCCTTCATCAGCGGCATATATATATATATATATATATATACACATATATACATATATATGTATATATGTATATATATACACACACACACATACATATAACACACACACACACACATACACACACATATATATGTATGTATGTATATTTTCAGCACCATAGATAACATTATGTGGTCATCACACCACAGAATTTATTGATTACATTGACTGAACATGATGGGAACTTGTCTTACAAGTTCTCAAATATATATATTTACATATTTAAACAAAAATTTTCTTGTGTTTTATTCTTACAAGGTATTTTCCTGAAGTAATTTTACTCCCTGAGGAGCTCAACAATGCAGCCTACTTCTGTATCCAAACCAGCCATGTACATCTAACTCCTTGTGCAACCAAATCATAATGATTTGTGCCCTATTTGACTTTCTAGTCTAACCTGTTTGATATTTACATGATCTGCCCTTGGTGAAAATCCAAGAGCTAGTTTGTTTTCTTCTAGGCATGAGCTATCCATATAATGTTTAGTGATCAAAAATATGCAAAAAAGCAGGCATTTACTAATGATTTTAATAGGAACCAGCTGGAGTTAACATCACATGTTTAAAAAATGTCTTTGTTCTTTGTTTCTGCATTTTGGTAAAAGTGTTTTATTTCCCTTATTAAAGTATGTTTAAATTTATTTTTAAAATTTATTTTCAGTTTTACAAATAATTAGAGTGTGTAAAAACAAATAAAATAATTGAATTATCATCTTTCCCAAAACAGCTACTGATTTTCATCTGCAATTAAATATACTCAAATTATTTTGGTAGCCTAGCTTGAAAAAGCCATACTTACATTTGATTCTCTATCTGGAAAGGTGTCAAATCTTGTAGATTACACTTCTGCAACATTTCCTCTTTTTTCATTTTTTTTTCTGAAACCCAAATTCAAGATCTTAGAGTTCTGACTGGGAAACTTTTCAAGTCAACCAACATAGTATTGTTAGATTATTCATCCTAATATATAAATTTAATTATAACATAAATTCTTAGAACTCTAATAACTCCCTATGCTGACAAATTAATGATGAATGATTTTGATTAAAAATGCTTCCTAATGTATTCTTATTTACTTTTCAAAGTATATCAGTCCCTATTTCCAGTGGATAACCTAGAATGCTTTATTCACTATATCTCAGAATTATCATATATACTTTTTTAGGTCCATGGTTTTGTTCATCGTACTTTTATTTCTGGAATTCTATATAACATATCTTCTTTTGAAAATCACATTCATCCTTCAAAACCCTTTTCAAATGCTTCCTCTTTAATGTGACTTTTCCTGCCTGGGCTGTGGCTCAACAGGATATACCAATGCTCCTTTCTTTGGTTTTTCATTTGGTGCTCCTCCTAAAGCTTGAGTCAGTATATTCCTAAGAATTGTTAACAAAGTAGTGCAATCATATTGTGTTTGCCCAGCTATACTTAAGGAATGTCCCCTGTAGTGAAAAATGTTGACATTCTGCTTAGATTTCCTGGGATCTCTGTTTCTGTGACCATCCTTTTCTCCCTACTCCCACTCCATGATGTACTTTCCCTTCCAACAGCCAGAGACTCCTGCTTTTTACCAGAAGAGTGTGCTCGGGCTACTGGAGTCTGCTTGTCTTAAAGTACAAGCTATAAGTGCTTGGGAGTTTATATCCCTTAGGAAAAACCTTTACCAATGACCAAGCTGATGCTACAGTGTGAGAAAGTGCGGAGCCTCTTCAGAGGACAACTCAGGCTTACACTGCAGTCTCCCTAGGAGATCAGGCAGACATTGCCTGAAATAGCAAGACTCTGTATGAGAGGGCATCTTGCTTGGTTGCCACTCCTTTGTTATTTCTCCACTCCATTGCCAGTTTTTCCTGGGAGCACTACCTTAATATCAAGTACTCGAATTCTTATTTCAAGATATGCTTCTGGAGAATCTGACCTAAGATTGGCCCATAAGAGCAATTCGAATACTTCCAGTTGTTTCCCAGTTTACTTGAACTAAACATAACTGCAGGGATAAATCAAACTACTTAAGTCTCCAAATATCAGGTATAAAATATTAACTAGTGCCCTAGTATTTTGAACAGGTTCTCATATGTGATTGCCTTGAGCCTAGCTTTTAAACTCCTATGAGTATTTAAAAGGGGTTGTTGAACGACAGAGGATAATATTTTTCATTTATGTTTGCCATAAGTGAGGGCAGATATACTTATCCATATAAGTATATGATAATGACTCTGATGGAATTGGCTGTAGTTTGTAGCCCTGGCTTGAAGAGTTTGAACTCCCTTGGGCTCTTAGAGTCTGGAATTTGATTATTGTTGGCTTAAGTTTAGTCCCTTATTAGCTGTTTCTGTACCACATGAATTCTGTGTCATTCAAAAATGTCTTTGCTGAGAAATAATTTTGACAATCTGGTCTATTTTAAATTTACCATATAATTATATGCAGCTTAGTTTAAGTGAGTTTTCCATTGAAATGCTCTATATTTTCATCTTGACAAGGTTCATCTAACTTTCTGTTAAGTTGTGATAAGCAGCTAGTGTCTAGCTAAGAGGCCATGGATTGCTATATTTTCAGTTCTGAGAGCTCTATCAAAATACCCAAAATAAAGAATGAGGTTTATAGAAGACCATTAAACTCTATCATTCACAAAGACTGCATAAATATTGCCTAGTCAGTCTCTATCACTTTTATAACCTTGTTTCTTGAAATCAAGTATTTCTTCTACATTTTTCTTAAAATTCTATTGTCTTTTTATAAAATGTTTGGTTACATTTATACAACACAGAAATGCCATAATCACAGTCACTTTATTTTATCAGTTTCTTGCATTACAGTTTACATTCGGAGCACTGTATTTGTTCACCCCACAATTATCATTTAGTAGCATGCTTTATAGATGGAGAGTTATTGTGGCTATTTTTTGTTTGTGTTGTTTTATATTCCCAAATGACTTGAGTTCCTTTTCACTGTAGGAAGTTATCTTTAGTTCCAGTATAGATTCTAGTTATGTTTAGAAACAAGAATTTTGAACCAGAAGAGTCAACTATACGAGTCATGATCTTTATTTTTTATTAAAATAAAAAAATATACCAATACAGAATATACCAATCTATAAACTTTTGATTTATTGTAAAATATAAGAATCAGGTTTATATATACAAAAATACTCATCCACCAGTTAAGAATATTTTTAAAATAATTTTGTATATGCATTAAGGACAAATTTTATATTCCTAATAAGATATAACAATTAAGCAAATATAATTGTTCTCACTTCTTTGCTTAGTGTTAATAAAATGTAACCCAGAGAAAAACACTTCCTTCTAATATAATGGCCTCGGGAGAAAGAGAAAAGATCAGTGAAAAACGTGTATGCTTAAAGAATTAGAGTTGGAGCAAACACTTAAAACACTTGAGCTCTTATTATAGAGGTACATAAATATAAAGTTATGAATAAACATTTCCATTAGGATGACAGACTAAAACCCAATCATACTACTTTAGCTCTACCAATTGGAAGAATGAGAATGATGAAGATATTTATAGTCTACCCATAAGCTACAAATACCTCCATGGAAGAAAGCTCAAACTTCTAAGAGTCTTTTTATTGATGCCATTGCTATGTTTCTGTGCCTTACTCACCTCCTTATCTATTACCTCTGTTCACATCTTACCTGAATGAAACCTGGCTTATGGTATATAAGATAGAATCAAAGACTCCCTGTACAATCTCAGCCTTATCAATACTATCAACTCTGATACTCTTCATTCTTCTAAAGCCCACTCCCTTATAGTTATCCTCCAGCTATAGAGAAAACCCTGGACAGTGCATCTTTATTCTCTACTCTATTTTTTTTCTTCTGAGATTAATCCTGCTAACTTACACCCCCTTCTTTAGTGCCCCAGGCAGTTCTGCCTGTCTAAACCCCTCTGAAATTCTGATAAATACATTTTTCTCTAATAATAATAAATCACTACCTTATATTATGATACATGCTTGAAAACAACATGAACAGACTGCTATATAGTAACACAAAGAAACAACAATTCCTTGGCAGAGATGGGGAAGACCAGCTAAGATATTCTAAGAAGAGAGAATTTTTCAATTGATACTAAAATAATTAATAGGAGATAGGAGATCTAAATGGTAAAGAGAGGATAAGAGAGACGATAAATTAAAAAAAAAACTTTCTAGCTATAAAGTGCTTTTGAAAAATAAGACATTGTGACTCATTATCTTGTAGAAGTGGAAAAAATGATCTAGATGACTTACTTTGGCCTAAGTCACCCTCATTTTATCCTGATATATGGTTAAATCTCATGATAATTGAGTCAGTCCCTCCTGAGAAATGCCAAATGCTAAATGTTGTTTTTCCAATATGCATATCATATTTAACACAGTAAAGTCACAGGTCTAAAATTATAGATAGGCATATAATGGATTTATTAGTAATATTACATTATCAAAAATTAATGTCTCTAAACATCTCATATCACCACTAATTTTTTTATATCACTAAGCAATAGATTGTTTTACTTTATAGATTTTATACTACAATGATTGCAATACTTAAATTCATTGAAGCTCGACTCAGTATAAAGTATAAAGATGTATGAATAAACATAGCCTTGTAATCTTTGTCACATAAAGAATGCATGCCCTTTATTTTTGAAGACTGAGACAGTTTATTAGGAACATTTTTATTTTTAAATGTGTGTTCTTGATAGATTTAAAAAAGTAAAGAAAATTAACTGGTTGAATTGGAATTAAAAGTTTTAATTATTCAAGAAAGTTCATTTTATATGTACCTACATAAATTAAGTTAGCATGCAGGCTAAGAAGAATATCAGATGGTCATTTCATTAAATAGCAAAAAAAAAAAAAAATTGGCAAAACTTAATACTTGTTTGTAATAAAAACTATGAGCAAAATAAGAATAGAAGTTGCTCAGTCTGATTAAGGACACATAGAAATACTCTACAAATTTATCCGCAGTATTTGTGTAATCCCAATAGAAATTTCTAGCAGAATTTTTCTTTTGGGTAGTGTCAGTGCCAAGCTGATCAAGAAGGGAAGGTTTCAGTGGTGACATAGCCAGTTGAAAGAACACAAGAGGAACTGACATAAGAAAGAAATGGCAGGCACCAACTTTATTGTGGGGAGCACGCTTCTCCACTAGGGGACCGCGTGAGCTTTATATATGTCAGAGAACAATAGTGGCATTCTGCCACACATGAGTGAAACAATAAGCTGAGTCATACTTACATAAATTAACTGCAGGTGCCCTACTACATTAATGTAACATTCTAAATCTGGAGTCATATCCCTTGCTGCGAGCCTGGATCACAGCTAGACCTGGGATCCATACTCCACCCCTAGAGGGTCGTGGCCCAGGGTCTAACCTAGAGGGCACTACCTTGGGACCACAGTCCACAACAACAGTATAAAGAACAACAAATACTACCAGGCTACAGGTTACAAGGGCTAGGATGTCTACTGTCCACCACCAGGAGACCCCCAAGGTATTCTACCAAGTTGTCAAGGAATCTTCTCCCAAGGCATGGATGGCTTGGACTTCAGCATCCATTTCCTGGAGAGCTGCCTGTGACTGCTTGGCTTGATCAAAGATGTAGACACAGCATTCCACATGGATTAGGGCACAGGTGCCGCCCTGGGCAGCAGTTAGGAGGTCAAGTGCCATGAGGTTCTGCAGAGCTACTTTCTGCATTTGCGTGGTTTCATCCATTAAAAGGGGTTATCGCCTGATGTGTAGCATCCAATGTCTGTGCAGTGTGCTGGGCTAAAGCTTCTACCTGCAATTCTACCTCAATGGATCCCATTATTTATTCCCTTGGAATGAATAAAGCCAGAAGTAGAACCACCATGCTGCCCATTTCTACCAGTGCCATTGGTGATATATGGGATCCCAATAAAGAAGCAATCAGGGTAGGTGGATAATATGTGTCCAGCTACACATGGATGTCCCTAGGTACAATGGCCAGTTCAATCAGTAGGCAAGTAGGGCTAGCCATAATGCCCACAGACCCAGAGATACCCTGAAGGTAGCCAGTTGGTAGGCTCTGTACTGACATAACATTGCCCATTCCACCAGATCTTGGAAATATTAGCAGGGGTGATGTTAGCACATCACTTTGGGGGTAGCCATCCCATGATATGGTAGGGCACAGACCTTACTTGCTCTCCAAGGGTAGCAGGCTAGGGAGTCTCCTCCCATGTTACAGTATAGAGAGGAATGGGCCAGAGGCTAAGGACAAAACTCCCCATTAACAGTGAACTCTCTGCAGTCTTCAGGAGTGACACTCACAAGCACATGGGTCAAATACAAATCCAGAGTTCTACCAGCAACCCATTGCATAAGCCCTGTCCCCAGGGCTCCATAAGGGCCACCCACGGTTCTTGTGTTACTTGTATAGTCCAGGGCCATGATCAAGTGGTCTGTTCACCTGCTGCCAAAGGTTCTGGAGCTGGCAAGAACAAAGCTCTCTGGTAGGCCCGGGGCAAGAACCGTTTAGCAGCAGTGCCAAGGCACACTTTGATAGCCCACGGCAAACCTGCTACAACCTTGTCAAGGGAAGACAACCTCGTTCGCCAGGGCTGCTCATTCAGAAGACGTATAGCCTGTGGGAGGTTAGTATACCAACGATGCCAGCCCAGGCCCAAGGTACTCAGTTTATCCTTCTGCAAGCCGTCGAACTGCTCTACCATTTCAGGTGCCTGTGAGTGATAAGAAACATGTAACTGACACTGTACATCATTGGTGTGGGCCCAAGTCTGCACCTCTTGTCCAGTAAAATGAGTCTCTCTGTCACTGGAGATTAATAAGGGCCAGCCACAGGCTGCTGCGAGGTGCTCCAAAGCGGTCACATTGATCAGCAGCTGCCACCAGCCATGTAAACCCTAGACAATTAGCCACGTCCACACCTGTGAAGGCATAGCGGTGTCCCTGGTCTGTGAGCAAAGGCCCTATGTAGTCCACTTGCCATTCCTGGAGCAGCTTAGCCCCTCAGGGCACCACCCCCAGGATACTCTTTACCTGCCATCTCCCTGGGTGCTGTTCAGCACACCAGGGGCATTATGACACTGCAACTGGTGCTAGTGTCCGGGTCAGTAATAGCCTCATCTCTTCGCTACCTGTTCCATGGTATGGGCCCCTACATGCCCAAGTTTTCAGTAGAGTCAGGGGCCAATGTCTGACAGAACCAGTGGTATACAGGCAGAGCAGACTTATGCCAGAGCATCTGCTGCATCATTGCCGAGGGCCTGTAACGACCGATGGCTGGGGACATGGTATATGGTGGCCTCTTACTGAAGATCCCACTTCCAGAGGTCTTCCTACACCCCTCAGTCCCATAGGGGGCAGTGGTCTATCATCCACTCCTGAGCAGCCCATCAGGACAGCTACAGAGTTAGAACTCTATATACAGCCCAACTGTCAGTTCAGACATGCACTGGGCCAGTTTCATTCATGAGGACCAGCCATGCAGCACGAAGCTCCACCCATTGGCTGAATTGCCCAGCACCCATCTCATACCAGAAGGTTTCTGTGGATGACTGTAATGCCATGGCAGCCCATGTTGGAGTGCAGTTGATCTGACAGGAGGCTCACAGAAAACTGTACCCACTGCTCCAGGTATGCCCCTCCCACTTGGACAATATAGGGGTCTACGTAATTCCCATGGGAGGAGTCTTCCCCAAGACCACAGCCACCCCTCCACAGGGTACGTGGACTGCACGGTTACGGGATTAAGGCCAGTGATGGCTTCACTACACAGAAAGGCTGCATATATGGCAGCCAATTGCTTCCGCACCTTTCCATAACTGGGACCAGAAGCCTATCGGCACCTTCTGGGAACTGTGCTTCTGCCACAAGCCCCATTCAAACCCTGCATCATCCACCTGCACCATAAGCAGGAATGGGAGGGCTGGATCTATTATGTGTAGAATTTGGATATGTGCTACAGCTTGCTTTGTAGCTTTAAAGGCCTCTTTTATCTCAGGGGTCCAATCCCATTGGGCACCCCATTGCACTAGATGGTGCAGGGGTTGCATCAAGGAGGCTAAATGAGGAAAGAACACTCTCCACAGTTTATGGACCTGCTTCACAGTTTATGGTTGGGGATATGCCTGTGTCTTATCAATAACCACCACCGACATTACTTTTGTCTTACCCGACCAGACAACTCTCAAGAATTTGAGAACTCAGATCCCTGGACCTTGTCCTCATTGACTGCCCAACTCCAGTTGGCGAGAACTTCTCACAGGCTGGACGCCACTGCTTCTAGTTCTGTAAGAGAATCAGAGGTTAGCATTATATCATTGATATAACAATACAAGTGCACCACAGGTGGTTGTTTCCTTGTGGCTAAATCTTGAGCCATGAGACCATGGCATAAGGTAGGGCTGTGCAGATAGCCCTGGGGAAGGATGAGGAATGTCCACTGTCGCCCTTCCCAAACTGTTCTTGACTTTCTGGGGCTATGGCAATAGAGAAAAAGGCATTCGCCAAGTCCACCACATAATGGTATCGTCAAGTCCATGATGTCTGTGAAGTTCGGTACAGGGTAGACGTAACCTTATTCAGCTCGCGACAGTCAATAATCATGCACCAGGAGCCATCAGGTTTCTTCACGGGCCACACGGGGCAGTTGTAATGGCTATGAGTAGGACAAATGACACCAGTTTTTCCAGCATCAGAAGGGTGCATTCTATTTCCTCATGGACTCGCAGCAGGTGATATTGTTTTGTGTTCACTACCCAGGTAGTCTGGAGCAGTACCAACAGGGCATGGTGTGGATGTCCCTGGATAATAGTTTTCACCACCCAGATACGAAGGTGAAATTCACCAGCAGTGGTATTTACAGTCAAGCTTCGCAAAACATCAGTCCCCAAAATGTATTCCTGTATGGTGCAAAAAAGTACCAGCCAGGCCAGAGGTCAAGATCAAGTCTTTCATAGGGGTTGTAAATACCTCCTCATTGGGGCTAGTGTACTAGGTGCAAAACGTCATCTGTCGCATGCCCATTTCTCGAATTATCTAGATCAGATATAAGTACGTGATCTGTCTGCTCACCATCTCTGGCAGCTCTCCACATTGTCCATGCTGTCTACATAAGCCAGTAAATGAGAGAGTGATTGTCTGCATTCTATGCCGCATGTACCACATTGTGGAAGCATTGCCGGAGGGACCGTATCACCATTACGGAGGCAGCTGAGCCATCTTTTCCAGAGATAATTCAGTACCGTCATCCCACAGCCACAGCAGCCACTCCAGGACGGTCTCTCCTGCTCTCTGCCGTATCCGTTTCATCAGGTCCCGGAGTTTGGCGGGAGTGTACTGGATCAAGGTGGTATGCTTTTTAGCCTGGGGGTTGCTGCCAGCTTGACCCCTGGGGCCAACTGTTGTTCCACTTTAACCTGCTGCCATATCACTGGCCACACCTCCTGGGGTATCTCCGGCAGGCTCCCAGACCGGGATAAGAGCCATGACCCATCAGAGTCCTGCAGCATGCATTCTGCTGCCTCCAGCCGCCTTTCCAGTGCTTCTTTCTGATGTTGCAGTTGTTGCACCTGCTGAACTTCCAGGCTGGCCTACCACAGCACCACCAGGAACATCCAGGCCACCCGACCTGCTGCCTCCCAGTGAGCAGTGGGGACATTCAACTTCAGCAACTCTGGACGTCCTCCAGACACTGCTTCACTCCATTCCAATCCTCTGGGGGCGTCCACGTAGCCAGATACATGGCCAAGGGATACCACTGAGAGGAGAGGGCTACATGCCCTCTATTCAGGTCACCTTCACCCAGGGACCATCAGTAGTGCTGGGGACCATACTCACTTCATCCTGCTGACTTTACCACGTGTCAGCGCCAAGCTGATCAAGAAGGGAACAAACGTTTCAATTGTTAGACGCCCGTTAAAAGAATGCATGATGAGCCAACATGAGAATGAAATGGCAAGCACCAACTTTATTGTGGGAAGTGCACTTCTCCACTAGGGAACTGCAAGGGCTTTATATACGTCAGAGAACAATAGTGGCATTCTGCCACACATGCATGATACATAAGCTGAATCATATAAGTTAGGCGCAGTCGTCCTACTACATTAATGTACCTTTCTAAATCTGGAGTCCTATCCCTAGGCATGAACCTGGATCACAGCCAGACAGGGGATCCACAGGTAGACATTAACAATGACATATGGATATTTCAAGGACCTAGAATAGCGAAAACTTTTTGAAAAGAAAACACATATTAGAAGGTTCACACAATCTACCTTTAAGACTCAATATAAATCTATAATACTAAAGATATGTGGTGTTGGCTTAATTTTAGAGGAATAAGTCAATAGAACAAAATAGAGGGTCCAGAATTAGTTAAATATGTATGATTAATTGATTTTTATATAAAGTTGCTAAGGTCCTTTCAACACATAGTAATGAAACAACTAGAAAAACATTTGTAAAAAAAAATCATACTCAATTCCTATCTCGTACTACATATAAAAATGATTTTGAGATCATAGACTTAAAACATAAAATAGAAAATTTCTAAAATAAAACATAAGCCTATCTCTATAACCATTGGGTGGGAAATATTGTTTAGAACACATAAAACAGTAAACATAAAAGTACAAAGATAAGTACTAAGCATAAAAACAAAAGGCACAAGATGATAAAATGGACATCATAGAAATTAAAAACTGATTTTCAAGAGACATTGGATCAGGGTCTTGGGTGTCACTACTATGGGAAACACAATTATAAGAAGCAGTCCACCCTTGGAAGCCTTTTTGTCTCTGTGTGCTTGAGACTTCCTCTCTCACCAAAAGACACTGAGTGGCCTGGAGAAAATCCTTCTGCTTCCTCAGGCACCACTAGCAAGTATGTATGGGAGCCCCAGTAGCATCAGATAAAGCAAGCAGACCAAAAAATCTGATCACAAAGCTTCTGAAAATTAAACTTATGTAACCACAGCCCCCCAAATTAGGATAAGAACAGTAGGCTTCACCTAAAAAGAGTGAAGAAATTCAAATAGGAATCAGGCTAAAGTAAAGAAATTCAAATAGGAGTCAGGCTCTCCCAACATCGTAGACAACGTGTTTGGCATACAAAGATCACCCATCATACCAAGAATTAGAAAATAACACTTAAATAAAAAAAGACAATCAACTGGTAGCAATACTAAGATGCTGAGATTATCTGACAAGAACTTTAAAGTAGCCATCATAGAAATGTTTTAAAATTAATGACAAATTCATTTAAAATAAATTAAAATATATAAGTTCTCAACAAAGAAAAGATGTAATAAAAAATTAAATAAAGCTAATATACTGAAAAATAAAACTTTAAAAATCACTACATGGATTCAAAAGTAGAGTAGAAATGACAGATTATAGATTCAGTGAATTTGAGAACAGATCAATAGAATTTGCCTAGACAATAAAGAAAAAATAAAGTGAAAAAAAATAAACAGATTTCGAAGGACCCATAAGACAATAACAAAAGATTCAATATTCATTTCATCAGAGCCCCAGAAGTAAAGAAAAAAGACAATGGGACAGAAATAATATTTGAAGAAATAATGGATGAAAACTTCTCATATTTGATCAAGGACAGAAATGTACAGATTCATGAAGTTGAGAGAACGTTAAGAAAGAATAAGCTCAAAGACATATACACCAAGACATATCTTAACTAAACTTTTGGAAAATAAAGACAGAAAAACCTTGAGAGCAAGCAGAAAGAAATGAAGCATTACCTATAGAAAAAGAACAATTTAATGGTAAATTTCTCACCTAAAACCGAGGAGGTATGGGAAGTGGCACATTTCTCAAGAGGTAAAAAAAAAAAAACTGTCAACTTGTGAATTCTATATCCAATAAAAGTGAATTCAGGAACAAAAGAAAATAAAGACATTCTCAGACTAAAGAAACTAAAATAATTTGTCACTAACAGATCTACTCCTAAAAACTGGTTAAAGGAAATTCTTCAAAGAAAAAGAAAATAATAAAACAAAGAATTATGGAGCATCAGGAAAGAAAAAGGAAGTCAAAGGGAAAAGTAGAAATATGGGTATATATAATAGGTACTTTTTCACATACATTTTACATATTATATTTGATGATTTAAACAAAACTTGTTTTTCACATACATTTTACATATTATATTTGATGATTTAAAACACCATATAATACTACAGAAGGTGTTTAGCATTTATGATTCAACTGTTGATTAGGATAAACTAAGTAATTGTATGAATATGTTAATATTAATACCAAGACTATAAATAAAAAAATTCTATAAACATTTTGTTTCTGTTGTTGTGGTCAATATTCTCAAATATTTCAAAAACAATCTATAATTTTGTTAAACTAAGAAATTCTAAAAAGCACATGTTTTCAAATGATAAGTTTTCTGCAACTATAAATTTTTATTTGTGAATATATATATGTAATTTTTTAGGAATCATAAAATAACAGTCATATAAAATCATAAAATTAAAAACAAAATGTCATATTTAATTAAAATAATGAATTACTTCACGATATAGTGTGCATTCTCTTTTATGACATTACTTGGAATTATTTAAAGCTTAAAAATTGTTAATGAGTATGCTTGCCTTATTTGTTTAGTTGAATTTTGTTGACTTTGTTTAAACACATATGTCATCTACTTTTTAAACAATTATATTTGAGAAAGGCTAATCTGAATTGACTAAAAATGATTGTTTTAATCTAATGTGTATTTAATCAATTTAATTTAAAAACAGTAGAACAATTTGAGACATTTATTAAATATTCAGAAAGACTTCAGATGATTCTATATCTACCCCTACTTTCGCCATAAGAGTATTCTGAGGTAAAGTAAGTTTTATTTGAAAGTAAATATATTTTCAACTCTCACATTAATCCAAACTCACAATCCATTAATTCGAGACGTACTTAGTGAGTATCTGCTCTTGGAAAGAGAGAACCTATAAAGCACTGAACAGTAGGAGGATGTATGGAGCCATCTTGGGATTCTTTCCGTATTAAATACACATCAAAAAAGAGTTGCGAAATCCTGTAAATTATAAATGTGAATGCTGAGTTATTATTGTCTAAATGTTTTTAATTTAAACTCTGGAAATACTATCATTACGTAAAGCATGCTAGTGTGAATAGAAAGACAGGGTGAGGAACTGTAGTGTCAAATCTTCATTGCATCTTTATGGCTGTCATTATTTACTCTGTGAAGTATGTTCTGCTTTGGTAGGTTAAGCAAAAGAATTGTGACACATTTATAATTATCATAGCTAATTAGATTATTTAGATTTCTTTATTTCTGGGCACAAGCACAAATCTTGGCATATAAGCTCATTTTCCATATTATTGTTAAGTAAAAAACAATATGGTAAGCAACTCAATACTTGCTATTTTTTGTTTTGATAATTTTTTGAGTTCATCTTTCATATATTTTAATAGAAACATTTTTATGATTTGTTATTTTGCACAACCTGCTTGAGAATATCAGCATCTCTATAAAATAAAAAATAAAAGATGCTCTGAGATAATTTTCTTTCTAGGTCTAACTTAGGTCTGAATGAGAAAACCAGGATACTTCCTGCTGTCACCTCTCGGGTAATGTCTGGGGCGGAGGAAGGAGGAGGTGGATAATAGAGAAAGGTGGACTGTGGTGTTATGTGTTGTTCCTCGGTTCTTCCTGACCAATCCAGTAAAAAATTACAGGTAGGTGAGATTTTGAATAAGTAAGTTTTATTGAAAGTATCTTTTAGAAGGAAACGAGCCACACTAAGGAAAGCTGCAGCCCTGTGGAATTTAGAAGGTAAAGAGATAAGATAGTATAGTCCAAAGGGAGGGACAGGTTTCCAGCCAGGAACATTGTAACAATGCAGAGATTAGAAGATCTGTTTATATTTGGGCCGTGATGGGAGGTCCCAGATGATCCATATATGAGGTCACCTTGACTGACAGTTGGTTGCTATATATCTTTTTGCCTACTGCACCTGTGTTTACCCAGAATTCAGTCTGTTATAATTAGATTCATGAACTTCCAGGCATAGTCATGAGATTATAGGGGCAGTACTTTCTGTGCATGTGTTTGTAGCTGGTTTAGCCAGCAGCTTTTATGGCCTTTATTCTCTAGGATCTGTGTTAATTTATAACCCTAAAAGGGAGATGTTTCTGGGAGGTCTTTAAGGAAGGTCTTCAAGGAAAGTTTCTATGGTTACAGAACTGGGCGTTTTGGCTCCTGTCACTCATGCCTAACTACCTAACACCACCACCTCACTATAAAGTCATTGTAGATTTGACTAGACTTCTACATGAATAGTTTAGACTTGCTATTTTGCATTTTTCTTTCCTATGCATCTCTTCAAAAATGCACACAGACATACAGGTGCACAGATACACATGCACACACAAATGTTCAATAGAATTAAAGGTATCTTGGATACTGACTGAGAAATCAGTTTTATTTAGGTACTGATAAATAGGCTTTGGAAAGCCAGTCTTTATTTTGAATCATTCCTTCCTAATTATTTGGTGATTTTTTTAGAAGGCACTCTCCAACTTCCACCATTAAATGAGCAGAGCTTTGCTCAGTGAGGTTTACCTCTCGAATTCTAGATAAACAATGCTTATTTCCATATTTGGAAAAAATAGAACTGTTACTCTTCTAAAAATGTTTCTGGAGGGCACTAACATAAAATAAAATAGTTGAAATGTATAGTCAATCCCATTGTAATTCTAGGCTTGTCTATTCTATTAAACCACTAAATAGAATACATTCCCCTTCACATTCAATTTGCCAATCACACTTGTCTCAGCATTTCAATGAAGATAAATTATAACTGTTGGTAATCAGTTAATTGGTAATGTGTTCATCTATCTCCATATGGTGTTTTTTTAAAAAGCTTGTTTATTACATTCTTTTTTTTTTTTCCATTTCTAAAGATGGGGAAGCAAATTTAGAATAAATATTAGCCCTGAAATTCCCAAGTAAATAAAAGCAAAGTAACTTTTAGCGCTTAGGAAATTAGATTTCATTTAGAATTGAGTGAGGAGAGGCAGGAAGACATGAAATAAGACCCAACCAAAGTAAAATGTAAAAGTAAATGTATTCTGAAATAGTGCAAGAATAAGAGTTAAAGTCATAGAAGCAGGATATATTTTAGAGTTACAGTATGATGCTCATTCTTCCATCCACTATGGAGAGACTAGGGTGAGTTAGTTTATATAAGACATCACCTGTAAAATTCTTAATCTTTTAGCAGGAAATGATATGGGACATCTCTTGCAGAGTTCTTATATTTTTAGTAAACCTAGTTAAGTTTTCTTTCCTCTTTTCTTTGGGAAAAAGGCCCTTTCCCCTAAATCCAGATAATGCCCCTGAAACTGGTAACTCAGATCCTCGGGCTTTTGATAAGGATCACTAGACATCATGCAGGAATGACGCTAGGCCAGGCAGGGTCCTTAGAGTCTGAGAGGGGAGGGGACTTTAGGCCAAAGGTTTTTTTATTTTTTAAGAAGTATATTAACCAAACTTGGTTTACTTTACTAGCTTAATAGGCAAATCAATAATAGAAATCAATGGATATATGATTTAAATAACCAGTTCATATCTTCTTTTCCTTGTCTAGGGACTGAGGTGGCACTTCAGCAGGAAACCCAAGACCCTGCCCCAATTAAAGCAGAAAGGGAAAGAGCTCCATGAAACTCCAGTAGGCAGGGACTACGACCCTTATCAGCAGGAAGCAGATACAGAAGAAGAGACCTCCCGTCCCTCAACATCCATACTAATAATAAGGGTGTTCATGGCTCTTAGAAAAGAGTTAGGCAGGAAAATCATTTAGGGGGTTTCTGGGTCTGCCTGCAAAGACACTGAGGTCATCCTATCCTAGAAGGGGTCCACCCTAATCTGCCAACAATTAAATGAGTCATGGGGGTCCTGGTCTGGAATATGGAGTTGGGGATCCTGGCTTCTCCCACTCGCAGGTCCTCTCCTCATGCTATTCATAGATCTCTTATTTAATCCCTGTATCCTGACCTGTCTTGTCAAGTTTGTCTCCTCTCGCCTAGGACCCATAAAGTTACAGATGGTTGTGACATCCGGATTAACCTTATACCAGCCCTTAGGCCAGGAAGATCAGGAGGTTGATACCTTATAAGAATTTAAAAGGACATCAAAAGGGGGCATTGAAGAGGAATTTTCCAATCAAATGATTAACCTTGTAATCAGCTCTTTGTTCCGCTTCTGTAGACATGCTTGCTGCTGCATAGGCCGAAGGGCAGGGTGACCTCGAGATCAACTGAAGACTCTCCTTCTCCTTTGATTGTTCTGTCTCCATAACAGACATATTGCCTAAGTTCTTGTTTGAAAATCTCATGCTCTGTAACTACTCTTAATATAATTATTTTGAGATTTATCATTTTTGCCTACCAACTACCAATATTTTATTATATAGATATATTACAATTTGCTTATCAATTTACTTGTTGAAGGACTTTTTGACTGCTTCTAGTCTTTTGGCTCTTATAGTTAAAGCTACTATGAACATTCATATACAAGTGTTTATATGAATACATGTGTTTTTTTCTTTCTCTTCGCTAAATGTTCAGCTAGAATTGGAATGGCAATATATAAGACCTTCATCTACGCCACATCCTTGCCAACATTTGATAATATAAGTTAATTTCAGACATCAATATGAGATGTTAGTATATGGACTAATGATGTTGAGCATCTTTTCATTGACATATTCATCAGCTGTAGATCTCTTTTTGTTGTTTAAGTATTTTGTACATTTTTACAAGAAGTTGTGTGTTGAGTTGAAAGATTTTGTGACTTTTTGACAGTCTTTCATCTGAAATAAAGGTGGCAATTATTTTCTACTAGTCTGTGGTGCAGTAGACTCTTAACTGGTCTTCCTGCTTTACTGTTATCATATTCTCAAAATATCAGTAATTTCAAGTCCCTCTCCTGCTTAAGAGCCTCAAAAGTTTTCACATTGCATTTAGAATAAAAATCCAATTTTCACATCATTCTCTGTAAGTCTTTATGTTATCTGACTTCTTCCATTTTTCTGGTTTCGTCTCCCCTGACATTCTTCCTTGCTCTCTGCCTCTGTCTACTATGTATCCTCTCTACTTACCACACCAAACCGTTACCAGAGAGTGGGGTCCTCTCCTGGCATGTTGTCCAGGTTCTCAACATCTCAAACAAAGAATTGAGCATGAGGCTGAAATACAGTAGAAAAGAAACTTTTTATTAGAAAGGAAAGTACACTTCCAGACATGGAAGCGGGCCTGAACAAGAGAAGTGTGGCTCAAAAGAGCTGGTAACAAAGACTTCAGGGTTTTTAACCCTTTTTTGCTGTGGGTGGTTACTTTTCTTAGAGGAGTGGGCTTTCTTGATTGACAACTGAGATTGACAGGATTTAGTGATTCATCATTTTGCTTTCTGTGCATGTTTGTTCCCAGAATTCAGTCAGTTATAATGATATTAATAAACTTCCGGGCATATGCATCATATTATAATGATGCTATAATGAGATTCAGGTGAATTGGAGGTCGTTGG
Organism: Pteropus vampyrus; assembly: GCF_000151845.1. Classification (NCBI taxonomy): domain Eukaryota; kingdom Metazoa; phylum Chordata; class Mammalia; order Chiroptera; family Pteropodidae; genus Pteropus; species Pteropus vampyrus. The sequence continues at coordinate 3,562,485 of NW_011888878.1, forward strand.
GGCTCTTCATTGTGCAGATGTGAGTGACTGGCTTAAACTGGTACCTAAATCTCTGCCTACTGTACTGGTTTCTTTGTGTGAGTTAAAAAAATGCCTTCTGGCTTGCTTAATTGTGGGCAGATTAGGGTGGATCCCTTCTAAGATAGGATGACCTCAGTGTCTTTGCAAGCAGACCGAAACCCCCTAACTAGCTTTCCTGCCTACCTCTTTTCTAAGAGCCATGAACACCCTTATTATTAGTATAGATGTTGAGGGACAGAAGGTCTCTTCTGTATCTGCTTCCTACTAAGAATGGCCATAGTCCCTGACTACTAGGATTTCATGGAGCTCTTTCCCTTTCTGCTTCAGTCAGGATGGGGTCTTTCTTGGGTTTCCTGCTGAACTGCCATCTCAGCCCCTAGACAAGAAAAAGAAAATACAAACTCGTTATTTAAATCATACATCTATTAATTTCTATTATTGATTTGCCTATTAAGAGAGAAAAGGGAAACAGGCTTGGTTAATATATTTCTTAAAGAGTAAAAAGAAAAACCTTTGGCTTAAAGTCTCCTCCTCCCTCAGACTCTAAGGGCCCTGCCTGGCTTAACACCATTTCTGCTTAACAATGGGTTGATGACCCTTACCAATAGCCAGAGAATCTGAGTCTCCAGGGCACCTGGCGATTATCAGGATTTGAGGAAGAGGGCTTTTTCCCAAAGAAAGGAGGGAAGAAAACTTAAATAGGTTTACTAAAATGATTAACTCTTCAAGAGATAATGTTAAGGATGTGGTTCCAGGCAAAAATATGCTAACGACCAACTTCTGCTCCTGTAATCTGCTTGCTTGTTTGATGTTAACTGGGGTGTGGTTAATCTGTTTGCTTGTTTGATGTTAAACCAGGGTGTGGTTCTAGGTTTTATAAATTGCCTCTTTTGGGAGCTCGGGGCTGATCTCCTGGAACCCTGAGTGGTAGAGAGTCAGTCGCCGGCTGGCTAATAAAGGCTCATAATTCATCTCAATTGGCTCCGTGGGTCTTAGAATTGATCACGCCACAACATTTGGAGGCCCCAGCGAGATCTCTCCAGACAGAGAGATCTCCTAAGACCCGCGACCCCGGCCACCTTGGGCAAGGACCTGCCCCGTCCAGGGGACGGCCGCTGAGAGACGTTCCTCAGCCCTGGACGCCAAGTGGACTCACCCAGGAGGGCAGGTGGACAAAAGATTCAATTCTGTAACAATTGGGCACGAGCCATCTGGAGCAGCTTCACCAGTGAGTCAGACTACACTTGGATCTGTCTGTCATTTTCTTTAGTGGGCCCTAAAGAAAACTAGTGGAAGACGACGCAGCAATACTTCCCTAGTTCGGTCAAGGTCTGAGACGTCAGACTTGATTTCAGGTATTCAGATTTCTGGTTCAGGTATTTAGGTTTTTGGGTACGCTAACGTTCTGTGCTACCTGTAGTTTGTCCTGTCTGTCTGTATTGTGTCTGTCCAGACTGGTCGAATGTACTGTTTCCCTCCGATTGCCTTGGTCTTCATAAGTTTACTCCATATATCTGTTAAGGATGTGGTTCTGGGCAAAGATATGCTAAGGGCCAACTTCTGCTTCTGTAATCTGCTTGCTTGTTTGATGATTAACTAGGGTGTGGTTAATCTGCTTGCTTGTTTGAGGCTATTTTGAGGATACCTCAGCCGTGCACCAAGAGACAGGTCTGAGAGTTCCTGGGAGCAGTAGGTTACTGCAGGCTTTGGATTCCGGGGTTCGCAGAAATAACTAAGCTCCTGTACACTATTACCGGAGGGAAAGGAGAGGACCTAGCCTGGGGAAAAGAAGAAAAGAAAGCATTTGAAGCCCTGAAGGCAGCCCTAACCACAGCCCCTGCATTAGCCCCGCCCAACCTGGAAAAGCCATTCCAGCTCTTTGTTATTGAGGTGCGGGGAATTGCGAAAGCGGTTCTGACACAGACCCTAGGACCCT
>NW_011888878.1:3564986-3571836 GCF_000151845.1 Pteropus vampyrus
AAGCCCTAAGCCATGGAACTTCATCTCAGCAGGCTGAACTAGTAGCAGTGACTCAAGCTCTGCAGTGGGGTGAAAACAAGACTGTTAACATCTACACGGACAGCAGGTATGCCTTTGCCACGGCACATGTACATGGGGCGTTATATAAGGAAAGGGGGCTACTGACCTCGGGAGGAAAAGAAATTGAGAATAAGGAAGAAATACTAGCCCTTCTAGAGTCAATTTGGCTGCCAAAGAAAATGGCAATCATCCATTGCTCAGGGCACCAGAACTCGGGTTCAGAGGTAGTACAAGGCAACTCCTTCGCTGATCAAACAGCAAAGGAGGCTGCCCGAAAACCAATGGGGCCAATTGACATTCTGCCATCCCTACTGCCCAGGGTGCTAACGGACACCCCTACCTACACTTCAGGGGAAGTTGAACTATGCAAGAAGCTGGGAGGCAAAGAGGAATCTACTGGGTGAGTTAGGCTCCCAGATGGCCGCATTGTAGTACCTGAGGCCTTGAGCCGAGACCTTATAACCCAGATTCACCAGAACACTCACTTGGGAGGAGCCAAGTTGATTGAACTGTTGAAAAGAGACTATTGCATTCCAGGGCTGCAACGAATGGCCAAGCAGGTATCAGCTCGGTGCCAAATCTGCGCACAAATGAATCCAGGGCCCTCCAAGGAAATACAACAAGGGACGAGACTTCGTGGTCAGGCACCGGGGGAACATTGAGAGTTGGATTTCACTGAGGTCAGCCTGGGAACCTTTGGATTCAAGTACTTGCTTGTGTTCATTGACACTTTCTCAGGATGGACTGAAGCCTTCCCCACTAAGCAGGAGACCGCTCAGGTAGTAGCAAAGAAATTAGTCTCAGAAATAGTGCCTAGATTTGGCCTGCCCATAACACTGGGGTCTGACAACAACCCGGCGTTCATCGCCCAGACCAGCCAATCTCTAGCAAAGGTGTTAGGGATCAATTGGAAATAGCATTGCATTTATAGGCCTCAGAGTTCAGGGCAAGTAGAAAGAATGAATAGAACCTTGAAAGAAACCCTAACTAAGTTCAAGCTGGAAACTGGTGAAAACTGGGTGAGTCTCCTCCCCTTTGCCCTGTTAAGGGCACGTGCACACCCTATAGTGAGGGCGTCACGCCTTATGAAATAATGTTTGGAAGACCCCCACCTCTCCAACCCAAGTTAGGGGAAGAAAAGCTAACAGAAGTTCATAATTTTTCACTGCTTAAGTCCTTTCAGGCCCTCTATCTCGCACGGCAGGAGACCCACCAACTGGTCTCTGCCACCAGAACAACTGCTCAGCATCCAGTCCAGCCACACAACCACGCTTCAGGCGATTGGATCTGGGTGAAAAAGTTACAGCCTGCTTCTCTTGAGCACCACCGGGACGGACCTTTCCCTGTCATCCTCACAACACCCACCAAGGTCAAGGTAGCTGGACACCGTCATTGGATTCACCATACCAGGATCAAGGCTGCTCATCCACCACAGACATCAGAACAATGGACCCTGTGTTGGACAGAGGACCCACTAAAAGATAAGACTATCAAGGGTCCAGTCTGGACCATCTTAATTCTCTCCGTCCTAAAGTAAAGAGATCTTTGTATGGCTTTTAGGTGAAACCTGACAGAATAGGAGAGGATTAGACCTACTATTAACTAGTAGGTCAAAAAGGGTGCAGGCAGGAATCAATGATTTGAATTTCCCTAAGGGTGTGGTCTGGGCAAAGATGCTAAGGGCCAACTTCTGCTTCTGTAATTTGCTTGCTTGTTTGATGTTAACTAGGATGTGGTTAATCTGTTTGCTTGTTTGATGTTAAACCAGGGTGTGGTTCTAGGCTTTATAAACTGCCTGTTTTGGGAGCTCGGGGCTGATCTGGAACCCTGAGTGGTAGAGAGTCAGTCGCCGGCTGGCTAATAAAGGCTCATAATTCATCTCAATTGACTCCGTGGGTCTTAGAATTGATCGTGCCACAATATCCCATTTCATTTTCTGCTAAAAGATTAAGAATTTTACGAGTCATGTCCCGTCTCAAAACGAGTCCTTTCTATTGCTGTTCTCTGCCTGAAACACTCAGCCCAGAACTTTACCTATTTCTTTCTTATCATTCAGGCACCTACTTGTACGTAAAGTGTTCTAAATTAATCCCACTATACTCCCAGTCACTCTATTTTATTGTTTTGTAGTACTTTATCACAAATCTGGTATCTATTTTTTAATTATTTGTTTTCTGTCTGCTCTAACTAGAATGTAAGCTCAATAAAAATAGAGACCATTTCTGCTATATTCCCCACATATCTTTAACACTTTAAACAATATCTGGCATAGGAGGAGCTCAATAAACACTTTCTAAATGAATAAAAATTAATAACTTATTGTATAACAGTCAGCAGAAGTGTACTGGAGCAGGCTCATCAGACTGGCTCAGAAAGTGAATTCTGTGAATCTTTCCCCAACTCTCCATTCAATGACTTCACATTATTAATGTAGGGAGGAGACAAGAGAATTAAAATGTTAATAAAACCACAATCAGAGACTGTAATATGCAGATCAGCCCTGCAGCCAGGCGAGGAGGACATCTTCAGAACAAAGGAAGATATCTAGTGGGATTACTAACAACCCATTCCCCACACCTGTGAGGGGAAAACAGGAACCCAGAGTCATTCCCTATGGCTAAAACTATGGGGAACCTAAGTATTAAAGGCTAGGAACTGCCATCAGGCCTTTCAGGCTACAAATTCTTACCATTTCAAGCTATATACTCTTCCCCTTTCTCCCTACATGTTTATATCAAAGGAAGTGGGTTAACAAAGTCTTTTAAAGAATAATGCACAGGAACTAAAGAATGATGTATAAACTGAATTCTCTGAACACTCAGAGTCCTTCTCAGTGTCTTTATTCTTGTCTCTCTGTCTCTCACACTGTCCCTCTCCCTCTGAGAGGAGACAACACTCTGTCTGACTTGAGCTTTTACAAGTGTGTTGAAATCTTTTTTCACTCTCTACCAGAGACCCTCTTCTTCTCTTGGTACAGGGCTTGGTCTCCCCGTCACTTGGGGAAATTTGCCCTGTCATGTATCATTATTACCTCAAAATAGGTCATGGTAAAAATATTTATACCATAGATACTAGTAATGCCACAAATCACGGCTTTTTTTCTTCTTTTCATTTCTTAAGTCAGTTATTAATTAAACATTTACTAGCATTCTCCGGGTTATTGTTATTATACTGCATAGTTTTTAACTCATCTTTGATTAATTCTATTTTGAATTCTATTTTACTGGGAGTGTTAGTTTTGATGATGGGGCTTGGAGTTTGCTGCCAGTGATAGTATAAGGAGAGAGTAGCAGAGCTAGTGAGAGTTCCTGCTGTATCAACATTTTGGTAGGCTTACTTCTAGTTGACCAGATTTTACTAGCTATTTATTAGCAGAGCCCACCTTTTCAGTCTCTGATAGGAGACAATAGGACTGATAGGAGAGAAAATAATAGTAATCCACAGCTAAAAATATGCAAAGGAGAGAACTGTTCTAAAAGTGGGAGCAAACACTCACTGTTTTAGTCTGTGAAAAACCATATAAATGAAGCCGTTTCAAAATGGAGTCAAAGTCAACCATCCCAGAGGACTCACATGTCTTATCCTTCAAACCTTTGGAATGTTTAAACTGGGCAAAATAACTTTTGAACTGGTCCAAAGCAACAATGTATTCCAAACAACTGTTTTTAAAACTAACTGGAAAACAGACACACTAAGAGGACTGAAAATTAAGGACATGCTTTAGAATTTGCAATACTATATATTGCTAAAAAATAACTTAGTTTATTAACACCTATAGAAATTTATTTTTAGCTTATTAATATTAGCAGAAATCCTTCCTTTTATTCATGTAATTATTTCTCTTTCCTTTTCTTATAAAAAGGCTTTGCCTTCATATCATAATCGAAACATTGTTTGAGTTTCTGCCTGAATCAGTGCTTTCCAAAATTGCAGTTCTTTTTGATCTCAAACACTTGTTGCCTCTCATTTTGGCTTTTTATTTTTTGGTTAACAAGCCTATAGGTAACTACCACTGTTGCCTATTACCTGACAAAGTCACATTATGGGCTCCATGACCCAGATTCCAGAATGCAAGGTCCAGCTGATAACATGATGACTGTGTGAGAGTTCCCTCTGCCTTTTGCTATCTATTCATTCTTGGTTGAGAAAACAACTTGCTCCCACTTTTAGAACAGTTCTCTCCTTTGCATATTTTTAGCTGTGGATTACTATTTTTTTCTCCTATCAGTCCTATTGTTTCTGAATTCTATAGTTTACAAATTCTTCATGCTTTTTTTTCAGTTCATTGCACTGCTAATTTTATATATATTTTTAGTCAAAATTGTTCTTAATTCAAGTGATTACAGGTAGGATAGAAGGTGAATATTTCTGTATAGTGGAGCATATGATATGATCCTGTGGTGTACTTGACAATTTTAAAGTGAGAATGAATAATGACATAATACTTTAAAGTATATTGTACTATTATATTACTTGATAAAAACTAACATGTAATGCGTATTTAAAAGCTAGAATTAAGTAAATATTTTAGTTTAAATTTATTTAATATCTTCTTTTTCTTAGAGTTGCTTTTTTAAAATAATGGAAATAATGAATATACACTTAAACTTCTTGGCTCTATATTTTTCAATGACAAGGAGAAGCAAGGAAAAATAATAAATTCTGACTTAGAGAACCAAAGCAAAACAAAACTAATGTAAGGAGAAGGCAAAAGAATTAAATGTTACATCAAGCTATATTCAGAGTCTGCAATGTGCTGATCAGCCCTCTGGCCAGATCATGAGGAAAACTGCAGAACAAAAAAAGATTTCTGCTGGGATTGGTAACAAACCATTTACCCATACCATGATGAGAAAATAGGAAAATAGAGTCTTTAAGTCATACCCAGCACAAAATTAACACAATCATTCATTCTCTAAGGCTAAAACATGGAGGACCTATGGATCAAAGGCTAAGAATTGCCAGCAGGCTATTTTTTTTTCAGGCTATGTCCTCTTACCTTTCGCACCGTGTGTTCATATCCTCAAATGAAAATAGATAAAGTTTTAAACTGTAATTCATAGAAACAACAAAGAATATATAAACTAAATTCCCCAAACACTTGGGATCCCTCTCAGTGCTTTCTCTCTCTCTCTCTCTCTCTCTCTATTGTCTCTGTCCCTCTGAGTTTCTCAGGCTCTCACTTTTTGTCTCTGAGAGTAGATCACACTCTGCCTATGGAGCATTACACCTTCTCTAATAAACTTTCTTTTTGACTCTAATTCTGGTGTGTGCTTAAATTCTTTCCTGTGCTCAGTCAAGAACCCTTTCTCTTTCGGTACAGGGCTTAAGCTCCCCTTCACTCAGGAAGTTTGCCCTCTCCTGCATCAAAACCATTCAGCTATTTAGCTTATATTACCAAGTATAAATTATGACCCCTTCATAACTATCAACCTAATTCATTTTAGTATACATGATGAATATGCCTAATCATTCACTTTGATAGCACTATTGACAGATATTTTTTATAAACTAAATTGAATGAGAAACATCTCTGTTATTTAAATGTAAGTTATATGGATCAAGATTACACAAGTGAGCTGGCTAGAGATGTGAAAAATATCCGTGGAGAAGGGTTAACATATTTTTTATGATTGTAAATATAGGAAAGTATATATTATTTTAGATTGAAATAAAAGTAACTATGTACAGGTACAATCATTTATGATGTAATAAATAAGATATAGAAGGACAATTCTGATAAATATTTATTCCTGTATAAAGTGCTACTTCAAATGATAAATCCCCTATAATTGTAAAATATATTTTAAATATTCCTTTTATATTCAAATAGTTTTATTGAAACTGGTGTTAATTAGAAAAAATTTAAGAAAATAGGGACAAAAAGTCTAAAAAGAATTCATAGTCTTTCAACTTTTAAAAAACGCATGAAGATTTTATCTTTTAGACTTCATTTCTAAGCATATATAGTGGTTTTGTTTGTTTTTTACTTCCTTCAATAAAACTGACATTGTATTAGAGTTCTAAATTTCATAATGAATTCCATCCAGTGAAAGTTTTTTCAGAGTATTGCATGGATACTAATACTAATGAGATATACCAAATTATAATAAAAGAGTTTACTTTCATTATCTCTTAGTCAATTAGAACCTCAGACTCTTTTATAAGTTAATTGAATGTCAAATTCCATCATGTATAATTTAATTAAATGAAGATTGTTCTTAGGACTCTTTAACCAATTGACCGTTGTGAATAGCTATAGTTTTACTGGGCAATGTAAAAATCATCTGATACCATGAATTTCCCTTTGTCGAGTTCTTAGTGCTGACTCACTTCTTAGTTAACTAGTGTATACCTTTTTCCTTTTTCTTAAATCATAAATTTATCACTGTATCTGATATAGAATTTCTAATGTTATACAAATGAAAGATAAATTATGTATAAATAATTGTTGATCACAAACTATAAGTAATATAGTTTAAAACACTGTAGTTCAAAAACAAAGTTGATGATTCCCTATAATCTTTTTAATTTTCAGTTATGCAGAGGAGCTATCTTTGACCATCGTGGATTTTGTATATAATCTGATTTGTTTTTATATGACTTTTCTCCTCATCCTTAACATTAAGGGGGGACAAAAAAATTGCATAAATGTTAGAGTTTAAATAACTTGATAAAGATAATTAAGCCAGAAAATAACAGAAATTTACATTCAAACTTAGATCAGCTGACCCCAAATTCCATGTGTTTTATTTTGTTTTGTATTTTTTCCCATTCTCCTACCTCTCTC
>NW_011888878.1:3572771-3598009 GCF_000151845.1 Pteropus vampyrus
ATCAATACATCAGTTTTAATGCCAATACCATGCCATTTCTATTATTGTAGCTTTGTAGCAGAGTTTGAAATTTGGGAGCATGATATCTCCCACTTTGTTCTTCAAGGTTTCTTTGACTATTTGAGGTCTTTTGTGGCACCATAAAATTTTTAGGATTAGTTGTTATAATTCTTAGAATATCATTGTTATTTTAATAAAGCTTGATTGAATCTGTATATTGCTTTTGGTAGTAGAGCATTTTAACAATATTAATTCTTCTAATCCATGAGCACAGTCTATCCTTCCATTTATCTGTATTCTTTCCAACTTCTTTCTTTAATGTCTTGTAGCTTTCAGAGTACAGATATTTTTTCTCTTTGGTTAAATTTATTTCTAGGTATTTTGTGCTTTTTGTTGTAATTGCAAATGAGATTGTTTTCTTAATTTCTCTTGATGTTCATTATTGGTGTACAAAAACACAATGATTTCTTTATATTGATTTTGCATCCTATAATTTTATTGAATTCATTTATTTGTTTTAATTGTTGTTTGGTGGAGTCTTTTGACTTTTATGTGTAGTGTCACTATCTGCAAATAATGAGAGTTTTACTTTTCCAATTTGAGTTAACTTTTTTTCTTTTCTGATTGCTGTGGCTAGGGCTTCCAATACTATCTTGAATAGAAGTGGTAATAGTGGACATCCTTGTCTTGTTCCATTGAGTAAACAATTAGTTGTGAGTTTGTCATACGTAACCTTTATTGCGTTGAGGTATTTTTCTTCTATACCCACTTTTTTGAGAGTTTTTATTATAAATGGATATCAAATTTTGTCAAATGTTTATTCTGATCTATTTAGATAATCATATTTCTTTATTCTTATTGTGTTAATGTGATTTATCACATTGATTGATTTATAGATGTTGAACTATCTTTGTATCCTTGAGATAAATCTTTCTTGGACATGGTGTGTAATCCTTTTAAGGTTTTGCTGAATTCAGTTTGCTAATGTTTCTTGAGAATTTTTGCATCTATGTTCATCAAGGATATTGGCCTGTAATTTTCTTTTTATTATAATGTCTTTATCAGGTTTTGGTATCAGGGTAATACTGGCTTTGTAGAATGAATTTAGAAGCATTCTTGCTCTTCAATTTTTTGAAATAGTTTTGGAAAGATAAGTATTAATTCTTAAAATGTTTGATGGAATTCACCTGTGAAGCCATCTGGTACTGAATTTTCATTTTGGAAGTTTTTGTTTACCGCTTCAATTTTATTGTCTGTTTAGATTTGTGGGTCCTTCCTGGTTCAATCTTGGAAGATTACATGCTTCTAGAAATTTATGTTTCTTCTAGATTGTCAAATTTGTTGGCATATAATTGTTTATTGTATCCATGTATTTTACATTATAGACATTCAAACGTCTTTTTTGTTTGTTTTGACTATGTGGAAATTAATTTTATCAAGTTCTTCAGAATTTGTTGATTCTGTTTCCAAATAGAATGTAGTGCTTGATTATAGATTCATATGAACAGATTTATCTTCCAGTGATTAACTAAAATTCAGCTTAGCAATGCTTTAATAATTATTTTTACAAAATATAATTATATTAAATAATATAACATTAAATCTAAAGTCTCAACTGTTGAATTTTTAACACTAGTGTATTTATTTAAAATAATTCAAGCAATAATAGCTTGAAGAAATTTGAATATTTAAAATAAATTAGGTAGTGTTTTATTTCAATCCTATAAGTTTGCAACTATTTCTTAAAATTAATTAGTTTTCCTTAGTGAGGATAAGCAGATGGTAACATAAAAGTTACCTAGAGCAGGGGTCCCCAATCCGTGGGCCACAGACAGGTACCAGTTAGGACCCATGCCACACAGCAGGAGGTAAGTGGTGGGCAAGTGAGCTAATCTTTATCTGTATTTGCAGCCACTCCGTAGTGCTAGCATCACCACCACAGCTCCATCTCAGATCATCAGGCATTAGATTCTCGTAGGAGCATTCCTGTTGTCAAAAGGTTGGGGACTGCTGATCTAGAGGAACTATATTTGAGTCAGATTCTTTCTAGGTTTATGTCAATCTCTAATGCAGTTGTCTCATCTTTAATGATGCCACAAAGTTTGGTCATTATATAAATAGTTTTTTCACGTTTTAATATTTTTTATTTGCCTGCTTAAAGTTATTAAAGTTATATATAAAATTCAAATTACTCAAAGGGAAATAGGTGAAAGAATATTTAGGTAATTAAACTCTCAAATGCTATTGTATTTCTAATGTTATTGAGACTCAAAACTCTGTCATGATTTTGGGACTCCTTCTAAATATAATTGAATTTTCTAATTAGAAAAAAATGTCTTTCTACTATTTTGTCTTTTACTCTAGCTTGTGATAAACAATAAAATTGCTTATTTAATTCTTTCTCAATTGCTTTGTCAGAGCAAATTGCTTATATTTATAACATGGAATCATTGAGTCATACTGCTGATAATAATTCTTCATTTCTGTGTGATGCTAGGACATTCTATTCTTAATTTGATCTTTATATCTACCAGGGAGTACAGAAAATTATTAAACATATTGTCCATGATGTAATCTTTTCACCTCTCTAAATCTTATTTTCCTCTCTGACTTCCACACTTACGTGTTAACTTTCGTACATTATATATGACTTTGTCAGCTTCCTGTAAGACTCTTTATAAGAAAATCCAAGTTTAAAATAAATAAATAAATTACAGTGTCTTTTCCAACCTGATTTATAGTATGTTTATTAGGAAAACCCTGGAAAGTTATGTGCTGAATAATGCACTGAATAATGAAATGGTTAAAATTGTTCTATAAGCAAGAAATTGTTTAGGAATATTGATTTTTAGGAATACATGACTTTTATGTCTGGCTGTGGAAGCAAAGAACCAAGCATCTTTTAGATAGGAATTTAACTACCTAACGCGCTCAATAAAATCACTTGGGGTTTCATTGGCATTAAATCTGAATCAATGTCAGATTGATATTTAATTCCAATAGATCTCCATGTGAAAGAATTATCTTCTACCAAAACACTATTTATTTTGAAATGAGAATTATAATCAGAATTTTTTAAATCTTTAGTTTTTTAGTCTGGCTTTTGTAGTTTCCTCCTAATTTTCACTGAAACTGACTCACGAAACCTAAATTATGCCATTAATTAGTTTTTGATGTTAGGCAAATTTTGAGTTTGAAAGAATCTCAGTTTTATCTTCTATAAGCCAAAGGCTTAGATCAATTAGTCAGTTCAAGCTTTAAAGTCCACAATTCTGGATAAGTGAAGTTAGAAGCACAGTGGCATGAGAGGTCCCTTTGACCAATCCTTGAGGTTACAACAAACTAAATGACTGTAATCCAATGGAAAATGTTTCAGCCTAACACTCAACACTTCAGAGATCTGTGCATCAGAGCATACCAAGGTGGGCGAATGGGGAGAGCAAGAAAAGAGGAAAGGGAGAGAAGCGGAGACGGTGCCAGAACACTGCCAGGAGCTCCCCACGCAACTTGGAAAGAAGAGAGTAATCCAGTTATGGCATGCACTCTCTCTAGCCCTGAGCCTTTCTGCCAGAGTCATCAGCATATACTACAGTGGAACCCAGTGATCAGGGCAGAGACAAAATACAGAAATGCGACAGTTGTGTTCTAGAAGCTGCCACTGCCAGGCAGAAAATGGAGTCACGGAATCCAGCCGCCTCTTCCCACCCTCCGAGAGCTCATCGCCGGGTACTCTCCCAGAGCTAGTAGCTGGTCACTGGGAAAACTGCAGCCCAAAGGGTTGGGCTACAGAACAGAGTCTGAAGGCTTGGGAACTGAGGATACAGCTTCTGAGTGGCAGACATACACTGTGACTTGTCCCAGTGATGGGGTGAAGATACAGAAGCAAGGAAGCTGAGGTTTGGCAGTCTCCATTATGAATAAAAGGAATACTTAACTAAAGAGAATGATATTTTAAAAGAGAAACATAGAACTTCTGGATCTGAAGAACTCAATACCAGAGATGAAGAATGAAATAGTGAGCTTAGGAAATTAAACTGACCTTATGGAGGAAAGAATAAGTAATATTGAAGACATAAATATGGAAATGGTTCAGATAGAAGAAGAAAATGGCTTGAGAGTGGAAAAAAATTTTTGTAACTGTTCAAGAACTCTCTGACTCCATCAGAAAGAGCAATATACAAATAATGGGAATACCAGAAAGAGAAGGAAACAGAGAGCCTATTCAAATAAATGGTCGATGAGAACTTCAAATATATGGAATAAACTGGATCCTCAAATTCGAGAAGCAAACAGAACACCTAATTATCTCAATTCAAAAAGCCCTTCTCCAAGGCATATTATATTGAAACTTTCAAAAATTAATAACAAAGAATTCTTGAGACAGCCAGGGAAAAGAAGATGGTAACCTATAAAGAAAAACCCATTAGATTATCAACGGATTTTTAAGAGAAACTTTACGAGCTAGGAGGGAGTAGAATCAAGCATTCAAACTATTGAAAAGGAGGAATTACCAGCCAAGGATAATATATTCAGCAAATTTCTCCTTTTGGCATAAAGGAGAAATAAAGACCTTTTCAGACATACAAAAGCTGAGGGAATTTTCCACCACAAGCCCTGCATTACAGGAAATACTGAAGGGGATTTTTCCATCTGAAACAAAAAGACAAAAAGATACAAAACTACGACTATGATGACTAACAGAAACAAGAAATTTGCAACCCTTATTCAGAATAGGGTATTATACATTTAAGTATAATAATGGTAAAACAAGGTAAAACATTTTAAAAAAAAAAAAAAAAAACCAACGCAAACAAAAAAAGAAATCAAAAAAAAAAAGAAAAAAAAAAAAAAAAAAAAAGGGAGGGGATAAAGGCCTGAATTTGTAGAGGGGAATGAATATAAGACACATACAGAAGACAAAGGACTACTGTACATATAAAACTTTCTTTTACATAAACTTAATAGTAACCACACACACACACAAATCCAGAACTGAGACATATAACATAAAAAATGGTAAACAGAGGGAATATTATAGAATACCATCAAACTAAAATAACAGACAGACACAAGGGCCTAGAAACAATGGAGATACTTAATAAAATGAATATAGAAGGAAAACACCTCAATGTAATAAAGGCCATACACGACAAACCTTCAACTAATATCATACTTAATGGTGAAAAACTAAAAGCCTTTCCTCTAAGATCAAGAACAAGACTAGGTTGTCTACTCTCACCACTCTTATTCAATATAGTATTGGAAGTTCTAGCTAGAGCAATCAGGTAAAAGAAAGAAATAAAAGACATCCAAATTGGAAATGAAGTCAAATTGTCCCTTTTTTTAGATGGCATGATTCTCTATATAGAAAACTCTAAAGACTCCATCAAAAAATATAGAAACAATAATCAAATACAGTAATGTTTTAAGATACAAAATCAATGTACAAAAATGCATTGTATTCTTATACACTAACAATGAAATTTTAGAAAAAGAAATTTAACACAAATTTCTTTTGCAATTGCAATAAAAAAAATGAAATACCTAAGAATAAATGTAATGAAGCATGTCAATGACCTATTCACTGAAAACTATAAGACTTTATTAAAAGAAATTAAAGACAAAAAATGGAAAGATATTCTGTGTTCATGGTGGAAGAATCAACGTAATTAAATGGTCTTATTACTCAAAGCAATACACAGATTTAATGCAATCCCCATCAAAATTCCAATGACATTTTTAAAATAAAATTAAAATCTCAGATTTGTATGGAATCCCAAAAGACCCCAAACAGCCAAAGCAATTCTGAGAAAAAAGGACAAGGCCGGAGGTATCACTCTGCCTGACTTCACATTATACTACAAAGTGACAGTAATGAAAACAGCATAGTATTGGCAGAAAAACAGATATACAGACCAATGGAAGAAAATTGAGAGTCCTGAAATAAACCCACATATATATTGGCAAATGATTTTTGACAAAGGAACCAAAAACATACATTGGAGAAAAGAAATCCTCCTTAATAAATTGTGCTGGGAAAATTGGAAAGCCACATGCAAAAGGATGAATCTAAAGTGCTATCTGTTACCATAAACAAAACCTAACTCAAAATGGATGAACGATCTAAATATAAGACATGAAACAATAAGTTACATGGAAGAAAACATAGGTATTAAATTCGTGGGCCTTGGATTTAGAAAGGATTTTATGAATTTTACCTCAAAGGCAAGAGAGGTAAAAGCAAAAATAAATGAATAGGACTATATCAAACTAAAAAGCTTCTGCACAGCAAAAGGAACCATCAACAAAACTGAATGAAAGAAGGTATTTGCAAACATCATTTACAATGAGGGGCTAATATCCTAAATATATAAAGAACTCATAAAACTCAGATAAAACAAAAAATAATAAAAAATGGGCAGAGGACCTGAGCAGATACTTCTCCCAAGAAGGCATACAAATGGTCAATAGACATGTGAAAAGATGGTCAACTTCACTAGTCATTAGGGAAATGCAAATCGAAATCATGATGAGATACCACCTCACACCTGTAAAAATGGCTATTATCAATAAGACAATAATAAGTGTTGGGGAGGTTGAAGGGAAGAGGGAACACGTGCACTTCTGGTGAGAATATAAATTGGTGCAGATACTATGGAAAACAGTGTGGAGGTTCCTAAAATTATTTAGGATCACCACATGACCCAGCAATCTTTCTTCTGGGTCTCTACCCCAAAAATTTGAAAACATTTATCTGTAAAGATATATGCATCCTGATATTCATTGCAGCATTACTCACAGTGGCCAAGACATGGACACAACCAAAGTGCCCTTCGGTAGATGTTTGGATAAAGAAGATGTGGTACACATATACAATAGAATATTACTCAGTCATAAGAAAAGATGAAATACTGACATTTGTAAAAATATGGATGGATCTTGAGATTATCATGCAAAGTAAAATAAGACATAAAAAGTTGAAAACCATATGATTTCACTCATATGTGCTGTATAAAACTGAAAGCAACAAATGAAGAAGACAGACGAGACTCATGAACATGGAAAGCAGTTTAGTGGTTAACAGGGGGATGGGGAGGAGGGGGAAGGTAGATAAGGGTGAAGCAGTTAAAATATATGATGATGGAAGGAAACTAATTGGGTGGTGAACACACAATGCAATATACATATGGCATATTATTGAATTGTACACTTGAAACCTATATAATTTTATTAACCAATGTCACCCTGATAAATTTAATGAAAAAAAAATATTCATCATCTCAAAAAAAGTCCACGATTCTGGTTTTTTAAAAATATTTTACAAATGTTTTATATATTTAATGAATGGTATGATTAATGTGTATTACGATAGTGAATAATTGTTAGTTTCTCTTTTCCAAGGAAGCTATTCACTGTCAATATTGTTACAATAAACCATGTTAATTTTACCTTTCTCTTACTCTGTTCTCGTCTCACAGAACTATAAACATAAAATTTTAAGAATTATAAGGAATAATTCACATCACTAAAATATATATTTTCCTGAAGAAAATATTAAATAAAATATAGGTTATTATTTTTTTCTCCACAAGGAACTATTATTTTATATAAAATCCTACATTTCAACATGTATTACATAATACACATTTAAGACACATTATAAGCTCTCCATTGGCTTTACAATTATAAATATAAATGAAATAGTAGATATAACTTTTAAAAAGTTATGAAATTATGAAAGTTATGAAATTATGAAAGTTATGAAAAAATATTAGCCTTAAAATTTGATTTTAATTACAAAAAATGGTTCACATCATTTCTAATTATTTTAATTTTTCATATTATACAGATCTATTCAGGTAATGATATAATGTAGTGACTATGCACTCAGTTATTTGCGGTCATCGTCTAATCTAAATTCATTGTATTGACTTAACAAAATTCCTTTTCAGTTTTTCAGCCCTTGTTATAATACATTTTAAAAGTTATATGATTTTTATGTTTCAGTGAAAAAATTTGTCAGGTAAGGTTTTGATAGAGTGCCTAAAATCAAAAGAATCCCACCACTATTACATCCTTGACGTTGAAATTTAGGATTTAATATAAAATATCCAAAGTGAGGCAGAATAATGTGGAAAGGACAATTTTGCAATTTCCTGGTAACAATGTGGCTTAATAAGTAAGAGCCTAGATTTTGGAACTGGATGAATATAGGTTTTAATCTGTTTTAACCACTTACTTGTTACAAGTTGCTTAACTTTGCTGTCAATGCTTTTATCTACACCATGGTAAAAATGATTACCTCACTTCGTAATAAATTGCATAATATAAGATGATTTATAGAATATCTAGTAAACGGGGAATGATCGATACATCAGAGTTTTTATGGAGTTATTACTATTTCCGAGGCTTGGGGTCCTGACGGCAAAAAAATTGCCGTATTCTATCCTGCTGAATTTCCATAAAGCTTGAAGTTAAGATCTTGATTTCAGAAACTTTGCTAAAATAAAAGCTCTTCACTGAAGAGCTGTTTACTAGAAACTCGGAGAAACAGGGATCGCTAAACCCCAGTTCAGCATAACCTACACCAGTGTCCTGCTCAAAAGATAGAAACATTTCACTGGCAAAAGGATAATTCTTGGGTCTTTCATTATCTGACTATAATGTCTCTTCTGACTGGCCTCATATGACATTTAACCCCAAAATATTAATTTCACTGTCCTCACAAAGTGATCTCAACAAATTATTTGTCATTAAGTTGTTGCTTAATGGGCCTTCAATTAACACCTTTATCAGCAAAAATGGTCTTTTCACTAGAGTATTTGCTTTCTTTGGCATAGTAATTTGTATGTTTAATTGCTCTGGTAGATGTTTGCCCACAATAAATACCCTCACTCCAAACATATTAAGAATTAATATCACAGCTTTTCTTGGTGCCCATTTGCTCTTATTTTCCTTCTAGTTTAACCTTCATATCTGAACCATTAAAAATGTTATTTCTACTTGTTTTCAAGGCCTGTCAGATTTATTTCCATGTATTTCTGTTGTCTTCCCAACTCACTTAAGAACTTTTATATCTTTCAGTTCTTTTATTATAGATTTCCACTGCTTTTTGGTCATTTTTTACAGATGTGTCTTTATTTTTTATAAGTGTTTCAGATACCCATTATCCTCCATTATCTTTATTTTTGATTTACAATATACTTATATTGGGGTCAAAATGTGGAAATGTAGTGGGCTGGATCCATGGATCTACTCCTTCTTCTTCTTAATCGAGATCATTTCAGTACTGAGTTCTAATGCTATATTAGCCTGAGTTTTCCAGAAGAAAGGAGTGTGTAACGTGAAGTGAGATTGGAGATGTGGTCCCTAGGTCTGGCTGTGATCCAGGCTCGCAGCTAGGGATAGGACTATGAATTTAGAATGTTACATTAATGTAGTACGGTGCCTGTGCCTAATTTATGTAAGTATGATTCAGCTTATTATATCATTCATGTGTGGCAGAATGTCACTATTGTTCTCTGACATATATGAAGCTCGTGCGGTCCCTTGAGGAGCAGAAGAGCAGAAGAAGTGTGCTCTCCACAATAGAACTGCACTCCCCACAATAGAAGTGCACTCCTTACATGCATGGCCCCCAACACTCCAGATAGTCCCAGATGGAGGATTCCCAGGTGGAGGACATGTGGCACCATGCATCCCAGTGGTATCCTGTGGCCAAATATCTGGCTACGTGATGACCCCGGAGGATTGGAATGGAATGAAGCCACATCCCGAGGATGTCCCAAAGCCCTGGAGATGCTGGAACTGAATGTCCTGACTGCTCAACAGGAGGCAGCAGATTGGGTGGCCTGGATGTTCCTTGTGATGCTGCTGCAGGCCATCCTGGAGGTTCAGGATCAGGCTCAGTGGGTGCAGCAGCTGCAATGCCAGGAAGAAGCACTGGAAAGGTGGCTGGCAGCAGCAGAGCACATTCTGCCGGGCCTGGATGGGTTGCTGCCATCATCTTGGTCTGGGAGCCCGCCAGTGATTCCGTGGCAGGCACCACCAGTGATATAGCAACAGGTTAAAGTGGAACAGCTATTGGCCCTGGGAAAAGGCTGACAGTGCCCCCAGGATAAAAAGCATACCACCTTGATTCAGTACACCCTGTCAAACTCTGGGACCTGATGAAACAGGTACAGCAGAGAGCTGGGGAGATGTTTCTGGGGTGGCTGCTGCAGCTGTGGTATGATGGGGCCAAAGGGACCGAATTATCTCCGGAAGAGATGACTCAGCTAGCCTCTGTAATGATGATACTGTCCCTCAGGCAGCGCCTCCAGAATGTGGTGTGTATGGCACAGGGCACCGGGTTAGGTAATTACTCCTTGATTAACTGGCTCATGTATGCTGCACAGACAGTGTGGGCTGATCCTGGGGAGCTTCCAGAGAAAGTGAGCAGATGGACCACGTACTTAGATCTGGTTCAGATAATTCGAGAAATGAGTATGAGACACATGACATTTTGCACCCAGTACACTAGCCCCATGAAGAGGTATTTATAACTCATACGAAGGACTTGATCTTGACCTCTAGTCCAGTTGGTACTTTTGACACCATAGCAGCGCTGCTGGCCTCTTACATGGATAGGTGGATTCATGAGGTGACGTCCGCCATGGGGGAATATGGAGGTGAAACGCAAGGAACGTTCCACCAAAGTGAGAGCCGAACCACCCACTGCACTCCCAAACCAGCCAGCCTCCAGTTGGAGGCATGGCCAAAAAGCGGGGCAGAGCACTGCCCAGCCCATTGGGCCATGAAAATAAGCCACAGGCAAATGGGATTTGATCTCCTCAAGGCAGAGATTTCTGCAGAAAAGATTGAGCAGTAACCTAATGAAGCGCTGCTGGCACTGTGTAATCAGCTGTGCCCTGATCAACAATTTACTCTTATTCCCAGGAAAGCCACAACCCAGGATATACGGTTGGCCAATTATTTCCCTGATTAGGGATTCAGCCGGGGCACCTGGTTGGCGGTGGAGCCTGTTGACCTAAGGCTGCGTGTGGAACTGACTATACATTGGTGCCCCCTCAATGTATGGAGGCTATTAGCCCTCATGGTCACAGGTACTGACAGCATCCTGCTCTATAGGAATGCAGACAAGTTTCCCAGGCCCACTGCAACCATAGAAGGCTATGAGGGTCGAATCATTTATGTGTGGCAGGTCTTGTGACACTGGGTATCAGCAGATTGCCTCCTCAGACATACCAAGTGTACATATGCTCCAAAAATGTACAGGAGTACATTTTTGGGATTGATGTTTTGCAAGGCTTGACTGTAAATACCACTACTGGTGAATTTTGCCTTTGTACCTGGATGGTAACAACTATTATCTGGGGATGTTCACACCATGCCTTGTTGGTGTTGCTGCAGGATATCCGGGTAGTGAACACAAAACAGTATCACCTGCTGGGAGGCAATGAGGAAATAGAACACACCATTCTGACGGGTGTTACTTGTCTTACTCGTACCCCATGTAACTCCCCCACATGACCAGTGAAGAAGCCTGACGGGTTCTGGTGCATGATGATTGACTATTGTGCGCTGAATAAGGTTATATCACTCCTGCATGCCACCACATTGAACCTCACGGACTTCATGGACTGGTTGTCACTTGAACTTGGATGATACCATTATGTGGTGGACTTGGCAAATGCCTTTTTCTCTATTGCCATAGCCCCAGAAAGTCAAGAACAGTTTGGGAAGGGCGACAATGAACATTCCTCATCCTTCCCCAGGGCTATCTGCACAGCCCTATCCTGTGCCATGGTCTCATGGCTCAAGATTTAGCCACGTGGAGATGACTACCCACAGTGCACTTGTATAATGCTAAACTCTGATTCTCTTACAGAACTAGAAGCAGCAGCAACCAGCCTGTGAGAAGCTCTCACCAACTGGGGGTTGGGCAATCAACAAGTACAAGGTCCAGGGACCTGGGTTCTCTGTCAAGTTCTTGGGAGTTGTCTGGTTGGATAAGACAAAAGTAACTCCCATGGTGGTTGATAAGATACAGGCATATCCCCAACCATAAACTGTGAAGCAGGTCCAAACCTATTTGGGACTGCTGGGGTTTTAGAGAGTGTTCTTTCCTCATTTAGCCTCCTTTATGCGACCCCTGCACCACCTAGTGCGACGGGGTGCCTAGTGGGATTGGATCCCTGAGACAAAAGAGGTCTTTAAGGCTACAAAGCAAGCTGTAGTACAAGTTCAAACTCTATGCATAATAGATCCAGCCCTCCCATTCCTGCTTATGGTGCAGGTGGATGATGCAAGGTTTGGATGGGGCTTGTGGCAGAAGCACAGTTCCCAGAAGGTGCCGATAGGCTTCTGGTCCCAGTTATGGGAAGGTGTGGAAGCGCGATATTCTCTGATAGAGAAGCAACTGGCTGCCATATATGCAGCCGTTCTGTGCAGTGAGGCCATCACTGGCCTTAATCCCATAACTGTGCATGCAGTCCATGTACTCTGTAGAGAGGTGGCTGTGGTCTTGGGGAAGACTTCTCCAGTGGGAATTGCACAGACCCCTACACTGTCCAAGTGGGAGGGGCATACCTGGAGCCCCCTGAGAGCCAACTGTCAGGCCAACTGCACTCTCTATTGGGATCAGTACAGTTTCAAGAAGAGCCTGCTGAAATGGGAGATGTACCGAGTCCCTATGTTGAGGATCAGGTTTCTAGGATCCTGCAGATGCCTGGTACACAGACGGCCTGTACCGTGGAATAGGTAGCGAAATATGATGAAGGCTATTATTGACCCCAGTACAAGTACAAGTTGTCATGTCACAATGCCCTGGTGCACTGAGCAGCACCCAGAGAGACAGCGGGTAATGAGTACCCCGGAGGCGATGCCCCATGGGGCTAAGCCACTCCAGAAATGGCAAGTGGATTATGGGCCCAAGGTAGCACCCTCCAGGTCAGATCCTGCACCACAACCCTGTAGGGTTGGAGTGTGGGTCCCAGGTCTGGCTGTGATCCAGGCTCATGGCTAGGAATAGGACTCCGAATTTAGAATGTTACATTAATATAGTAGGGCACCTGCACCTAACTTGTGTAAATATGGCTCAGCTTATTATATCATGCATGTGTTGCAGAATGCCACTATTGTTCTCTGACATATATAAAGCCTATGTAGTCTCCTGGAGAGCAGAAGGAGAACAGAAGAAACGTGCTCTCCGCAATAAAGTTGGTGCCTGCCATTTCATTCTCATGTCAGCTCCTCATGTGTTCTTTCAATTGGGTGTCTCATCATTGAAATCTTCCCTTCTTGATCAGCTTGGCACTGACAGGAGAAATAGACTAGTGTCAGTACACCTTGGCTCTGTAGGCCTAAGGTAACTGGATGTTTTTCCAAGTACAATGATGAGTGTTGGTAGATTTTCATGCAGGCTGGTGACATGAATCACTTTAACTTTTACTCTTGAATTTACATGCATTTAATTTTTTTCATGCATGTATTTAGGAATTTATAACCTAATAATACAATAATAATAATAACAATAATAATAATAATAATAATAATAAATGCCAAGAGTAGAAAGTAATTTTGAAAGATATCTAAAAGATGGAGTTACCATGTTATCAAAAAATCTCAATCCAAAATACAACAGAAATGTCTATTTTTTAAATCCTAGAAATGGTCCACAATGCTTCAAACTCAAAGACAAATGATGCAAATTGCTGGTGGGAGTCCTGGAGCAATTAACTTTTTACATGTCTCTTTCCTCCTTCCTTCCTCCCTTCCTCCTTTCTTTCTTCCTTTCTTTGCTTCTTTCTTTCTTCCTTTGCTTCTTTCTTTCTTTCTTTCTTTCTTTCTTTCTTTCTTTCTTTCTTTCTTTCTTTCTTTCTTTCTTCCTTTTCTTTTTTCCTTCCTTCTTTCTTTCTTTCTTTCTTTCTTTCTTTCTTTCTTTCTTTCTTTCTTTCTTTCTTTCTTTCTTTCTTTCTTTCCTTCTTTCTTTCTTTCTTTCTTTCTTTCTTTCTTTCTTTCTTTCTTTCTTTCTTTCTTTCTTTCTTTTTCTTTCTTCCTTTTCTTTTTTCCTTCTTTCTTTCTTTTTTTCTTTCTTTCTTTCCTTTTTCCTTCCTTCCTTCCTTTCTTCATTTCTTCATTTCTTCTACTAAGCCAAGCAACTGGCGTATAGAATACAGAAGGTAGGTTACATGTAAAGATAATTTTGCCAAAAGAATAGGAATGAAGTATTTAGGAGCAAAGAAGGTAAGAAAGAATCATTGCTAATGAGGTGTTGTCCTTGAATAAATGGACTGGGAGAAGGAGACCTTCAAAATTAGAATTTCAAAGTTATGCACTTTCTGATAATGGCAAGTTCAAGATTTATCCATGGTAGTATAGTCTAATCGGAAAGAACAGAAAAAGGTCATTGTACATATGAAGTTCAAGACACATTTAGGTTTGGTATGTGTGGTTAAATCTATTTGTAGGTTGAATTTACTTAAGATATTGATTTAAAAATACCTGATGTATGACCACTAAAAATTAATTTGTAAAAGAAATGGCAGGAACTTCATTGCAGTATTGTGATATGCATTCATTCATTTACTCGTTCAACCATTCAAGAACTATTTATTGAGCACCTATTATGTGTCATTAAGAATGATCTCTCAGGATTTAACTTGCTTTCTTTTAAATCTCTGATCTCTTGAAATCTTTTCTAATGGTAATCATAATTATTACAACTGATTTTACAGTGGGCTTAGAGACTTAGAAAGAACTTTGATGTCCAGAATATTTCAGGTAATCTGTTACCTAAATCTTTACTTTTTGTAATTATGTTAAGAGATTTCCAGAATAAATAATACAGCAAGATAAATATGAAATGTTCGTTTGCAATTATAAATTAGTTTTTTAAAAATTAGAAAATAAAGACAAATGAAGCATACACATTCAAAAATTTTTTCTAGTAAATATCTATTAAAGCGTATGTGGTAGCTAGACTAACATAAAAGCATGTTTTAGATATTAGATTTTAATAGATATGGGTAAATTGTCTTCAAGGGATTTTTATCAAAAATTAGTATTATAAGCAATTTAAAAGCTAAAGAAAATATAATTAAAATGAGTTGGTATCATCTCTGTGAAAATCTAACTCTACCTTTCCTTAATATAATTTTTCCTCAGAGTTCTTTTTTTTGATATAAAGTATTAAAATTTCTAAGATCCAGAAACACATAAAGTAAATAGTTTTCTTTATACCCTTAAATACGGGCTACATTTTAGGAATCGGTTATATATAAGGGTTTTGCAAGGTAAGGAGAGCTCATCGTATAGAACTGAGGAGTATAAACTACTACTTTAGAACAAATCGACAACTATATGAGCAAGTGTTCAAAATATTAATGTATTGGGAGAGGATATTAGAAAGATGGAAATTAATTCACTAAATGACTCTAAAAATATGATGTAAAAAATTATTTTATCATTCATTATTGCTACCTTTCAGAATTCTAGTCTTTATGTTTACAAACTTACTCAATATGTTATACCAGTTTTCTCGTTATCATATTAATAAACATCAGTGATCAGTGAAACACAGCTGAATTGTGTCCTCTCCATGCCAAATTCATATGCTGAAGCTCTCAGAGTTCTAGAGTTTTGAAAGTTAAGATCAATGAGTTAGCAAGTTTAATTTCTCCTGAGGCCTTTCTCCTTGACTTATAGACAGCCACCTTTTCACTCTGTCTTCATATAGTCTTTTTTCTGTCTGTGTACATCCCTGGTATCTCTTTGCCTCCAAATTTCCTGTTCATATAATGAAAGAGGTCAGATTAGATTAGAGCCCACTCTATGACCTCTTTCTGACATAATCACAACTTTAAATGCCCTACTCTAACTGCAGTCACATTCTAATATAGCTAAGAAAATTAATTTCTGTTGCTTAAACCACGCTGTTTGTGATTTTATGACAGCCCTAGCAAAATAATAGTTTTTAAGAAAAATATGAGTTTAAGTGGAAATTGTTTTTTGACTATGGTTAATATTTTAAAAAATACTGCTGACAATTTTAAGGTTAAATCAATTTAAATAAAACTTTTGAGAGTTTGTGTCAAGATGAAGGAGTAGGTAAATGTTGTGCTGGCTTCCTATCATGATCATACCAAAATTACAACTAAACTACAGAATAGCCATTATTGGGAGTCACCTGAACTCTATCTAGCTAAACAGAAGTCTTATCACTAGGGACACACAGAAGATGCCACTTCGAGACTGGTAGGAGGAGCAGAGACATGAAACTGGCTGATTTTACTCCCTGTGTGGCAGTTGAGAATAGAGAGAAATGTCTTAGCTGCAGAGGTCTCCCCTGAGGAGTGAGGAGTCCTCATTCCACACCTGGCTGCTCAACCCAAGCTTCCAGTGCTAGGAAGAGAAGTCTCTATAAATTTTGGCTGTGAAATCCAGTGAAGATAGTGGCTGATTGAGATGGAGGGTGGCTGGAGTTGCAAATGTTCCTCTTAAAAGGCCCCCACACAGACATACTCACTGAGGAACTCTCTCTGAACTCCAGTGCCAGGACAACAGCTTGAAAGTCATCAGAGACATATGGGGAGAAACTGAGTTGTCTGGCTTCAGGGCAAGGGCTGGAGGGGCAGCTTTCCCCCAGACAGAAGTGCTGGCAGAGGGCATTATTCCTTTATTGGGCTCTCCCCTACCTGGCTTGCAGCCCCAGGCAGCCACCATATCTGAGTCTTCCACAATGTAGCTAACACTGGTCACTCAGCCCTAGTAATTCTCTGAGATCCCACCTCTCCCAACTTGCAGGCCAGCCCAAGATGCTTCCGTTGATTTTTCCATACAAATGGCCTCTCTTGGCACAAGCTGAAGACTTTCCTAAAATCTCTTGAAGGTTCACAAAACCTAAACAAGCAGCATCTGGCCTCAGTATGCTCCGTACCACTTGCTGAGCCCCTCAAGGCATTTCCAAGCCCAGAGTAGGGGGCGGCCACCTGCAGATTGCTTGATGGCTTATGTTAGTTGCCCCCAATAGGGCACAGGCTGTCACTAAACTTGGCCTATGGCAATGCCTTTCCCAGAAGACCCAGGCTTGCATGCCCAGTGTCCAGCTTTGGTCTGAGCCAGAACATCACTTAGGGTCATTTCTGAGGATGACACACCAAAAGGGAAGACAGAGCAGGCACTAGAGGTCTTCTAAAACAAATCTTGCCCTGTACGGTCAGCCTGTGCACAACAGTTTCTCCCCTCATCACTGCCAGTCAATACAACCAATCAACACAAGGATGAATCCCTCTCATTGATAAGCAAATAGCAATCAAGACTCAACTACAATAGGAGGGCACACATCACCCATACAAGGGACATACCTGTAGCACATGGTACAGGTAACCAGGGAAGTCTGTGCAACTGGGCCCAACATGTATTACCTAAGGCCATTCTATTAAGACTGGGAGACATAACAACCCTACCTAATACATAGAAACAAATGCTAGAAGGCAGCCAAAATGGAAAGTCAAAGAAACATGTCCCAATTAAAAAACAAACACATAAAACAAAACAACAACAACAACAAAAACAGAACAAAGCTCCATAAAAAGAACTAAACAAAATGTAGACAAGCAATCTACCAGGTGCAGAGTTCAAAACACTGCTTATAAGGATGCTCAGTGAACTTAGGGAGGAGTAGTTGCACTCAGTGAGAACTTCAACAAAGAGATAGAAAAGATAAAAGTGGAGATAGAAAATGAAAAAGAACCAGTAAAAAATGACGAATACAATAACTGAAATGAAGACTACCTTAGGAGAAATCAACAATAGATTAGATGAAGCAGAGGATTGATTCGGCGATTTAGAACCAGGATCCCCAACCCCTGTTAAGAACTGGTCTGTTGCCTGTTAAGAACCAGACTGCACAACAGGAGGTGAGAGGTGAGAGAACGAGCAAACTTCATCTATATTTGCAGCCACTCCACAGTGCTAGCGTCACCATCTCAGCTCCACCTCAGATCATCAGGCATTAGATTCTCATAGGAGTGTGAACTCTATTGTGAACTGAGCATGCGAGGGATCTAGGTTGTACATTTTTTATGAGAATCTAATGCCTGATGATCTGAGGTGGAGCTGAGATGGTGACGCTAGCACTGGGGAGCAGTTACAAATACAGATTAACATTAGCAGAGAGGTACCACTGCGTAGAGATCATAATAAATCAATTCCTTGCAGACTTATATCAAAACCCAGATGAAGCAAGTGACAATTTAGGTTCATTTGGTGGCAGACTTTATAGTGGAAAGTGATGTGCTTCAATTATACAGCTGCATCTGGTGGCATGCTTTAAGTCAGAATCCAACACTTATTTTAGTCCACACATGGCTCACCTATTATTTTATTTACCACTTCCATCTTCACCTCTTTCCTACATTATGCACTTATCTCAAAGTTTTGTTAAGCCCAAAAAGTACCCCTAGCCAAAATGAATAAAAAGTGAATGTCCCTAGAGAGTTTCTCAGAGAAGAGGGAAAGACCCAATGATAAGAGCAGAAGATTCTAAGACTGCCAACAAAAAGAAATCTGCATTTAAAAGAAAATACCAAGGGTCCTACATAAATTATGGGTTCATTGCAACAGGTGATTCACATTTTCCAAATCCACTTTGTTTAGTATGTGGTAACTGGCTACCCAATAAACCATGAAAATTTCAAAACTGCTTTGCCACATGGAGACCAAGTACCCTGCATTAAAAGACAAACCTTTGGAGGTTTTCAAAAGAAAACGAATGTGAACATGAAGAACAGAAGCAATTATTGAAGACCACCACTTCGTCAATTGTGTCTACACTGAAAGCATCATTCTTAGAGGCTAACTATATTGTTAAAACTAAGAAGCCCTTTACTGTTGGTGAAGAGTTGTTCTTGATTGCTGCTAAAGACATTTGTTGTGAACTTTTAGGAGAGGCTGCAGTTCAAAAAGTGGCACATGTTCCTCTTTCAGCTAGCACCATAACTAGATGAATTGATGAAATAGCAGAGGATATTGAGACACAATTAGGATTAATGAGTCACCGTGGTACGCAATCCAGGTTGACAAGTCTACTGATGTTGACAAGGCAACAATACTTGTTTTTTTTGTTTTTTTTGTTTTTTTGCCATATATTTTTCAGGAGGATGTGCACAAGGATATGTTCTATGCACTTTTGTTGCCAACTAATATCACAGCTGCAGAACTATTCAAGTCTTTGAATGGTTACGTATCAGGAAAACTGAATTGGTCATTTTGTGTCAGTATATGCATGAATGGAGCGGCTGCCATGACTGGACGGCTTTCTGGTTTCACTACTCAGGTCAAAAGAGGTTGCTTCTGAATGTGAGTCTACACACTGTCATCCATAGAGAAATGCTGGCTAGCCTAAAAATGTCACCTGAACTTGACAATATTTTGTAGGATCAACCACATTAAAGTACATGCCTTTAACTCATGTCTGTTCATGTAGCTCTGTGAGGAGATGGATGCAGAACACACATGTCCTCTCTTATACACAGAAGTGAGATGGCTTTATAAAAGTAGAGGTTTGGCCAGAGTTTTTGAGTTATGAGAGCTGAACACTGGGATGAGTGAACATTGGGATTTTTGACATTTCAATTATTAGCAGAGATTTTGAAAGAGACTGAGCCAGGGCCTTCTTTCTCCCAACTGGTGCATGATCACTTATCTCAGCTTACAAAAGATTTTGAGCATTACTCCCCAACCACAAAAAAACCCAAACTTGGAAGGAATGAATCTACAACCCATTTGTGAATAAGCCAGGTGAATCGGTTTTGTCCATATTAGAAGATCAACTGCTTGAAATTGCAAATGATAGTGGCCTTAAAAGCATGTTTAAGACAACTTCAAATCCCCATATGTTCTGGATTAAAGTCAAGGAATATCCTGAGATTGCCACAAAAGCACTGAAAGCCTGCTTCTATTTCCAACATTTTATCTTTGAGAAGCAGAGTTTTCTGCAGTAACAGCAACCAAAATGAGATTACAGCATAGAGTGAACATAAGTAACACACTTTGGATGTCACTGTCTCCCATCATTCCCAGATGGGACCTTCTAGATGTAGGAAAACAAGCTCAGGACTCCCACTGATTCTACATTATGATGAGTTCTATAATTATTTTATTATATATTACAATGTAATAATAATATAAATAAAGAGCACAACAAATGTAATGCTCTTGAATCACCCCCAAATCATTCCTTTTCTTGCCCCCTAGTCCATGGAAAAAAATTCTTCCACGAAACTGGATCCTGGTGCCAAAAATTTTGGAGACTGCTAATTTAGAACATAAGGTAGCTGAAAACACTCAATCAGAGTGGCAACAAGAAAAACAAACAAACAAACAAAAAAATGAGGATACTTTAAGGGGCCTCTGCAACAGCATCAAGTATACTGACATTCGCATCATAGAGCAAGGAAATGAAAACCTATTTCAAGAAATAATTAAAAACTTCCTTAATCTGGTGAAAGAAATAAATGTACAACCCTGGGAAGCTCAGAGAATCTCAAACAAGATACATTCAAAGAGATTCATCAAGAAACATCATAATTAAAATGCCGAAGGTTAAAGACAAAGATAGAATCTATAAAGCAGCAAGATAAGAGCAGCTAGTCACCTATAAGTGAGCTGCCACAAGACTGTCAGCTGATTTCTCAGCAGAAACTTTGCAGGCCAGAATGGATTGGCAGGAAATATTCAAAGTGATGAAAAGTAAGGACCTCCAACCAAGATTACTCTACCCAGCAAAACTATCATTTAGAATTGAAAGAAAAAGCTAAAGGAGTTCATCACCACCAAGCCAGTATTACAGAAAATGTTGAAGGGACTTCTTTAGGAAGAAGAAATAAAGAAGAAATAAAATATGTATTAAAAATATGAAAAATAAATTGGCAATAATTACATATCTATATAAGTAGTTTAAATGATAAAGAATTAAATGCTCCAATCAAATGATAGGGTGGCTAAATGGATAAGGAAACAAGACCTTTATACATGCTGCTTATAAGAGACTCAAGATCAAATGACACACACAGACTGAAAGTAAAGGGATGGAAAAAATATATTTCATGAAAATGGAAATGAAAAGCAAAATCTGGGGTAGACAATACATATACAAGAAAAAATAGACTTTAAAACAAAGGCTATGACAAGAGACAAAGAAGGACCCAGCAATCCCACTTCTTAGCATTTATCTGAAAAAAAAACCAAAATACTACTTCAAAGAGAATCCATATAATCATTGCAGCATTTTTTTACAATAGCCAAGATATGGAGGTAACCTGTGTCCCGCAATGGATGAATGGAAAAAGAAGAGATGGTACATGTATACAATAGAATATTACTCAGCCATAAAATAAATAAATAATAAAAGAATAAAATCTTTACTTCTGCAACAACATAGATGGACCAAGAGAGTATTGTGCCGAGTGGAATAAATCAGACAGAAAACGTCAAATGTCATATGTGGTATCTAGAGAACAGGATACACAAACACAGAAACAAACTCATAGATACAGAGAACATTTTGATATTTGTCAGATTGAAGTTTAGGGGATGGGTGAGTAGGGGAGGGGTTTAAGAGGTACAAATTTGTAGTTATGAAATAGTCATGAGGATTTAGAGTATAGTATGGGTAATATGGTCAGTAGCATTGTAATAACTATGTATGGTGTCAGATGGGTACTGAATTTATTGGGGTGATCATTTTATAAGTTATATAAATGTCTAACTGTGTTGTACACCTGAAATTAATATAATAGTTTGTCAACTATAATTTAAAAAATACAAAAGCAAAAAAAAGTTTAATTATGTAGTATTGTATTACAATACGATATAAACAGTCATTGCAGGTTTTTAATTATCAGAGATGATTGCCCCTTAAACATAATAATACATATTTGTTAATGATGTTAATAAACTCATTGTCTTAGATTTTTTAGCTGCAAACGATGTTAGAGATTGTTTAGTTCAAATTAATCTATTTTAGTTTTTACATAATAAAACATTTTCATATTTCTTGTTAAAAATGAAAAGTAACATCAATTAATGATTAAATTGTTTCAATTGCAAAAACAAAATCACACGTTAAAAATTATTTCCACTTTGTGAAAAGTTCGAAAATTTAAAAATTATCCAACTAGATTGAAATAATTCTAAAATGATACATCTCTTAATAACTGAAGTTTTAAACTTTCAAGATGATATTACATTTTTTCAGTAGATTTTTCTTGACTTCTTAAAACATGTACAGACAAGAAGATAGAAATATTAGTGTTAAACTGCAAGCTAATAAACTTTACAATTTATATACTTGATGAAGGTAAAGGGCACTTAATAGGCTTAAGAGTGTGAGTTGTAGAGTCAGGCTGCTCAAATTTTAACTAAAAATGTTAAAGTAAATTTCCGAAGGTTCTACAATTATGAGAAATTTACTTTAGTGTCTTTGTAACTCTGTTCAAGAGTAAATTGGATAATTAAAATAACTTTTATAGGATGAAATGTAAACCTCTAAATAACTTAAAACAATGCCTTGCACTTGGTTAGCAGTCTATACATGTTACTATGATCATTGTTCATGTTCATGAGGAATGTATGACATAGTTTAATCTATACATAATGTTCATTAAAAATGTCAAATGGATAACTTCCTCGATTATAATATGGTTTTGTAATATGATATGGAATACCAGAAGGAGAAAATTACTTTGTTTTTATTAAGTTTTAAATAGCATCCAATGTTTACTTCTCATCTGGTTTCATCTGAGATTTACTTTTTTCTAAGAGCAAGAATTGTATTTTTATTATTTTTAAAAATCAGTTTCTAGATTGGAAACTTCTTATACATAGTAGGCACTCTACTTTGTTCAAATTTGCTAAATCAAATTCATACCATGTATTTTAAAATGGAATGTTTTTCACCAAAATTAGACATAGTATGAAAAATTATTTTTCATAAATAAATACTGAACCTTTTATTCAAAAATTTTTAACCTAGCAATATATAATTAGAGGGGGAAAAATGAAAGAGTTACTACTAATTCAAAATTTGCATTTATAACTCTTTTATCCTGATAAGAATGTCCTTCTTTAATATTAAAGAACTTAAAGCCCCTTTGCCTCTTTTCATATTTATTGGAGAAAAATGCATAAGCTCAGGCATTACATGAAATAATAGTTTTATTTGACAGAACTAATTAATGTAGATAAAACATAAAGTAATTTTAGAATAAATATGTCCCCTCTCTCAAGTACATTGTGTAATGAGATTCTGTAGTTCCAAGAGAATATCAAAATGCTCTGACTGGATTCAAGGAAGATTAAATGATTGCTAAAAATAGCTCTAGTTTGCAAAGTAAGCATGATAAAGATGTAGATAATTAATTCCATAGCTTAGAACGAGAGGTAAATAACGGAGAATAAGGAAAAATAAGTTACATACTCACTGCACTTCTCTGCTTCATAATAAAAAAAAAAATCAGAAAATACATGATGTACTTAGGTTATTTGTAGTAACAATATGAAAAGTTGTTTTATTTAAATGGAGGAAGGGACACTGAACAATTTATTCTATAAGGCCAATATCACCTTGACAACAAAGACAGATAAAGATATCACAAGAAAAGCAAACAGATCAAAATCCTTCATAAAAGCAAAAATCATCAACAAACTATTAGCACAATAAATTCAGCAACACGTAACTAGGATTACACAGCATGGCCAAGGGGGATTTATTCCAGGGATTTAATTTTGCTTAACATTTAAAATTTAATTAAATATATTAAATTAATAGAATAAAGAATAAGAGTCACGTGATCATCTAAATATAATGAATAAATCATTTGATAAAATTCAACATGCGTTCATGATGAAAACTCTTAAGAAATTTGGAATAAAAGGAAGATTTCTAAACCTGATAAAAGACTCTATGTAAAACATACATCTAACTTAATGGTGAAAGACTGCATGTTTTCCCCTTCGGTAGGAAAGAAGTCAAGGGTGTCTGCTATTGCTACTTCTTTTCAACTTTGTAGTAGAGGTTCTAGCCAGTGCAATTAGTCAATAAAATGAAATAAAGTGTATTTAGGTTGGAAATGAAGGAATAAAAGGTAAAAGAAAAATTATCAGATTAACCAAGTTTGTATGTTTTTGTTCATTATTTCAGATTATGAGGATAAACTATACTTAAACATAAAATATGGAAGAACAGTAAAGATTAGTGGAGATTTAGTTCTGTCTAAAACATTCATGAAGACATTTGATTTCTTCCAAAAGATCCTTGATATTGGCTATAGAGCAACAACAGAATTATTAGACCAATGAAACATGATAGTATTTTTGTATGTGTTAATCTTGCAAATCAAAAGTGTAAATAAATGTTATGGGCTATTTGTACCCAGGGACATTTTCTAAGCATAGTCATTTTTGTAGGACCGAATATCAAGGACCATTTGGCATGGACTAGTTATGCTCATGGATGTTTTTGACAGGACCAAATTTTAAGGAACTTCCGTTGTGGACCAAATGTCTCCATGGACACTTTAGACAGGACCAAATGTCTTGCAAGGAAAAGTAATATTAAAGAAAAAACCATTCATATTTACACTGCTCAGAATATGCCAAAGTTAACTTTTTTGCATTGTCTTAGTCTGTTATGGCTACTATAAAAAAGCACCACAGATTGGTAGCTTATAAATTACAGAAGTTCGTTTATCCTATTTCTGGAGTCTGAAAGTCCTAGATCTTGGTGCCCACATGGTTGGGTGAGAGCACTCATCTGAGTCACAGATCTCCTTTTATCTTTGCTACCCAAAGGCTTCATCTCCTAATACCAATGCATGGGGCTTTAAGATTCCAACATATCAATTTGGGAGAACACAAATATTCAGACCTAGCAGGCATATTTCATGTTTCTCAGAAAATTTTTTCTGCATATATTGTATGATATTGTATGATGTATGTCAATTTTTCATACATAATGGTCAAAAATATATTAAAATACAATTGTCAATTTAATAAATCAAATATTCTTTATTGTTGGCCATTCATTTGATTTCCAGTGCTGCTTTATGAATTATACAATGATTAATCTATTTTATATACTTTTTTCTCATTTTGGATTAATTCCTTGAGATTTCTAGAATGAGATTGGAAGTAATATCCAAAAGCACTTGTCAATTACTATCTAGAATTTTTTT
>NW_011888878.1:3600194-3675483 GCF_000151845.1 Pteropus vampyrus
TGTGTACATGCAAGTATGTTCTTCCTGATAATGGCTTATTTGTGTTTGTCTCAAGATAACAACAGAGATTAGATTAATAACTGATTTTTAAAGGCTCATCAACGCAAGTTGATGCAAGACTTTACTTTTAAAAGTAATTTGACAATGTTTTCATTGTATAAGATAAACCACCAACTACTTTGCAAATCTGAAAACATATGTGGAAAGACTGTGCTAAATATTTTAAAGCTATTAGTCCAATTAAGTATTTAAAACTTGCCAAGATATCTGTTTCTAATTGGTTAAATTGATTGCAAACATATTATTTATATTAGGTATTAAAAGAACCTGAGTTTAATCTTGGTTCTGTTACTGTGTAACTCACATCTAGTTTCTAGTGTGCAAAGAGTATTCTCTAAAAGTATATGTACATACAGGGACTACTTATGTCTATTGAGACCATAAACTTATACAATTTGGGATTACCACAAAGTGAAGCACAAGGCCTTGGAAGAACCCATGAAAATGAGGAGCCCTGCACCTTACCCTTCTTTATCTTTATGGTAATCTCCCGATTATGAATAAATTTAAGGGGGATGGTAAAACTGGAAAGACAGAATCTGACTAATCTTGAGCTGAAATGAGATTTCAAAATATCTAAGAGTAAAAGCTAACGAATAAGGATTTGTTTATTGTATTTTATTGTCACCATTGAGGTGTCATGTTTTATCACATTTGCAGATAAGTGTCTATCCAATGTCAGATATGTGTAAATTACTCGGGCTGTTTATTAAAACTGACGCAAGATGGGGCGAATGTCTGCCAGCGGGGACTTTGCCCTTTATCTGCTGAGAGAGCTTCCTTGACTTCACACAGGAAAGAATTCAAGATAGAGCCAGAAATAAGACAAAAAGAAAGTTTAATGGAGAAGGAAAAACACTTCACAAAGATATAGTCTCCTCTCAAAGTCAGAGAAATGAGAATCAGAGTGTTTGAAGAATTGGCTTTATATCTGTTTTCCTTTCAGGATATGCAGCATTAGAGGCATGCAGAAGTAGTTAGTAATATCAGTTGGAATTTGCAGGAATCTTCCTGTAGTTTCCTTGGTCTGGCCATAGGCTGATCAGCCAGTTTCCCGTGTTTTTAGCATTACGGCAGGCTCTGACTACAACCTAGTTTAATATTTAGTCAATTTGTGTAGTTCTTATGCCTCTTTCCTATATTAAAAGTGCTGTTTTGTTTAATATACAGAGATCGTGATTCACTGAGTCTGCTGTAAACCTCAGAAATCTACAGTATTAATGAATAAACCAGATGATTGTTACAAACAAACAAGGTTTGGAGACATTGCTTTACAGAGATTATAAATTTTTAGTAGAGCCAGGCTGATAAATTCATTTGTGAAAGGCTTAAGTAAATTCTCTGATTATAGATTTGTTGGTGGCAACTTAAGAAATTTAGAAATGTCAATCTACAAGATAATTTTTTAAATTAAATTTATTGAGATGGCATTGGTTAATGAAATTATATAGATTTTAAGTGCACAATTAAATAATATGCCATATATATATTGCATTCTGTGTTCATCACCTAGTGAAATTTTCTTCCATCACCATATATTTGACCACTTTTATCTGTTTTTACCTTCCCCTACCTCTCTATCTTGCTGTTAACCTCTAAACTGCTGTCCATGTCCACGAGTGTGTCTTGTTTGTTTGTTGCTTTTGGTTTTATGTAGTACATATGAGTGAAATCATATGATTCTCAGCTCTTTTTGACTTATTTTGCTTAGTATGATAACCTCGAGATACAACCATGTTGTCACAAATGTCAGTATTTCATCTTTTCTTATGGCTGAGTAATATTCCATTGTATGTATGTGCTACATCTTCTTTATACAAACATCTATAAAGGGCACTTTGGTTGTTTCCATGTCGTGGCCACAATAAACATCAGGGTGTATATATCTTTACAGATAAATGTTTTCAAATTTTGGGAGTAGAGACCCAGAAGAGGGATTGCTGGGTCATGTGGTGATTCTAAATATTTTGAGGAACCTCCATACCATTTTCCATAGTGGCTGCACCAATTTACATTCTCACCAGCAGTATATGAGGGTTCCTTTTTCCCCATGTCTCCAACACTATTAGAATGACTATCATCAACATGACAACTTAAATGTATAAACTGGTATCTCATTGTGATTTTGATTTGTACTTCCCTAATAGCAAGTGAAGTTGAACATCTTTTTATGTCTGTTGGCCATTTTATGTCTTCTTGGGAGAAGTGTCTGTTCAGGTTTTCTGCCCATTTTTTAATTTAATTGTTTGGTGTTTTTTATTGTTGAGTTGTATAAGGTCATTGTATTTGGTTATTAGCCCCTTGTGGGAGGCATTGTTTGCAAATATTTTCTCTCATTCAGTTGGTTGCCTTTTTGCCTTGTTGATGTTTTCTTTTGCTGTGCAGAAGCTTTTTAGTTTGATATTTATTTATTTTTGCTTTTACTTCCCTTCCTTTTGTGGTCAAATTTATAAAATTTTTCTCTAAAACCAAGATCATAGGTACCATAGTACCTATCATAGGTACCATAGTACCTATGTTTTCTTCTATGTAATATATTGTTTTATATCTGAAAGTATTTAGGTCTTTGATCCATTTTGAGTTAGTTTTTGTCTATAGTGACAGCACTTTAGTGTCATTCTATTGCTTGTGGCATCCCAATTTTCTCAGCACTATTTATTGAAGAGGATTTATTTTCTCAATTGTATGTTTTTGACTTTTTTTTTTAATTTGCCAGTATATTCAGGGGTTATTTGCCAATATATACAGGGGTTTATTTCAGGACTCTCAATATTTTTCCATTGGCTGGTGTGTCTGTTTTTCTTCCTTATACCATGATGTTATAATTATTGTCACTTTGTAGTATAATTTGAAGTCAGGCAGAGTGATATCTTTGGTTTTGTTCTTTTTTTCTCAGGATTGCTTTGGTATTCGGGGTCTTTCGTGCTTCTATGAAAATATGATGATTTTTGTTTTATTTCTGTAAAAAATGCCATTGGGATTCCATTAAATCTTTATATTGCTTTGAGTAATAAGGTCATTTAACTGTGTTGATTCTTCCAATTCATGAACATAAAATATCTTTTAATTTCTTTCTGCCTTCTTCAATTTCATTTAATAATCTTAGGTATCTAGTCAGACATGAGTGACAGAGGAACAAAGGAATAGGGGCCCAGCCTAGAGACTACCCAAAGAACACCCCAATGGTAGTAGAATTATGGTAAACATATGCACAATAGGCAAAGTTTTATACAGCCGCCAAGTGTCAATCAAAATGACCTCATTTGCCAATCACCTAAGAATGCCTTTGGAACCACCCATCATGGCCCAAATATAATGCAGACATTCCCAGTTCTGGGGGGTCTTTGTGGTCTTTGTTGTTATTGTTGTTACAGTGCTCTGTAATAGCTCTTTGCTAAAACCATGTGCTTCCTTGGGGCATGCTTTGTCTTTCTAAAATATACTTTAATAAATCTTTTCTAAATCTCGACCTGTGTTTCTTCACTGCGTCAACAAGGAAGAACCAAGGAAAAATGCTAACTATACTTCTATGTCATTATCTCCCCACCCCATGCCATTGTGGTGACACAGAAGTTCAAATTGGCACCAACTGTAATAATGCCTTGTAATTTTCAGTGTAGAGATCCTTCACATGCTTTATTATGTTTATTCCTAGGTATTATATTCTCTTTGCTGCAATTACAAAAGGAATTTTTAAAATTTCTTTTTCTGAAAATTCATTGTTAGTGTATAGGAACACTATAGTGAATTTTTATACATTGATTTTGTATCCTAAAACTTTACTATATTTGTTTATTGTTTTTA
The DNA here is from genome assembly GCF_000151845.1 of Pteropus vampyrus. NCBI lineage: Eukaryota > Metazoa > Chordata > Mammalia > Chiroptera > Pteropodidae > Pteropus > Pteropus vampyrus. Next base: position 3,604,059 of record NW_011888878.1, read on the forward strand.
AGAGTATTTTGGTTGAGTCTTTAGGGTTTTCTACATAATGAATCATGACATCTGCAAGATGTAACAATTTGACTTCTTCATTCCCAATTTGGATGACTTTTAATTCTGTGTCTTACCTGATTGCTCTAGTTAGGAATTTTAAAACTATACTGAATAAAAGTTGTGATAACAAACAGTTTTGTCCTTATAGTAGAGAGAAGGCTTTTAGTTTTTTATCATTAAGTATGATATTAGCTGAGGGTTTGTCATATATGGCCTTTATTATGTTGAGGTACTTTCTTTCTGACACCCATTTCATTAAGTGTTTTAATCATAAATTGATACTGTATCTTGTCAAATGCTCTTTTTGTATCTATTGAGATGATCATATAACTTTTATTCTTTATTTTGTTTATGTGGTGTATCACATTAATTCATTTACATATGTTAAACCATCCTTGTGCACCTAGAATGACCCCACTTGATCATGACATATAATCTTTTTAATGTATTTTTTTATTAGCTAATATTTGTTTAGTATTCATCAGATATATTGGTCAATAGTTTTCTTTTTTTGTGTTATTTTTACCAGATTTTGGTATCAGTGTATTTTTTGGCCTTATAAAATGAGTTAGAAAGTTTTGCCTCTTCTTCAATTTTCTGGAAAAGTTTGAGTAGAACAGGTATTAAATCATCTTTGAATGTTTGGTAGAATTCAATAGTGAAGCCATCTGGTACTAGACTTTTACTTTTTGGGAGATTTTTGATGATTGTGTTAATTTTCTTACATTTGATTGGTCAATTTTCCAGTTCTTTATAATTTGATCTAGGAAGATTGTATATTTCTAAGAACTTTTCCATTTCTTCTAGATTATTGAATTTGGTGGCATATAATCTTTCACAATATTCTTGTATGATCCTTTGTAGTTCTGTGGTATTTGTCCTAACTTTTTAATTTCTGATTTTTTAATTTGTGTCTTTTCTCTTTTTAGTGAATCGAGCCAGGGATTTGTCAATTTTATTGATCTTCTTAAAGAACCGGCTCTTCGTTGCATTACTTCATTCTTTTTGCTTTCAATTTTATTTACTTCCGCTCTGATTTTTATTATGCCCTTCCTTCTGCTGACTTTGGGATTTATTCCTTTTCTTTTTCTAGTTTTGTAAGATGTAATGTTCAGTTATTTACTTGAGATTTTTTTTTATTTCTTGATATAAACCTGCAATGATATGAATGTTCCTCTTATTATCATTTTTGCTGTAAACTGAAAGTCTTGATATGTTGTATTTTTATTCTTATTAGTTTCTATGTATCTCTTAATCTTTTATTTCTTCTTTGACCCAATCATTCATCAGTAGTAGCATGTTGTTTAATCTTCACATATTTGTGTTTTTTTCCACTTTCTTTTTGCAGTTGCTCTCCAGTTTCAAAGCATTATGTTCAGAGAATATGTTTGATATGATTTCAATCTTCTTGAATTTTTTGAAGCTAGTTTTGTGTCTATCTTTGGGAATGTTTCATGTGCACTAGAAAAGAATATATGATCTAGTTTTGGGGATGAAAGTCTCTGTAAATGTCAATGTCAATTACATCCAATTGGGCTAATATGTTATTTAAAGTTGATATTTCTTATTGATTTCATGTTCGGATAATCTACCCATAGTTGACAGTGGGGTATTTAGGTCTCCTACTATAATTGTGTTTTTGTCAGTTTCTCTCTTTAGTTCTGTTAGTAGTTGCTTTATATATTTTCATGCTCTTTGATTGGGAGCATATATTGAGAGGTTTTATGTCTTCTTGATATTGTCCTCTTTGTTATTATGAATTGTCCTTTTTAGTCTCTCGTTACCTTTCTTATCTTGACTTCTGTTTTGTCAGATATAGGTCTGGCTACATCTGCTTTTCTCTGGATGCCATTTGCTTGGAGTATAATTTTTCACCTTTCTACTTTGACTCTATATTTGTCCTTATAACTGAGATGTATCTCTTGAAGGGAGCATATCATTGGGTTTTATTTTTTGATACAATCTGCTACTCTATGCCTTTTTATTGGTGAGTTTAGTCCATTTACATTTAGGGTGATTATTAATATATGAGGTTTCCTTATAGCCATTTTATCTTTGTTTTCTGGTAGCTCAGTTTACCCCTATGTTTCTTTGCTCTTGTATCTCTTCTTATTATTTTAGTTTGGTGGTATTCTATGATTTTTCTCTCTGTTCCCTCTATTTTTTGTCTCAGTTCTGGAATTTTTTCTGTGTGTGGTTACCATTAAGTTTATATAAAAGAAAGTTTCATATATACAGTAGATATTTTTCTTCTGCATGTGTCTGATATCCATTTTCCTTTGCAAATTCAGATTTTACTCCCTCCCTTTTTCTATTATTGTTTTCTCAAATTATCCTTATTGATGCTTTGTGTTCATTTGTGGGTTCCAGTAGCTATTGTTTTCTTCTAAAATTTTTTTTTTAACCTTTAACCATTATGTAATATTAAAGTGTACAATACCCTGTTCTTAATAAGAGTTGTTTCTTTCTGACTGTTAGTCATCTTAGTCATAGTTTTGTATCTTTTTTTTTTTTCCAGGTAGAATGATCTCTTCAGAGTTTCCTGTCATGTAGGCCTTGTGTTAGAAAATTCTTTTAGCTTTTGTATGTCTAAAAAGATTTTTTATTTCTTCTTCATATCTAAAAGAGAAGTTTTCTGGACATAATATCTTTGGTAAGTTCTCTCTTTCAATGTTAGAATATTTGGTTCCACTTTTTCCTGGCTTATAGGTTTCTGCTTAAAAGTTCGATAATAATCTAATTTTTTTATAGGTTTCCATCTTCTTTTTCCTGGCTACCTTGAGAATTCTTTCTTTGTCATTAACTTTTGATAGTTTTAATATAATATGTCTTGTAGAAGGCTTTTTTGGATTGAGATAATTAGATGTTCTGTTTGCTTCTTGAATTCGAAGATCCAGTTCTTCCATAGGTTTGGAAAATTTTTGTCAACTATTTGTTTAAACAGGATTTCTGTTTCCTTTTTCCTCCCTTCTCCTTCTAGTATATCCATTATTCTTGCATTGCCTTTTCTAATTGTGTCAGATATTTCTTGTAGAGTTTTTTTATTTTTCTTCACTCTCAAGTCTGTCTTTTCTATCAGCATCATTTCCAGATTTCTGTCTTCGATATTACTAATTCTTTACTCCATCCAGTCAGCTCTATTTTCTAAGCTCACTATTTTATTTTTCATCTCTTTGAGTTCTTCAGATCCAGAAGCTATATTTGGTTCTTTTTTAGAATTTCATTCTTTTTTGGTAAAGTGCTCCTGTTATTCAATGATTTTGTTTCTGAGTTCAAGGAACTGCCGATCAGAATTTTTCTTCACTTAATTGAGTTTTTTGAATGCACTCTTGAATTCTCTGTCATTTAAATTGCATATTTCCATATCTTTAAGTTTATTTTCTGGAGATTTTTAAATTTCTTTCTGAGCTGCCTCATCATCTTGATTGTTCATGGTATTTGTGGATTATTTCTCCACCTAGGCATTTACGAGAATGTATTCTGCTTTATATGTATAATTATTTAGAGTGATCTGTCTTTAGCAGGTTGATAAGAAGAGATTTTTCTTTTGTTTTCCAGTAGGTGGTGCCCAAGACTTCTTCACTTCCCAGACCTCCCAGATCTGTTCTTTGTGGCAAATAAGAAAATATCCTTTCTTTCTTGAGGAGGTGTGTGTCTCCTCTATGACCAGGTCACCTTGGTGCCAGAGCTCTACTTCTGTTTGCGAATGTGATGCGTGAAGAAGAAACAAGCCTCTGAAGAGCTTCTGAAGTCTTGGTACTTCTCAAGCAGCCAGATGTAGTCCTGTGCTGTCTCCTCCCAAATCATCCTGGATGGGTGGGGCTGGGATGGGTTGGAAAGGCCATAGGTGTGTCCGAAGATGTTTTCCTTTCAGTAATACTGGCTGTTAAGCTTTAACTGCCTTGTAACTATATCTCAACCCCTGTTGCTGGAACCAGCAGCAGTCTGCATCTCAGTTCCCGGGACTGTAGACTCCTTGCTCTGTAGCCCAACACTTGCTGCTGCAATTTTCCCTGGGGCCCACTGCTAGCTTTTGGGAGGGTATGGGAAGGCGTGCTTTTGAAGTGTGTGGGGTGGATGCCAGGCTCTGTGACTCAGCCTTCTGCCTGAAAAACACAGCTGCCACCCCTCTGTATTCCATCTCTGCCCTGGTTTCTGCCCTGATCACTTGGCTCTGCCAGGTGATATATGCTGATCATTCAGGCAGGAATGCTCAGGACTACAGAGAGTGTAAACCACCACCTAGTTACCTTTTCCCCCAAAGCCAGCAAGGACCTCAAAACTGTGACCACATCACCAATCTCCACTCTGCTCTCTTTCCTGCTCCTTTGCTCACTTGATTTGCCCACCTTCAGATGCTCTGATGTGCAAATCTCTCCGACGTGTTTGTATGCAGGCTCGGTGTTCTCAGGTGAATTGTAGCTGTTCAATTTGTTGTAATTTCAAAGGGAGAGATCAAGGAGATTTATCACACCATGTTTAAGAAAATTATTTTAGGTTAAAATATGCCACTATAAACTTTGCAATCAGAACTGCTTCTTTTTAAAAGAAATACTATTTTAAAAATTTATTTATTTAAATTAGTTTCAAGTACACAGTACATTGATTAGATATCTATATAGTTCATAAAATGATCCCCACAATTGCTCCCTCCTTCCCCGGCCTTCCATCTAGCCATCATATTAATGCTAACTGCTTTCCTTCTGTCATGCTCCCTATCCCTGTGACCAACTATCAACTACTAATTTAACCCTTCACTGCATTCTCCCAGCCCCCCAAACCCCTTCACCTCTGTCTGTCATCAAATTGTCCACTATGTTTGTGAGTCTGTTTTTGATTCATTTGTTCTTTTTGTTCCTTAGATTCTGCATATAAGTGAAACCATATGGTATTTCTTTCTCTGTCTGACTTATTTCACTCAGCATAATAACCTCTGGGTCTATCCAAGTCATTGCAAATGGTACTATTTCATTTCTTTTTAAAGGCTGAGTAATATTCCATTATATATATAAACCATAATTTCTTTATCCAATCATCTGTTGATGGACATTTAGATTGCTTTCATATCTTGGCTATTATAAATTGTGCCGCCATGAATATTGGAGTGTATAGATCTTTACAAATTATTATTTGGTTTTCTTTGGATAAATATCCAAAAGTGCAATTGTTGGGTCAAAAGGTATATCTATTTTTAATTTTTTTGAGAAACCTCCATACTGTTTTCAATAGTGGCTGTATTAATTTGCAATCCCACCAAAAATATATGAGGGTTTTCTTTTCTCCACATCCTCACCAACACTTGATTTTTGATTTGTTGATGATAGCCATTCTGACAGGTATGAGATGATATCTCATTATGGTTTGCATTTCTCTGATGATTAGCGACCCTGAGCATCTTTTCATATGTTTATTAGCCATCTGTATTTCTTCTTTGGAGAAATATTTGTTCAGGTCTTCTGACCATTTTTTAACTGGATATTTTTATTTTTGCTGTTGAGTTGCAAAAGTTTTTTATATATTTTGGATATTAACTTTTTATCAGATGTATCATTAGCGAATATCTTCTCCTAGTCGGCTGTCTTTTTGTTTTGTTGATGGTTTCCTTTGCTGTACAAAAACTTTTTAGTTTGATTTAGTCCTATTTGTTTATTTTTTCTTTTGTTTCCCTTGCCCGAGGAGATATATCTGAAAAGAAATTTCTGTTAGTAATATCAGAGAGTTTACTGTCTATGTTTTCTTCTAGAAGTTTTATGGTTTCGGGTATTACATTTAAGTCTTCAATCCATTTTGAGTCTATTCTTGTATATGGTGTAAGAAGGTGGTCCAGCTTATTTTTCTTTTTTTGCACGTATCTGTCCAATTTTCCCAACACTGTTTATTAAAGAGACTGTCTTTACCCCATTGTATATTCTTACCTCCTTTGTCATATATTAAGTGAGCGTATAGGCGTGGATTTATTTCTGGGCTCTCTGTTCTGTTCCACTGATCAATGTATCTGTTTTTCTGCCAGTACCATACTGTTTTGATTACTGTAGCCTAGTAGCATAGTTTGATATCAGGTAGTGTGATATCTCCAACTTTGTTCTTTCTCAAGATTGCTGTGGCTATTTGGGCTTTTTTATGGCTCCATATAAATTTTAAGATTATTTATTCTAGCTCTCTGAAAAGTGCCATTGGTATTTTGATAAGAATCACATTGAATCTATAGATCACTTTGGGTAGTATGGCCATTTTAATGATGTTGATTCTTTCTATCCATGAACATGGTATAGGCTTCCATTTATTTATATCTTCAATTTCTTTTTTCAATGACTTATAATTTTCTGAAAACAGGTAATTTACTTTCTTGGTTAATTTGATTTCCAGGTATTATAGTTTTTGACACAATTGTAAATGGGATTGTTTTCTCAATTCTTCTTTCTGAAAGTTCATTATTGGTGTATAAAAATGCCACTGACTTCTGAATATTTATTTTGTAACCTGCTACTTTACTGAATTCATTGATCAGTTCTAACAGTTTTTGGGTGGAATCTTTAGGGTTCTCTATACATAGTATCATGTCATTAGCAAATAATGAGAGTTTTACTTCTTTCTTTCCAATTCGGATGCCTTTTATTTCTCTCTCTTGTCTTGTTACTGTGGCTAAGACTTCCAATGCAATGTTGAAGAAGAGTGATGAAAGTGGGCATCCTTTTCTTATTCCTAATCTTAAGAAAAATGCTTTTAGCCTTTCCCCATTGAGTATGATGGTTGCCATATATGACCTTTATTATATTGAGGTATGTTCCTTTTATTCCCACTTTGCAGAGCGTTTTTATCATAAATGGATGCTGGATTTTGTTGAAAGCTTTTTCTCCATCTATTGATATGATCATATGGTTTTTATCTTTCGATTTGTTAATGTGGAGCATCACATTAATTGATTTGCAGATTTTGCACCAACCTTGCATCCCAGGAATAAATCCAACTTGATCATGATGTATGATATTTTTTTAATGTATTGCTAAATTCAGTTTGCTAATATTTTATTGAGGATTTTTTCATTGATGTTCATAAGAGATATCGGCCTATAGTTTTCTTTTTTTTTGTAATGTCTTTGTCTGATTTTGGAATCAGGGAAATGTGGCCTCATAAAATGAATTAGGAAACCTTTCCTCTTCTTGAATTTTTTGGAATAGTTTGAGAAGAATAGATGATAATTCTTTGAATGTTTGATAAAATTCACCTATGAAGCCATTTGGTCCAGAATTTTGTTTTTTGGGAGGTTTTTGATTACTGATTCTATGTCATTGGTGGTAATCGGTCGGTTCAGATTTTCTGTTTCTTCTTGACTCAGTCTTGGGAGATTACATATTTCTAGGAATGTGTCCATTTCTTCCAGATTGTTCAATTCGTTGGCGTATAATTGCTCATAGTACTTTCTTATGATCCATTGTATTTCTGTGGAGTCCATGGTTTTTTCTCCTCTTTCATTTTTGATTTTATTTATTTGAGTCCTTTCTCTTTTTTCTTTGATAAATCTGGCTACGGGTCTGTTAATTTTGTTTATCCTTTCAAAGAACCAGCTCTTGGTTTCATTAATCTTCCATATTGTTTTTCTAGACTCTATTTTATTTATTTCCACTCTGGTCTTTATTATTTCCTTCCTTCTATTCACTTTGGGCTTTGTTTGTTGTTATTTTTTTTAGTTCTTTTAATTGTAAAGTTAGATTGTTTATTTAAGCTTTTCCTTGTTTCTTGAGGTAGGCCTGTATTGCTATGAATTTCTCTCTTAGGACTGCTTTTGCTGTGTCCCTTAAATTTTGAGTCATTGTGTTTTCATTTTCATTTGTCTCTAGGTATCTTTTGACTTCTTCCTTAACATCATTAATAACCCTTTCATTGTTTAGTAGCGTGTTATTTAGCCTCCATGTATTTGTGTATTTCCAAATTTTTTCTTGTAGTTGATATCTAGTTTCATACCATTATATCAGAGAAGACAGTTGATGTGATTTTAATCTTCTTCAATTTATTGAGACTTGATTTATGTCCTAACATGTGGCCTATCCTTGAAAATGTTCCATATGCACTTGAGAAGAATATGTATTTTGCTGCTTTGGGGTAAAATGCTCTGAAAATATCTATTTAGTCCATTTGTACTAGTGTCTCTTTTTGGCCCATTGTTTCCTTGTTGCTCTTTGCCTGGAAGATTTGTCCATGGTGTCAGTAGGTGTTAAAGTCTCTTACTAAGACTGTATTACTATTGTTCTTCTCTCCTTTTATGTCAGTCAATAATTACTTTATGTATGTAGATACTCCTTTGTTGAGTGCGTACATGATTACTAAGGTTAAGTCTTCTTGATTTATTGATCCCTTTATCATTATGTACTGTCTTTTTTGTCTCTTATTATAGCCAAAGTTTATTTTATCTGATATAAATATTACTACTCTGGCTTTTTTTCTTTTTCATTTCTATTTGTATGAAATATCTTTTTCATCACTTTACTTTCAGTCTGTAAATGTTATTCGATCTGAAGTAGATCTCTTGTAGACAGTATATGCATTTTCTTACCATTCAGTTACCCTATGTCTATTGATTAAAGTGATTACTGATAGGTACATTGTTACTGCCATTTTATTATTCATATTTGTTATTTCTATTTTCTTTTTTACTCCTTCTCTTTTTACAGAAGATCCTTTAACATTTCTTGTAATGCTGGCTTGTTGGTGCTGAATTCCTTAAGCTTTTTCCTGTCTGAGAAGCTCTTTATCTCACCTTCCGTTTTAATTGAAAATCTTGCTGCATAGAGTATTCATGGTTGTAGATTCTTGTTTTTCATAACTTTAAATATTTCTTGCTATTCCCTTCTGGCCTGCAAAATTTCCATTGAAAAGTCAGCAGACATTCTTATGGGGTTACAATTGTAAGTGACTAGCTTCCTTTCTCTTGTTGCTTTTCAGATTCTCTCTTTGTCTTTGACCTTTGGTATTTTAATTATGATGTGTCTTGGTGTAGGTCTGTTTGAATTCTTCTTGTTTGGGACTCTGTGCTCCTTGAACTTGTATGTCGAATTCCTTTGCCTATTAGGAAAGTTTTCTGTCATTGTTTCTTCAAATAGATTCTCAATCCCTTGTTCTCTCTCTCTTCCTCTTCAGATACTCCTATGATCTGGATATTTTTATGCTTCATATTGTCCCAGAGGTCTCTTAAACTATCTTAATTTTTTTTAAATTCTTTTTTCTTCTTGTCATTCTGATTGGGTGTATTCTGCTATCTTGTCTTCCAATTCACTGATGGATTTTCTACTTCATCCGATCTACTGTGAATCCTTCTAGTGTATTCTTCATTTCAGTTATTGAATTCCTCATTTCTGTCTGGTTCTTTTTTATGGTTTCTGTGTCTTTTTAAATGCTTACTATCTCTCTGTCGAGGTTCTCATTGTGCTCATCCATTATCCCCATAAGTTCGTTGAGCATCCTTATCACCATTATTTTGAACTCTGTCTCTGGTACTTCGCTTGCCTCCATTTCATTTACCTTATTTTCTGGAGTTTTCTTCTGTTGTTTCATTTGTGGCATGTTTCTTTGTTTTCTCATTTTATTAGCCTCTCTGTGTTTGTTTCTATGTGTCAGGAATATTTGTTTTGTCTCTCATCCTTGGCCAGATGGCCTAATGTGGAAGGTGTCCCAGTGGTGTACTCTCCCTGATCCCTTATAGCGGGGTCTCTGGACATGATCTTTATGTGGTTTGTGTGTGATCTTCCGTTTTTGCCAATCCTTTATTGTTGTTAGTAGATCAGTGGATGGGATTAATGCTCAGGTTGACTAATTGTGGGAATTGACTGTGCCCGCAGGGTAAGAGTTGATGTGTGGGGGCTGACCCAATTGAGTGGGATTGGCCCTAGAAGGCTTATGTGCGTGTTGCAACCACCCTTTGTGTGTATTACTAATGGGGTCACTCAGGAGTCCCTCCGTTGTGATCTGCTGCCAGCCTCCAGATGTGTTGGTTTTTTGGCCCCTTGGAAGGAGCTCCCCTGTAGGCCAAGGTCAGCCACCACTTACGATTGCTCAGGGCTTGCCAATGAGAACTACAAAGCGATTCACAGATGGTTGTTGTCTATGCTGGATCTATAGGTAATTGAAAGAGACAGCACTATAGGCAGTGGTCATTTATCCCCTATCCCTGACCTATGGCAGTTTAGTAGAGGGACTAGTGCTTCTCAAGGCCTGACACTATCTGCCAGTTGCCTGTAAGTCTCTGAAACTGGATGAGCCTCTGGGTAATATGCATATTGGGTGACGCAGGGACCCTGGGAGTCTCCTGGGTCTTTTGAGTAAATTTCCCCTGCCACTGCAGTGTCGGTTTACGTGCAAACTCTGTCTCTGTCCGTGGCAACCTGTACAAGTTTCCACTAGTAGCAAGGTCAGCTGCTGCCCACCCTAGGCCTAAATGCACTACCCCAGGGCAGGGGCAGCTCTCTATCAATGTGCAGCAGGCACTTTGTGTATTGCATGGGAAAGAGTTCAGGGAGTCAAGGGACATCACACCAATACAGACCCCTGCAATCACCTCAAGAGATATTGCAGCTCGTAAAGCCAGCAGCGGTCTGTCCACAACTGTTTTCTTCAAAATGAGCTCACCGTGCTAGCCAAGGTCTATTGCCTTTGCTGACTGCACAACCCCAGAGCCAAGCAGGGAACAAGAGGCTGCTTGTCAATGGGCTGCAAGCATTTTGTGGCTTGGGTGAAGCAGGATCTCAGAGAGACAAGGTCCGTCTGTCCAATACAGCCTCAGTTTTGCTGCAACTTCTGTGCCTGGGCATTCCAGCTGTAGATACAGATCACAGAGAGACCAGTTGCTATCTGCAGCGGTCCCACAGACTCCTGCGCTCCCCAGACACAATATTGCAACACTTGTAGGCAGCAAAAGTCTGCCTACCTCTGATTTCCTTGCAGTGCCTGCCCTGTGCTGGTCAAAGCTTATTGCTTGTGTGGATTGGGTGTTCATGGGAGGGGAGAGGCTGGGCTATGGTAGTTCACTGACAATGAGCTGCCAGGGGCAATTTGTGAGTAGGAAGGGGCGGGATTTCAGAAAGACAATGGCAGTCAGATCAATACAGCCTCAGTCTTGCTGCAATTTTGGTAACTGTTCCTGAGTTCCCACATAAGTCTCAGATCACAGCAAGACCAGCTGTTATCTGAAACTGGTCCATAGGACCCTGATATTCGCCCAATTTCATGTTGATAGCAGTGATCTGCCTGACCCTATCTTGGAAATATAGCCCACAGTACTGGCCACCTGCTGGGAATGCTTGGCCCTGAATAGGAGCAGGGTTTAGTAGCCATCCAGTAATGAACGCCTCGGGCGATCTGCAGGTTGGGTGGGGAGGGCTGATCTCCTCTGACCAGCACTTCCTAATGGTTCTGTGGGAGGGGTCTGCACAGTCAAGCTGGACTGTAGATTACCCTGTAGGGGGGTCAGACTAAGGCACAATGGTGGCTACACTTCCAGCCCTCGTTCTGGTGCCAGGTAATACAAATTCTCTGGGTATGAATCCCTACAGAGCCTCTGACCTACCGTTGGTGTCCTAGGTAAGTGTCTGTAGGTCAGAAAGCCTGTGTGAGGGTCCTTCAAAAGGGACGTCTAGGGATTCAATTTTCTCTATCTCACCCAGATGGTAGAATCCCCTCTGATTTTTACAGTCAGAGTTATTGGAATCTCTTCTTTCCTAGGCTATGACCCTGGGCTGGGGAGCCCCTAGATGAGAACAGAACACTCTTCTTCTTCAGGAGAGCCTTTGCAGCCTCGATCTCTCTCCCAGTGATCCTCCACCACCAAGAGTGTGAGTGCAACCCGATTGGCATCTTTGCCCCTCCTACCAGCTTCAATGTGGCTCCTTTATATTATCAGACATAGGCGTTATGATCAGCTGGATTTCAGGTGATTCTCCACATTGATTATTTTATAATTTGGTTGTAATTTCAATGCAGACCTGGGAGGAGACAAATCATGCTTTTACCTAGTCCTCCATCTTACCCCCTCAAAACAAATACTATTTTTTATTGAGCAGGAAACATTGTTCTGATATCTTTCACAACAAAACACATCAATATTTCTGTTTTTGCTTGGCACAAATGCTACAGGATAAAATTTTAACCTCAACATTTATTCACCCTAAAAGCTAACTCTTTAAGATCAGTTTGAACTTATTCGAAATTCTTTCCTTGAATGCAGACAATAAACAATGGTCTAATTTAGAAAGTTGCTTTTCTTAAAAAGTTTTACAACCATGCAATGACCCTTCCACTGTTTCCTATCCTGCACCTCTATATTAGGTCAAGCCACCAATACATTTTGTTTAAATTATTTAAATAGCCTTCTGTTTTTTTTTTTTTTTCTGTTCTTTTTGTATTTATCTTCATCTTGCATAATGTATACTTTGCTTATTTATTTGATTTATTGTCAGGTTTTTTTGTCCCCCTATTAAAATGTAAGTTTTAGTAGAGCAAAAAATATTGTCTTTTTGTACACAGATTTGTTTGTAGCACTCACAAAAATCCCTGCTAATAGTGAGAGCTCAGAAAGTATTTTTGAATGAATATTTTTCAATGAATATTTTGAATGACTGAATAGAACAATTTAGGAATAATTTTCATGTTCTTTCTTTTCATGGAAATTTTCTGTGAGTGATGCCGAATGTTGTAATTTATTGTTTTAAAAATACTATTGAATAATTAACATTATGTGCTGAAGAACATGTTGCCTCATCCTTTTTTTTTTTTTTTTTTTTTTTTGCATCTGTTGTATACTCTTCCCCACTACCAACATCCTCGGTTTTCCTCTTGTTTGATTCTTGTATGTCAACAGGAAACTCTATCTCTATATACTTTCTGGTTTGGTTATACACATCCTGCAGTCAAAGGGCCATTTTTACCACGAATGATCATTCTAGCTCTCTTGTGTAGTAAGAAGCAGGCTAGAGTACCAGCTTTTTTGGCAATTTCCCCAACTTTCCACAGGGACATACTCACTATTACCATATTATTCAGAAAGTAAATGAAACATCTGTGAATGAAATAACAAAGGGATAAAGATTCTGGCCAAAACTTTACTGAATAAGTTAGCCAAGGACCTATTTTATGTGGAACCATTTTTTCTGGTATATAAACATGCTCAATCTAGCATAGTCTGTCATTTTATGAATAATTTAAGTGACTGTTTTTGAAAAGAGAGAAAGAAGCCATCTACTGTTTATGTCAATTGGGATCCTCTCCAGATACATGTATTTTTCTAAATAATTACTACTTCGGGGTCAAAAAAAAAAAAAAAAAGGCAGCATGAAACTGTTCTTTGCTATTACTTTTATCTTGTTCTTTTCTTTTTTATTTTAAAACTATTTATTTATTTAACTGAAGAAATGATTAATTTTTTCCCCATCTCCCTTCCCCATGTTCTTCTTTGTAAAATAGACCCAATGATTTCTTTCTTGATTTCTTTAGTAGGATATTATTAATCACCTTCTATTATTGCATTAGCAATCATTTCATTAGACCCGTGATTAACTGATAAATTTTTAGCACCATGTTTTGTAGTGTTTGGAACTAAAGAATTTAGATTTTTGAAGAGTGTTAAGTAATGTGTGTTATCACATAGTATTCATGTTACTAACTGACTATGAAGTGGATTTAAGAAGTGTGGCAAATTGCATACATTCAGGAAATAGGTTTTGTTGACTGTTTGCTTTAGAGGTTATATGAATCTTTGGACTTTTGTTACATTGCTTTGTTAGCATTATTTTGCTCAAGTAAGTCACAGTTAAACAAAAGTTTTATCCACATGATACAAATCTATTCCAAAAGAGGATTATCATTCTATAGCTCCAATTTACATAATTTTAACTGATGTTCCTTATTCTCTTAAGAAGGGTAATTGAATTATGTAGTCCTCTATTGAATTTTTTGTTTAATTTTTATTTTTACTGAAGTATTGTCTGTACATAGATTTTAAAGGCAGAATACTCAAAGACCCAAAACAAAAAACACAATTTTCTTCACTGAACAACACACTCGCATCCCAAGATGCAGAGGAAACCACTTTCAATTCTATATTTTAAATATAACAGTTATCAAAATAATAGGTTAATAATGTTATTTTTTCCCTACGTACATTATCTAATGCCTTCTACTATAGAAGAGATAAATGTTCTTAAATTTCTTGCTGAGAAAAGATGGAGTAGAGATTATTTTTTGAGATCTTGCAAATTTGAAAACTTGCTCAATCTACCTTCTCAGTTGCAAATAAATATTTCTTTAGGTTTTTAAGCCAGTAATTGTTGCTCTTCTACCTTCTGCTAATATTGCGAATTCCAATGTCATTCTTATTCTGGTCCTTCATATGAAGACCTGAACTTTTTTCTTTCACTTTGGAAGTTTTTAGCATATTCTTTTTATTTCTATTTTTCATTCTAACAAAAGATGTGCCTTTGTGTGCATGTTTATCTTTTATTTTTCTGAACATTTCACACACATTTTAATGTGAAAAATCATATTCTTTAATGCTGGAATTTTATTTTTTTACGTAATTTTAAAATAATTTTCTCAGCTTCATTTTTGTCTTTTCCCCTAAAATTTATGTTGCTTGGATTAACTGCATTCTCTAATTTTTAAAAACAGTTTGTCTCTTATTCTTTCTCTGATTTTTATTCTTCTGTATGAGATATTATTTCAACTTTCTTATAATCTTTATAATTAGTTTTTGAGTGTGTAATATCATTATGTTTTTAAATTTCCACAGAACTTTATTATTACCTAAATGTTTCTTTTTCATAGAGTTTTTAGATTAAGGACCACATATCTTTTTACTTCTTTGAGTGTATTAACTATAAATGTTTCTTATTGTTTACTTTTTATCATTTTTAAAATGTTATTTCAATGTCTTCTGTTAGAAAGTTTTGTCAAATATATCTTGACATTTTCTTTACTGAGATACCTCTTTGTGTTTTGAACTGTTGTTGACTCTACAAATAATTGTTGAATGAGTAAATAAATGCTTGAATGAATAATTGTCAGTCCTTTTACTTTTTATTTTTTTTATATTTCAATTACAGTTGACATTCAATATTATATTAGGTTTAGGTCTACAATATAGTGGTTAGATATTTATATGACTCATGAGGTGATTTCTGCAAAAAATCTAGTACCTAATACCATACATGGTTATTACAATGTTACTTACAATGTTCTCCATGCTGTAATTTACATCCCTGTGACTATTTTTATAACTGTCAATTTGTACATCTTAATCCCTTTACCTTTTTCACCCAATCCTTCTCCCATCTGGTAACCATCAGTTTATTATATGTATCTATGAGTCTGTTTCTGTTTTGTTTGTTTGTTTTGTTTTTTAAATTCCACATATAAGTGAAATCATATGGTATTTTTCTTACTCAGTCTGACTTATTACCTTAGCATAAATTCTCTAGGTCCATTCATATTGTCACAAATAGTAAGATTTTATTCTTTTTTTCTGATTGAGTAATATTCCATTGTATATAAATATAAAACCTCTTATTTATCCATTCATCTATTGATGGACATCCTATTGTCTTCCTATCTTGGCTGTTGTAAATAATGTTGCAATAAATATAGGGATACATATATTTTTTTGAATTAGTGTTTCATTTTCCTTCAGATAAATATCCAGAATTGGGATTGCTAGGTCATATGGTAGTTCTATTTTTTTTTTTTTTTTCCATTTGTTTTTCATAGTAGTTGTACCATCTTGGAGTTCAATCAACATACGTTAGGGTTCCCTTTTTTCTACATCTGTGTCAACACTTGTTGTTTGTTGATTTATTGATAATAGCCATTCTGACAGGTTTAACGTGATATCTCTTTGTGATTTTCATTGGCATTTCTCTGATGATTAGTGACATAG
The DNA here is from genome assembly GCF_000151845.1 of Pteropus vampyrus. Taxonomy (NCBI): domain Eukaryota; kingdom Metazoa; phylum Chordata; class Mammalia; order Chiroptera; family Pteropodidae; genus Pteropus; species Pteropus vampyrus. The sequence goes on from NW_011888878.1 coordinate 3,620,017, forward strand.
AACATCTTTTCATCTGACTATTGGCCAACTGTATGTCTTCCTTGGAAAAATGTCTATTCAAGTCCAATGCTATTTTTTAATTTAATTGTCTGTTTTCCTTTTTTTGTTGTTGTTGTGAAAATATATGAGTTCTTTATATATTTTCGATATTAACTCATTATCAGATATGTAATTTGCAAATATCTTATTTAATAGGTTGTCTTTTCATTTTGTTGATGGTTTTCTTCACAGTACAAAAGTTTTTAGTTTGATGTAGCCTTATTTGTTTACTTTTTCTTTTGTTTCTCTTGCTCAAGATGACATATCAGAAAAAAATATTACCAAGAGCAATATTAGAGTTTACTGCCTATGTTTTCTTCTAGAATTTTATGATTTGGTGTCTTACATTTAAGTCTTTAAATCATTTTTAGTTTAGTTTTGTAAAAGGTGTAAGAAGGTGGTCCAGTTTTATTTATATTTTTGCCTATATCTCTGTTCAGTTTTCTCAACACCATTTATTGAATAGACTGTCTTTACCTTGTTGTATATTTTTACCTCTTTTGTCATAAATTAATTGACCATATAAGTGTGGGTTTACTTCTGTGCTCTCTGTTCTGTTTCATTGATCTATGTGTTTGTTTTTATGCCAGTAACATACTGTTTTGATTACTATAGGCTTGTTTCTTTTTATGCTTGTACCATACTGTTTTGATTACTATAGTTTGATATTGGATACCATGATCATTCCAACTTTGTTCTTCTTTCACAAGATTGTTGTGATTATTAGAGTCTTTATGGTTCTAAAAAATTTTAAGATTATTTATTCTAGTTCTGTGAAAATTGTCATGGTATTTTGGTAGATTGTTTTTGGTAGTATAAACATGTTAACGATGTTGATTATTCCTACCCATGAACATGGTATATCCTTGCATTTATTTGTATCTTCGATTTCTTTCTTTGATGCCTTCAAGTTTTTCAAGTCCATGTCTTTTATTGCCTTGGTTAAATTCATTCCTAGGTATTTTATTCTTTGATGCAATTGTAAATGGGTTTGTTTTCTCAATTCTCTTTCTGACAGTTTATTATTGGTGTAAAAACCTGCAAACGATTTCTGAATATTAATTTCATATCCTACTTTATTGAATTTCTTGATCAGTTCTAACAAGGTTTTTTTTTTTTTTTCTGTGAGATCTTTCGGATTCTCTCAATATAATATCATGTCATCTGCAAATAATGACAGTTTTACTTCTTCTTTTCCAATTTGGAAGAATTTTATCTCTTTTTCTTGTCTTATTGATGTGGCTAGGGCTTCCAATACTAAGTTTAGTAAAAATGGTGAAAATGGACATTCTTTTCTTGTTCCTGGTCTTAAAAAAAACCACTTTTAGCTTTCCTTCATGGAGGATGATGTTAGCTATGGGTTTGTCATATACGGTCTTTATTATATTGAGGTGTGTTCCCTCTATTTCTATTTGCTGAGAGTTTTATCATAAGTGGATGTTGAATTTTGTCAAATTATTTTTCTGCATCTATTGATAGAATTATGTGCTGTTTATCCTTCATTTTGTTTATATGGTGTATCACACTAATAGATTTGCGGATATTGAACTAAACTGGCATCCCAAGAATAAATTCAACTTGATCATGGTGTATATTCTTTTTAATGTATTGCTAAATTTGTTTTGCTAATATTTTGTTGAGGATATTTGCATCTGTGATCATCAAGGATATGGGCCTGTAATTTTCTATTTTAAATGTCTTCGTCTGGCTTTAAAATCAGGTTAACGACTGCCTTGTAAAATGAGCTGGGCAGCCTTCCCTCCTCTTAAATATTTTGAAATAGTTTGAGAAAGACAAGTGGTGTTAATTTTTCTTGCAATGTTTGGTAAAACTCACTTGTGAAGCATATGGTCCAGGACTTCTGTCTGTTGGGAGTTTTTTGATTACTAATTCAATTTCATTAGTAGTAATCAGTTGGTTCAGATTTTCTGTTTATTCTTGATTCAGTCTTGGACGATTGTATCTTTCTAGAAATTTACCTCTTTCTTCCAGGTTTTCTGATTTTCTGGCATATAGTTGTTTATAGTATTTCCATATAATCCATTGTACTCCTATGGTGTCAATTGTCAATTCTCTTTCATATATGATTTTATTTACCTTTGTTCTCTCTTTTTCTCTTTTTTATGAGTCTGGTTAGAGATTTATCAATTTTGTTTACCTTTTAAAAAAACAGCTCTTGGTTTTATTAATTTATATGTACTGTTTTCTTTTTAGACTTGGTTTTATTTATTTCCTCACTGACCTTTATTTCATTCCTAATAGTCACTTTGGGCTTTTTATTTTTTATAGCTGCTTTAGGTGTAGGTTACATTGTTTATTTGAGATTTTTCTTGTTTCATAAAATAGGCATGTATTGTGTTAAATTTCACTTTTAGAACTGATTTTAGGGTCATTGTGTTTTCTTTTTTATTTATCTCAAGGTATCTTTTAATTTCTTCCTTGATCTTGTTGTTAAACTATTCAATTGTTTAATAGCATATTATTTAGCCTTCATGTAACTGTGTGGTTTCCTTTACTCTAATCCTAACCCTAACCCTAACCCGAACCCGAACCTGAACCTTAAGCCAACAACCCAAATCCTAACCTTAACCCAAACCTGAACCCATGTTTTTCATTTTTATTTTTGTAATTGATTTCTAGTTTCTTACCATTGTGAACAAAGAAGATGCTTGATAGATTTTAGTCTCTTTAAATTTGTTGAGACTTGTTTTGTGGCCTAAGATGTGATCTCTCCTGTAAAAAGTTTCATGTGCACTTGAAAAAGATTTATGTTCTGCTGTTTTTTGGAGAAAATGTTCTAAAAATATTAATCAAATTTATCTGGTGTAATGTATCATTTAAGACTGCTGTTTCCTTTTTAATCTTCTGTCTGAATAATCTAACCTTTGATGTTAATGAAGTGTTTAAGTCCTTTATTATTACTGTATTACTGTTGATCTCCCCCTATATGTCCATCAATATTTGCTTTATATATTTAGGTGCACCTACGTTGGGTTCATAAATGTTTACAAGGGTTATATCTTGCTTCTGGATTGATCCCTTTATCATTGTGAAATGTTCTTTTTTCTTTTTGTAGCCTTTGTTTTAAAGTCTATTTTGTCTAAAATAAGTATTACTACTTCAACTTTTAAAAATTTACATTTGCATAAAATATCTTTCAATCTAAATTGGGTCTCTTATAGGCACCATATATATGAGTTTTATTTTTCCATCTAGTGATGCTATGTCTTTTGAAGCATTGACTTCATTTACATTTACAGTAATTATTGATAGGCATGTAGTTATTGCCATTTTAATAATTGTTTTCTGATTGTTCTTGTCATTTTTTTTCTGGTCCTTTCTTATCCTCTTGTTCTTTTCTCTTGAAGTTGATGACTTCCTGTAGTGTTGTGTTTGGATTTCTTTTTTTTTTCTTCTTGTATATCACTTGTAGATTTTTGCTTTGTGGTTACTATATTTTTATATATACCAAACTATATTTATCACAGTTTGTTTTAATTTAATGGTTGCTTAAGTCTGAACACATTTTAAGATCATTACTATTTTTATTCATATCTTCCATGTTTATTTTTATGTTTTCATTTTTCACTTCTTGTGTGTATGTGTATGTACAACCCCTTAATTTACTGTGGTAACTACATATGATCTTACTACTTTTGCTTTTTAACTTTTGTTCTAGCTTTAGTATTGGTTGATCCACTGCTTTTAATATGTGTTTGCTTTTGTCAATGAGAGATTTATTTTCTTTGCAATATTTTCTTATTCATATTTTTAATATTTTTTTCTTTTTTTTTTCTTCTTAAAGAAGTCCTTCTAACATTTGTTTTAATACTGCTTTGATGGTAATGAACTCTTTTAGCTTTTCCTTGTCTGGGAAGCTCTTCCTTTCTCCTTTGAGTCTAATAGCCTTGCTGTGTAGAGATATCTTGGTTGTAGGTCTTTGCTTTTCATTTATTTGAATATTTTATGCTAATTCCTTCTGGTCTGCAAAGTTTCTATTGAGAAATAAGGAGAAATTGATAGTTTAATTATGATGTGTCTTGGTGTGAGCCTCTTTGGATTTGTTTTGTGTGAAATTCTCTGTTTCCTAAATCTGTATATATATATCTTTTTCCTTCACTAGGTTAGGTAAGTTTTTCATTATTATTTTTAAAGTAGGTTTTCAATCTTTTGCTATCTTTTTCTTCTGGTACACTTTTAAGGCAAATGTTATTATGCTCGAATATTTCCCAGAGGTCTCATAAACTATTCTTATTTTTTAAATTTTTATTTATTTATTTATTTTTGCTGTTTAGATTGAGTGTTTTCCACTACCTTGCCTACAGTCCTCTGCTTCATTTAATCTGTCGTTGATTCCATCTAATATATTCTTTATTTTAATTATTGTATTGTTTATTTTTTTTTTTAGTTCCTATCTTTTTGTGTAAGTTCTCACTGAATTTATCTATTCTTCCCTTAAGTTCATTGAGCATCCTTTTAATAAGGATGAACTTATTTGAACTCTGTATCAGATAGATTGCTTGACTTCATTTCGTTTATATCTTTTTATGTTTTTTTTTTGTTTGTTCTGTTTTTTGGTTTTTTTTGAGTTTCATCTTGTTCTTTCATACTTCTTTGTCTCCTCATTTGGCTGCCTTCTTGTGTTTGTTTCTAGGTATTAGGTAGATCTGCCATGTCTCGCAGTCTTGGCAGAGTGGCCTTATATAGGTGTCCTGTAGAGCCCAGTAATGCATTTTCCCTGATTGCCTGAGCTAGATGCTCCAGGTGTGTCCCTTGTGTGGGTTTTGCGTGCCCTCCTGATGTAGTTGAACCTTGATTGCTTTTGATATATCAGTGGGTAAAATTGAACCTCAGGTTAGCTGACTGTGTGAACTGAATATGACTATAGCTGACTCCATGGAGCAAATTTCCTTTACAGTTCTCTGGTGCTGGCTTAGTCCTCCTTTTAGGTACTAATTGTGGAACTAATTGGGTGGTGCTCTGAATGGTTTTTAACCAGCCACAGCTGTGTTGATTCTGGGGCCTTTGGGAATGGGCTCTGGTGAAGCCGAGCTCCACTGCCGCCTGTGTCCCACTCGGGGCCACCTGGTAAGAGCTATGAAGTAATTTGCATTGGTAGCTGCCTGTGCTGGGCTTGGAGGCACCTGAGAGAGGCTATGCTTTAAATCGAGGCCATCTGCTACACTGTGGGACATGAAGTTTCTTAGCAGTAGGTACAGGACACGCCAAGTCTAGTCATTCCTTGTTTTAGGTTTGTGAACCTTTGAGAGTTTCAAGAAAATCTGCAGTGTGGGCCAAGGCTGCCTGTGTGGAATAACTGCTAAAAGATTTCAGTTGGGCGTGTTAGTTGGTAGAGCGGGGTCTTAGAGATTCACCAGGGTGGGAGTGAGTGGTGACAGCCAGGCTAATGAAGACTAGGATTTGGTGCCTGTCTGTGCCTGCCAATTGTGTGTGGGGAGGGCTCCACAAAGGAACAGTAGTGCCTAACAGCAATTCAGTCCTAGAGAGAGTTGCCCCTCCAGCCCTTGCCCTGAAGCCAGACAATTCAGTTCCTCCCTGTATGTCCCAGCACATTTTGCACTGCTGTCTTTCTCCGGAGCTCAGGGTGAGTGTTTGTGAGCAAATGAGTCTGTGTTTGGGACCTTTAAGAGGACACCTAGCTTTACAGCAACACTTCGTCTCACATGGATAGAGTCTCCATGTGAGACTCTTCTTTCTGGCACTGGCTCCATATCCAAGATATCCCTCCCAATTTTTAACTTTCACACTTTGATGTGGGACCAGCCCATTTCTCATCTTCATCCCTCCTACTAACTTAAGGTAGCTTCTACTTTATCCTTAGTTATAGGAATTTTGTTCAGCTAGACTTCGGGTGTTTCACAAGGTTGGTTGTTCTATAATTTAGTTGTAACTTTGATGTGGTTATGGGAGGAGGTGAGTACAGTATTTACCATCTTGACCAGAATCCTTGGAAGTATTTCTATCAAAAAAAAAAAAAAAAGACATACTGAAAATTTAATAAGAATTCCTATGAGCATGGGTTCAAAAGGTCAGCATCTTATTTTTATGATGAAATGATCAAAGGGAGAAAGGTGGACCATATTGTTGGACGACCTTCTAATATCAGTATCTTCTTTAAGGAACAGGCCCTTCTTCGGGCCTGTTTCTTAAAGATTTCTCCGATCTCAAACTTGATGGAGATGGAAATAGATAATTTTGCCTTCTAGAATCCATGACCTGAGTGGGAAAAGGATGCTATAAGGTTTCTTTTTGTACTGCTTCTTATACTCACTTTCAAAAAATCCATATATAGTTGTTAGCACCACTTCTCACCCTTCTCTCAGATTAGATTGAAACACTTAACATATAAAATTAGATGGTGCTTAGCTACATTTGAATTTCAAAGAAATTAATATTTTTTTAGAATAAATATTCCCCATGCAATGTTTAGGACACATTTGTGATAAAAATGTTATTTAATTTTCAAAGTTAACCCAGTGTTGTCTATTTTACCTAGCAGTTTTACCAGGGACACTAAATCTGCATCCTTCAATCTTTTCTCGAATATTTTTCTATGCACTGAATTGAGTTTTATTCACTTTGCTCTCACTGGACATCTGAATTTTAGCTTCCTCTACTCTGAAAGTCATCCATACACTTCTCATCCTCCTAAAATATTGTTGATATAGTTCACATGTTTTCTTTTCCTCTCTGTTCTTATGTATTAGAGAATATATACCTTTTATTCATTTATTTCCTTTTTGTTAAAATTTTTAGGAAGAGTTGTGATAAATGTATTTCATGGCAAGTTTAGCTGAAAGCCTTAGTGATTGTTTTAAAAACCTTAAGATTTAATTTCCAAGATATTCCTTAATGTAATATTTCACATTTTTCTAGAATAGTTGTTTAAGGGTGAATAAATAAATAGAATTAATCTTTTATGACCCAATACTAAGATATTTCTCTTGGTTTTAAATGCAAATTATAAAATAACTAAAGCCTATGGAAAACTTTTGCTTTCACATCTGATTAAAGTATTTAATGTAAATAATTAAATGCTGTGACTTAATGAAGTTGTTTAAATAAATTTGATATGGATTGCTAAATTATATCATGTGCATGTGTGAAATACAGACATTGCTTTGTTGTGCATGCTTTTTGTCACACAAACAAGGATGCAACCAGTAGTTTCAAACTTAAACAATAAAGTTAAGATCAATTTCACACTGTCAAAGAGAACTTTAACAACAAAATAATAGATCTTCATATATGTGCACCTAGTAAACTCAAATATGCATGAACATTTTTGGTAAATTAAATAGAAAGAATGCTTTACTTTCTTAAGAAGACATTATAGTACATGCTCAAAATGATAAATGAAGAGGTTGACATATAGCTCAAGATTGAGCATTCTTCAGATCAAAAGTGAAGGCAGCAGGTAATAAATTGGATTTTCTTTTATAATAACATGCAGTTCACCTTCTATCACTGTAACACATATTATAGTGTATCCTTTATGACATATACTTCATCCATTATTGTTGCTAAAATTTTAAGAATAAGATGAGTCTTTATTATTGCTGTTCCACAAGTCTCTGTTAAGCACGCAAAGTTTGTTTCCTTAACAATGTGTTTTTCCATAGAGTAAATATTAGCCATCAAGTGTCATATCAGATACAAAATAAATAGCACTCTCAGTACTCTATTTTGGTTCAAAGGAGTCTCTGAATTGTGGTGTTGAGCCTGCTAGAGGTACTAATCATCTCTCAGAGCTCGGCTGTTTTCAACTGCAGAGAAATACACAACTTGGGTATTTCATTGTACTTCTTTTCCATATGCTAAAGAATAAATGAAAGAATAAGGAAAAGAATAATGCTGACTTTTTATTTTTAAATCAAATCACTGAAAGTAGCTCCTAACTCAGATGATGTATAAGAATATATTACAATTAAGTGAAAAAGAACTTTCCCCAGGAATTTTTTAAAAATTATATTGTAATTTTTTTGTGTTTGTTTAAGAGATGCTAGCTGGTTTTTGATCAGTAATGGAAAACATCTGATGATTCCCGCCACTACCACCTCACCCCACTCTCACCCTCCCACCCCCTAACCTTCAACAGAAAATGTAGTTTCCTTGGTACCACATTCTTAATCTAATGTGAGGTGTTTGATGCAAAGAATTCTAAAAATTAAAATAGCACTCAGTGCTTAAAACTAAAAGCACAAATTTTTATGGGGTCATTTTCCTTTTTAAAGATGAAGCATAGTTTATTTATTGAGCTTCTATTGTGATCTAAAGTCTAATCTGCTAGTTATTTAATATCATTGTATGTAACTCTCACAATTCTTCACAAAATGGTATTTTATTGCCATTCTACAGACCAGAACAATGAATTTTAGAGATGTTAATTAGCATGTCAATGTTTAGCAGTTAATAAGTGCTTCCGAAGGAATTTAAGCCAAGACAGACTGACTTGAAACCCATGCTTCTCTACTACAACACACTGCAACACGTAGAACATGGTTCAATTAATCATCCGCTTGTCTATTTTTTGAAAGAACAAATAAAAAAGTATTAAAATACTACATGTCTGGGGATGATAAGAATATTTTTGTACTTATCTGAAAGCTTTTGGGGGATTAGTTATGATGGTTGGAATTTTGGAATATTTTAAATTATCCTTAAGGAAATACATTTATCCATTTGTTGAGTAGCTAAGTCATAATATCTAGGAGATTAGATAGATAGATAGATAGATAGATAGATAGATAGATAGATAGATAAATGATAGACAGATAAACACACACAAATGATAATTGGAGTAACAGCTATGAGGACCCAGGGAACAAATATGTCATGAAAGGAAATTGCTCACATGGTGCCTCTTCCAGAGACTTCAGTAAAGAATTAATTACTTTTAAGTAATTAATGAAAAGGCATAGATTTTATTAGGATAATAATGAGTGCTTCTTAAATGTCAAGCATGATCCTAGATGGTAGGAATACAAAGGTGAAAAAAAAAGCAACAAAACAACATAATACTTGTCTTCATGAAAATTTCAGTTTAGTAAGGGAGGCATATGTATAATAATTAATTATGCAAATAACAATAAAGACACAATTTTCATAAGGTTTAATATGAAAAAAATAATAGCTCATTTTATGTAAAGATAATGAGAGGAGATATTTTTTAGGTTAAGGAGGCAAATGCCATATTGAGGAAATGAGATTTCAACACAAAACTGAAAGACTATAAAGAGTTAAAGAGACTGGAAAGAGCATTCTGGGAAGAGAAAATTGCCTGTGAAAAAGTGTCTGAGACAGGAGACTGAAGAAAAAGCTAGAGTGGATGGAGTGTCAAGAGCAAGGGAAAGTGTGTCAAGAAATGAGGTTGGATAATTTCGGAGATGAAGCCACGAGTAATATTATATTGGGATTAAGTGGGTAAGTAGGAGTCAAACCCAGCAAGCTTGGAATTTCAATATTTACAACATTTCCTCCTCTTCCACCTACTATTTTCCAAGCACTGCTCTAGGTGCTGGAAATATAACATTGAACATTACAGAGTACTTGCCTTCATGAGGCTTCTACTGCAGTGGAAAAGAAATAGCCAATAAAATGGTTTTATACACACATGCATGCACATACACACACACGATATCAGTAATAAGTAGTATGATACAAAGTACAGCCACAACTAAACTGGACTGAAGCAGTGATGTAGTCAAATTACAGCCAATGGACCAAATGTGGCCTATCGCCTGATTTTATAAAACCTATAAGGTAAGAATACTTTTCATATTTAAAAGGATTGTAAAAACAAACAAACAAAAATGTGCAACAGAAACTGTACGTGGCCTCTGATACCTAAATTATTTACTACTGTGGCCTTTACAGAAAATATCTACCAACACGACTCCTAGATTACAGAGAGTCAGGGGATAAAATTTTTAATTCCGTGGTGAGAGAAGTCTTCCCTGATGTTTGAGCAAAACGAAATGAGAAAGTATCCGTTGTCCACACTGGGGTAATCTGCATTATAGCCAGAGAATGGAGCAAGTGGAAAAATGCTAGATGAAAATAGTGCTGTATATACCAAAAAAGCTAATAAACCAATGATATTGGAGCAATGATATTTCCAGAAAGTTTCTTCTCTTACTCTACAAAAAGAATTCAAGAGTAAGATGAAACTCTGGAGAGCATGGAGGTCCAGTGACCAAATTCTTGTCCTGTTTCGCAAGAATTCAAGAGCAAGGCAAACAGCAAGCAGCAAAGCGGGGAATTTATTAAAGCGAAAGTACACACTCAAATAGAGGGAGTGTGGGCTTGCTCAAGAGAAAGAGAGTGAGATACATGATATGGCTGGTTATGAATTTTTTTGTTTTCCCTGGAAACAGGTTGAGAAGACATGGTGCTCATTTAACCTCGTCGTCGCCTTCCAGTAGGCAAGGAACTTGGTTTCCCACTTTTTCTTTCTCATATATTGTTTCCGGAACTGTCACAGAATCAGGTGCATGATGGGAGCTGCAGTATTTACAATGTGGATGAGATAATAATGACATTATAATTAGCCAAAGGTCATGCCTTAGTCAAAGATGGCATCTAGGCTGGAAAAGACTGGTTTTGCTTATCCTTCATCAGGGCTAAAATGGGAGGAGGTCTGAAGAAAAAAATTTCCAGAGCCATACTCTGGAGGAGGAGGGGATTTACCTGCACCACCTGTCCTACCTCAGTGGAGTAATGGAAGATTTCAGACATGAAGCCAGGAGTAATATTATGTTGGGTTTTATCGGGATTTTGGAAATTATTTCAAGTGAGATTGACAACAAGAAAGTTATATAATCTAATTAAATTTTTAAATGAATGGCTCTGTAGAAAAGAGGCTCTAGAGACTGGAATGAGAGACTGGCCATGAGGCTATTAAGATTGTGAAGAGAGAAATGATGGTGGTTAGCCTTAACGTGGTGATAGCAGAAGAAGCTAGGAGGTGAGAAGTGATTGGATTCACAACTTATATTTTAATTAGACCTGATAAAATTTTATTATGAATTAAATGTGGGGTCATGAGAGATAATGTAGTAAGTATAAAAAAAGTTTTGTTGTGAAGGGCAGCAGAAAAATATGTCATGGCAATGACTGTAAGGGGACATGTGATCATGGTATTTTATTTTTATTTTAAAAGGAAAGCTATTAAGCATGAGTGACAGCTGGTGAGAATTAATTTGTACAGAGGAGGAAAAAAATAATTTGAAGGGGAGAAGAGAGATAATTGCAAAGAGTTGAATTCTTCCATAGGCTGAAGGAGATAAGTAAGACCTATTAAAAATTTGGTGGTTTATCTTAAATAATGGCAAAGGTGGTTTATCTATTTTAATTGAAAAGAAGGCAGAATGTGCATGTGTATGTGCTTATTGATAGTGAGAGGATGGAGAAGGTTACATATTTATTATATTATTTCTGTGAATTTCTAAGCCAGACCATTAGTTGAATGAGGAGTGAAGGTAGTGATACGAGACATCACTTGTAAAATTCTTAATCTTTTACCAGGAAATGAAATGGGACATCTCTTGCAGAGTTAATCTTTTTAGTAAACCTAGTTTTCTTCCCTCCTTTCTTTGGGAAAAAGGCCCTCTCCCTCAAATCCTGATAATTGCCCCAAACTGGTGACTCAGATTCTCTGGCTAAAGGGTCATCAGCCCATTGTTAGCAGAAATGGTGTTAAGCCAGACAGGGCCATTAGATTTTGAGAGAGGAGGAGACTTTAAGCCAAAGGTCTTTTTTTTACTCTTTAAGAAATATATTAACCAAGTCCGTTTCCCTTTTCTCACTTAATAGGCAAATCAATAATAGAAATTAATAGACACATGATTTAAATAACGAGTTTGTATCTTCATTTCCTTGTCTAGGGACAGAGGCTGCATTTCAGCAGGAAACCCAAGATCCCAACCTGACTGAGGCAGAAAGAGAAAGAGCTCCATGAAACCCCAGTAGGCAGGGACTATAGCCATTCTCAGCAGGAAGCAGATACGGAGGAAGAGACCTCCCATCCCTCAACATTCATACTAATAATAAGGGGGTTTGTGACTCTTAGAAAAGAATTGGGCAGGAAAATTAGTTAGGGAGTTTTTGGGTCTGCCTGCAAAGACGCTGACTGAAGTCATCCTATCCTAGAAGGGGTCTGCCCTAACCTACCCACAATTATGTAAACCAGAAGGCATTTTTTTAACTCACACAAAGAAATATGTAAGCAGTATTAGGTACCAGTGTGAGCCAATCACTCACACCTGTGCAATGAAGACCCCAACAACCTTCAACTCACCTGAGTCTCATTATACCATCATTGTAATATGATGCATATGCCCAGAAATTCATTAATATCATTATAACAGACTGAATTCTGGGAACAAACAAGTACAGAAAGCAAATGATGGGTCGCTGAGTCCTGTCAATCTTAGTTGTTAATCAAGGAAACCCACTCCTCTAAGAAAAATAACCACCCACAGCAAATAGGGGCAAAAATCCCAAAGGCTTTGTTACCAAGCCTTTTGAGCCACACTTCTTTTGCTCAGGCCTGCTTTCATGTCTGGAAGTGTACTTCCCCTGCTAATAAAGCTTTTCTTTTCTACTGCATTTCGATGTCTCGCTCAATTCTTTGTTTGAGACATCAAGAACCTGAACAACATGCCGGGAGAGGATCCTCACTCACTGTAACAGTAGTGCCAGCAGTAAAAAGCAAGAGAAAAATGTGAAATACACAGTTTGAAAAGAGAGAAAGTAAATTTGCTAGCAACATTGAGTAGAATTACTATAAAATTATCAGGAGTATTGTTCTCAGCTAACAAAAGAAAACACTTGTTTCTCAGCTAAGTTGAAATTTGTATTTCTAACACTAAAACTACCTTTCCAAAAAGTAGGCACTAGCTACATGTGAACACTTGAACTGTTACTAGCATGTTATTTGTGTGCAAGTATATATGCACACACACTCATACACACATACTTGCGTACTTTATGCATTAGATTTTAGGCATATTGTGTATATGTTTCACTATCTTCCTAATTGTATATGAGGACCTTTTTTTTTTTTACAGAGACAAAGTATAAGGAAGCACAATATACTCACAAGTGTAGAGAAAGGGAAAGAAATTGACATTGATGCAGTGCTTGCAATGTATCAAGTGCTTTATGAGTGGTATGTTTCATTTAATCTTCACAAAACTCCTAATGTAGGCATTGTTATTCTCTCTTTAAAAAGCGCAAAACTGTGGTTAACGAACATTGAACCAGTAAAGTGGCAGATCCAATATTCAAAATCCAGTATGTCTTCCTCTAAAGACTTCATGCTTTTCAACTATTTCATTCTAAAAAAATATTATTTTCCATAAAGGCAGAAGTTAAATGTTTCTAGAAGCAGATTCTCCCACAAATCCTAGGGTCCCCCATTCAACAGTGTCATCGGTCTCACACGAGGTCTCCAACCTCACTTTTCCTGTAACCTCTATTAAAAAATGAAGAAAATGCAAGGCCCAATTTCAGAACTGTCTTTGAATACATGTATAAAATAAGTGAATAGCATTGAGGGCAGAGGGGAGAAGTCTTGTTAAAACCACTCTGACACCTTGTCCATGGGCTTCCCTGGGTGGCTAGGTCCTGAACTAAGCCCAGTCCCCACACCAAGTTCAAAAAAAACGTTCTTTGAAATTGTGTATTTTCAGGAACATTTCTTTATTCCCTGATAGGCTTACAGGGATGGAAATCTGTTGGATGACATGCAACCTGCCCTTTCAAAGCTCTTCAAGGACTCTGGGGATTTTGCAGCCATCTGGAATTTATTGTCATGCTGTGATTTCTGCAGGTTTGTTTAACTTTTAATCTCTCCAGTTACATCCTTTATTATTTGCTCTATGCATAATTTTTGCATTATATCGTCTTTTTTAAAAAACAGTGGGCTGAAATTGCTCAATTTAATTACAAATGTGACTCTGAAAGAATGTAATGTCTTTAAAGTTATTTTCCTCCTTCCTCTCATTGAAAAAATGTTTTGGCTGCAACAGATTTGTTGCTCAGAAATTGAATCCTATCCTCTGGAGGAACACAGTATAGAGCAGGTTTAATTGAAGGCTACATACTTTCAGAATTCATGATCAGCAAGCAAGATAACTTTAATTTTTCTGTTTATCTACTATCTATATTTTCCTAGGTGTTAACGTCCTTGAATTTTAGCTGTTTCTCATGTTTTTAAACCACAGAATGTGAAGACCAGAAAGAGAATTGCTGATTTTATAATTATGGACAGGATAGTTGCCCTAAAAATTAGTTTGCTAAAGATTGATTCACTACCAGTGAACCTGTTTGCCTAAAATTCAACCTCTTTGAATATTGTGGCACCTTGTTTTCTATTTTCTTCATAATAATTTTCAATTTGATTGAGATTCTGAGGGCACTTTCCAGATTTTTTCACAGATGTTCCAGTAGTTCCTTGACACCCCCTTCCTGCCCCCACGTCTAGGACCTGTACTTAGTGCTGCCGCTCTCCATCTCACATGTGCAGTTTTGCTGAATTCCATGCACCTACTCTCACACTAATAAAATCATTGCTATGTTTGCCCAAGTTTTATGTCAGGGTATCTCACTGTTATATTTCTTTGCACTCTGGTTCTTTCAGAATTTTGATATCGTGACGTAGCATCACAATATCATTCCTAAGGATGGATACAAATGTGTAACCCAAGTCATGATAGAATTCTACTCCCAGCTGAATAGAATAACCAAAATCACCACTCTGCTGTTCATCTGGCTTACAGCTTTTCTTGTGTCCAGAATTGTGTTTTTTCATCTGCAGGATATTTCCTCATCTGCCAGGCTGACTGTCTCAGTCTTTTCCTGGTTACTTTGGTTTATATGTCTATCACTCAGGTCAGAGAACACCTTGATCATGGCAGGCAGCAGGTTTTTTGGCTTTGCTAATGTCTTGTCTCTGTACTCCCATTCAGTTATTCATTCATCAATTATCCTTAAAGGCCTACTGTGCACTGAGAACTGTGATACAAAGATGAAGACTGTGCAATTTATATAAATAATAAAAAATATAAAGAAGAAAGTACATAATTTTGACATAAAGATTCAAAATAAGTCAAACTGATAAATTAAAATTCCAATAATTTTATTGTATCAACTTTGAAGATATTTTATATGACCAAAAAAATCCCAAACCTACTATCAAAGCAGTTATAAGACAAGAGAAAGACTGGAGAAAATATTTACGTCACATATATGATTAGTTTTTAAAAAGTAAAAAGAGAAATTAACAAATAAAAAGAAAAATCAATTTAACAAGTATAAGGAAGGAATATAAACTGTTTACAAAGACTTGAAAATAGACCTTTATTTATTCATTCATCAGATATTAATTATGTATTCTGTGTTAGGGGCTCTGAAAACACTGAGATACATTAGTGAAAAAAGAGGAAATTCATGCTCTCTTGTGGGGAGGCAAAAATAAATAAAAATTAAAAACAAAAAAATCCAAAGATATGAATTAGGTGGGGACACAGTAGGTGAGTTTCTTTAACAGAGAAAAGAGCTAATGCAAACAAGCTAAGCACAACCTTACTATTATTTTGAGAAACAATGAGATTTACTTTTTATCAATCTCATTAAGGTAGAGAAACAATATTAAATTTGGGGAATATTATAGGTTAAATTGTGTACCCATAATATATGTTGAAGTCTTAACACTCAGTACTACAGAATGTAGTCTTATTTAGAAGTAAAGTCTTTACAGAGGTAATCAGGTTAAAATGAGGTCATTAGATCTAATCCAATATGACTTGTGTCTTTATAAAAAGTAGAAATCTGGACACAGAAACAGACATGTACAGTGGAAAGACAATGTGAAGACACAAACTTCAGTCATATGGAGTTGACCATATGACTGAAGTGATACAAGCCAAGAAATGCCAAAGATTATTGGCAAACACTAGAAGCTAAAAGAAGCAAAATATTCTTTCTTAAAGCCTTCACAGAGAGCCTGCAAAAGCCAATACCTTGATTTTGGACTTGTAACCTCTAGAAATGTGAGACAATAAATTTCCAGTGTTTCAAGCCACCGAATTTTTGGTACTTTGTTAAAGTAATCCTAGGAAACTAACGCAATGAGTTTGGAGATATTGGCAGAATACTAAAAGGAGACTATCCAAAGAAAACAAGTAGTTAAACAGCACAGTTTGATAAATGCTAAGATAAAAGCAAATGAGTTCCCCCCTGGCAATTATGTGAAGAGTACCTGATCTATATAGATTGGACAGAGAAAGCTTCTCTCAAGGTATGGAAACTTAGCAGAGACTCAAAGGCTGAACTGGAAATATCTAGCTTAAGAAGGGGTTGTGTATTTCCCAGACAGAGGGGCAGCAGTGGGAAAGGCATGGAGACGTGAGAGCATAGGGTTCCTGGGAACTACAATTATGTAAACCTTTTGGAATCGTCCAAAGGTCAGAGTGAGAAAGTAAGCAGAGTCTATGCAGGCATCTTTTGACAAGCTAAGTAGATGGCAATCACTCTAAGCAATCAGGAGACATCAAAGGAATCCAAATGCAGGAATAACATCCTAGCATTTTTCCATGACCAAGTTCATTTAAGAGATGAAATCTTTATCTAAGTCTGCCTTGCTCATGACCACTCAACAGAAGAGAGAATGGGAAGCCGAAATTCTACCCGTGTTCTACTTATTAAACCACACACCTAGTGTGTTTTTGAGTCAATCTGGAAGAAGTGACAACTTTTTGTTATTTATCTATCTAGAGAGAACCACTTTCTCCTGAATACCACCTTCTAATTCACACCAAGATACTGTATGTGCTAGTTATACTCCTGCCATTATTCCAAACATTCACTTATATCACTTAAAAAGATTTCCTAGAAAATCAAATTAAGTTCTTCTTAGTTAACAGCAATGTTTTTTGTTTGTTTGTTTTCTGTTGCACTCTAGGGAAGAAGAAATGTGAACTCGACTGCCAACATTGCCTTTTCCTTTCTGCTGTTAAAGGTCAGAAATCAAACTATCAGGCAATCTCTTTCTCTATGATCTGACCTCAATCATTAGATACTAAATCTGATTCTTGGCCAAAAGATAGATTCTCTGCTTTAGATGATATCTTTTTATTTCAGTCTTTAATTAATTCAACATAGTTATTCAATTCATGTGCTAGAAACTCTACTCTCTGTGGAATTAAAAACATACATTTATCTCTGCAGTTCAGAAGTTCAATGTTAAGTTGAGAAAAACAATAATGTAAAAATGAACCAGATGTAATAAAGTGGTTTTGTTTCTTTCATAGTAAACTATGTGGAAAAAAAAAAACAAAACAAAGCAAAAAAGAGTAGTTTTTCATAGGAAAAAGGTGTAAAGAGAGTTCAGAAGAAAGCTCTAAAAAATGAGTTAGTACTTCATCTGAATGTTGATAATATGAGCAGGCTTTTTCCTGCTAGTCTTCGAGTATGGGGAAAAATATTTCAGGCAGAAGAATCAAGTTGTAGCAAGGAAATGAAATATGGAGCTAAGTGGTTTAAGAGAAGTTCAGGTCATCTCCATGACTAGATGGCAGGAAGAAAGATATCTGGAAGGAAAGAAAAACATGAAATAAGTCTGGAGAGTAAAGGAGACAGATAAAAAAATCCCGTATATACTACTTTTATTGGTGCTGAGGAGGTAGAGATAGGTTATCACTTTTCCCTTCCTAGTTCAGAGCCAAAATAGTGCACCACAATCAGACAGGTGTAGATGAATACCAGCTTTAATACCAATAATATTGAATACCACAATACTGTGGTGCTTGGGATATCATTAAATGAAATTGCTAAAATTGGTCCTTTCATGCCTAGTCCTGGGGACCATGATACACACTAAGACTGTAAAGAAGGAGCAATTATCCAGCATTACTGTTTTCTACTCTGCTGGACAAAGTGAATATGATAGTGACACCTAGATATTGACAATTGCTTTCTGAAATGGTTGTACTGTGAAAGTAATGTGTTTTAATATTTAAACAAAATTATATTTTGTGTAAGGCCTCACTTTTTACTTTGAGATCTATTGTACATACAGAATAGTAAAAATATATTTATTTGTTCAAAGATATCTATAAATAACTGCAGCTTCCATCAAGAAAAGAAAGTTACTATCACCTCAGAAGCCTACTCCTGTTTTCCTCCAACCATCACAGACCCTTTTCTCCTCTACTGCAGCTAAGTACTATCTAATTTTTATAACATCTTCATTTTTGTTTATATTTTACTATTTATTATCGTATTTAGTTTTACCTGTTCTAGAAATGTGTATAATTGGGCTTGTAATAAATGGATTATTTGGTATCTGGCTTCTTTGTCTTAGTAATATACTGTGAGACATAATCATGTAGTTGCATATAACATTAGCTAAATTTTGTTGTTGTGTTTTGTTACTTTGCATGTATTTTATATATTGTCATATCCTATTATGTAAAAACATTATTTTATATACATATATATCTCCACTCTGCTTTAAGTATATTTTTGGGATATTTCTAGTTTATACTATTATGAAAAGTGGTGCCATGAGCTATTGTACACATGTGAAAAGTTTCTCTAGGATGTATTCCTTCTAGTGGACTTGGAATATGGATATCTTCAATGTATCAAACAATGCCTGTTTTTCTAAATGTGTATAGCAGTTACACTCTGGTACATGTGCACCAGACTTACACACTCCCTCTATCAGTGTCAAAATTTCTCATGCTTTCCATCATCATTAATATATAGAACTGTTAAATTTTTAAAACTTCAGCCAATCGATGTGTCATTAGAGGTATTTCATTGACATTTTAGTTTGCATTTCTGTGATTAATAATGAGGTTAGGCACCATGCCATATAATTATTGGCTATTTGGATAATAATATTTGTGTACTGCTTTTTTGAGATTTCACTACTGTTTTTAGGTTATTCTGTCTTTTTTTTTTTTTTTTACTAAAGTGAAATCAAAAGCTAAATATGAAAAAGGAACACTTTTTTGAAAAAAGTATGGAAGCATATCCTCCTGATCTAAGAGTAAGAAAGGACTTTCTAAACAATATGCAAAATATTCAATATGAGGGAAAAGATTAATACATAAAATTTAATCACAAATTTTATCGAAGACATTTTCAGGATTGTATGTTTGTAAACCAACAAGAGAGCCCTCACCAAAAACCTGATCATACTGGCACGCCTGATCTCAGACTTCCAGCCTCCAGAAATGTGAGAAATAAATGTTTGTGGTTTAAGCCACAAACATTTTAAGGTATTTTGTTTTGGCAGCAGAACTGACAAAGACAGTAGCCAAAATAACAGCTTACCAAAGAAATTTACCTCCTAATCCCTGGAAACTGTTAATGAATATAATATATGGCAAAAGGGAATTAAGATTGTAGATATTATTAAGGTTACCAACCAGCTGACCTTACAATAGAGAAATTATTCTAAACATTATGAGTGAGCCCAAGGTATCGCAGGGTCCTTAACAGTGGAAGTAGGCAGGGGAAGAGGTGAAAATGACTGAAACCATTGTTGATGGGTTTGAAGCTGGAAGAAGGGGTCATGAACTAAGAAATTCAGACAGGTTTGAGAAGGCTGGAAAAAGTAAGGAAACAGGTTTTCTTTTAGAACTTCCAGAAAGAAACATGACATTCTTGACACATTGGTTTTAGGCCAATGAAAGTTGTGATGTGCTTTTAGTATATGGAAAGTAAGAAAATAAAGTTATATTAATTTAAGTGATAAAGTAGTGGTAATTTGTTACAACAGCAATAGAAACTAATACAAATAATCATGTTATTTTTGGATATCTCTTTTTGTTTTCTTCTTTTATAGTTTATGTATCATTGCTATGTTTTGGGGAAAGAGACAGTTATTCAACCATATTAATTTGGAAATAGGCTAATCCTTCTTATATCTTCTTTAATTGTGAGATATGTAACTAGGCTATTTTCCTCTGATGTATTCCTTTCTGTAACTTGATTATTAAGTTGATATTTTTGCTTCTGTGTATCTAGGGTTTAGTGGTAGATCTTCCTTCTCTCCTTTAACGTTGTTTTTACTTTCAGGCTCAGACATTTATTTTCTGACATATCCTCTAGATTTTTTCCTTTTGAGTTCACTCTGAGTAAGAAATATTCATTCAGTCAATTTCAAGTGGACAAAACATAACTACTATTCAAAAATAATCTCTATTTTTACTTCCCAGTTGGACAGTAGCACACAACAGGTATTTTCCAATTAAGCTAACAACCAATCCAAGAAACTGTTTCATGTATTATGGTCCTGCCAAGCTCCATTTCAGTATATCTCATACTCTGTATTCAGCACATAGTACTTCTCTTAAAATTCTACTTTTAGAAAATAGAGTTGAGTTTTCAAGATGACATAGAAAGCAAAGACTCTACACACCTCCTCTAGCAATCACACCACAATTATAACAAAACTGTAGAGCAAAGAGTATGTGGAGTGTCCAGAGGTCTGGCTAAACAGAGGCCCTATAACTAGGTCTCCTCAAAACAATAGGAAGGACAAAGATAAGAAATGGCCTGATCCCACAACTGCGTGTGGTGATTGAGAATCGGGGCGGGCGGAGGGGGCTGTCTTGGATACAGAGCCACCTCCCCCACATGAGTAGCCACCTCCCCCACATGAGTAGCAAGGGGTCCCGGATACACACTGGGCTTCCCAGTCCATGGTTCCGGTGCTGGGAAGAGAAGTCCTCCCAACCTCTGGCTGTGAAAACCAATGGAGGTTGCAGATGAGGGAGACAGAAAGCTGCAGGAAATGAAGACTTTCCTCTTAAAGGGTCCATGCTTAGATTTATTCACTGATAGACTTGCTCACTGTGAGCTCCCACACTGGACAGCTGCTCAAGAGACACCAGGGACAAATGGGGAGGTGCTGAGCTGTTGGGCTTCAGGGCAAATACTGTAATAGCAGCTTTCTCCAGGACATAAATGCAGGCCATTTTTCCTTTATTGAGCCCTCCCCCTCCCAGGCTGCAGACACAGGTGCCATCAACCTGGTTAAAACAGGTCATTCTGCCTAGAGAATTTCCCAAGACTCTGCCTTTCCCAACTAGTGGGCCCATCCAAACTGCTTTGGGTGACTTATTCCATACAAATAGGCTGCGTAAGCTTCTGCTGAGAATTTTCATAAAATCTCTCAAGGACTCACAAAACTCAAAGAAGCAGTATCAGCCTTTGGCGTGCCTTATATCTCTTGCTAAGCAACTCCAAGTCCTGCACCACTGGCAGCTGGCCTTGGTTTCTGACTTGGCCCCTTGAAGCACCCATAAGCCCAGCACGGGTGGCAACCGTATGTGGCTTGTTTGATGACTCTTACTAGGTGGCTCTGGAGGTGCATAAGCTATAGCTGGACCCCTTCCATTTCTTGGTTTATGATCCCTTCTTCCAGCTTCAAATCCATCAATAGTGATTTCAGTCATTTTCGTATCACATCACATTCACCTCTTCCCCTGCCCACTTCTATTATTAAGGTCTGTGCCAAGGGGCTCCCGCAGCACACCACTATATAAGTCCACTCTACTAAGATCGAGAAACTTAGGAGCCTTACTTAATACATAGAAATAGATACAGGGAGGCAGCCAAAATGGGGAGACAAAGTAGCATGTCCTACATGAAAGAATAAAACAAAGCTTTGGAAAAAGAATTGATCAAAATAGAGACAAAAAATATACCAGATGCAGAGTTCAAAACACTAGTTATAAGGATGCTCAAGGAACTTAGGTGAAGAGAACTTAATGAGAATTTTAACAAAAAGAAAAAAAAAATGGAGATAGAAAACATAAAAATGAGCCAAATGAGCCAGTCAGAAATGAAGAATATAATATTTGAGATGCAGACTACATTAGAGGGAATCAACAGAATTGATGAAACGAAGGATTGAGTCAGTGACATAAAGGATGAGGTAGCAGAAGGCACCTAATCACAACAGTAGCAAGAAAAAAGAATCCCCTCAAAATGAAGATAGTTTAAGAAACCTCTGGGACAATATCAAACATGATGACATTCTCATCACAGGCGTACCAGAAGAAGGAAGAGAGCAAGGAATTGAAAACATTTTGAAGAAATAATAATGGAAAACTTCCCTAAACTGATGAGGAAAATAGACATACCACCCCAAGAAGTTCAGAGAGTCTTAAATGAGATAAACCTAAAGAGGCTCAGATCAAGAGACATCATAATTAAAATGCCAAAGGTTAAAAACAGAGAGAATCTTAAAAGCAGCAAGAGAAAAGCAATTAGTTATATACAAGGGAACATGCGTAAGACAGTCAGTCTATTTCTCAACAGAAACTTTGCAGGCCAGAGGGTGTGGCACAAAATATTCAAAATGATGAAAACCCAGGACCTACAACCAAGATTACTTTACCCAGTAAAGCTATCATTTAGAATCAAAGGACAGATAAACACCTTCCCAGATAAGAAAAAGCTAAAGGAGTTAATCATCACCAACCCAGTATTACAGGAAATATTGGAAAAACTTCTTTAAGAAGAAAATATATATATATCAAAAGTCTAAATAAATAATGGCAATAACTACATATCTATCAATGAGTACTTAAAATGAAAAAGCATTAAATGCTTCAATCAAAAGTTAGGGTGGCTGAATGGATCAGAAAACAAGATCCTTACATAGGCTGCCTACAAGAGATTTACTTTAGATTAAAAGACACACATGGTCTAAAAGTAAGGGGATGAAAAAAGATATTTCATGATGGACATAGAGGGTAGTATGCTAAGTCAAGTAAGTCAGATAGAGAAAGACAAATGACATATGATTACATGTATATGTAGTATCTGAAGAACAAAACAAACAAAGGAACAAACTCATAGATACAGAGAACATTTTGAGGGTTATTAGATAAGAAGGGGAATTGGGGCAGTCAATGAATAAAGGCAAAGAGATTAAGAAGTACAAATTGGTACTTAAAAAATAGTCATGGAGACAGAAAATATAGCATAAAGAATATAGTCAATAATATTATAATAACTATGTATGGTGTCAGAGGGGCACTAGATTTATTAGAGTAATCACTTTGTGAGTTATATAGATGTCTAATCACTACATGTACACTCAAAACTAATATAGTATTATATGCCAACTATACTGAAAAATAAATTATTATTAAAAAATACCAAAAAATATTAAATCGGGACAATGCAGAATTTTAGAGATTATAATCTCTAGCATATAAATTAGTAATATAAAATTATGCATGCAAATATAGCATAATTATTTTTTTATTTGACAAATGTTCCCATGTAATTTGAATCTACTAAAATAAGCCTAATTAGTTTAATATTTCTCTTTTGTAAGGAGAGAAAGTAAATCTAGATTTATTGCAGTGTTCTCATTGTGAATTATACAGATGTCTAATCACTATGTTTTACTCTTGAAGTCAATATGTGATATGTATATAAAGTATAACTGAAAAATTTTGTAATTACTATTAATTTAAAAAATTTTATTTTTCATCTTTGTGTTGTTTATTCCCTCAGGGCATAGGCAATACTGGCATCTCCAACTATAAAAATTGTGTTATGTGAAACTCTCCTAATAATATTTTAATACTTTTTTTGATATTCTTATTTTTTTGCCTCTTAAATCTGTTCATCTTTGATGTAAATTTCTCTCAGTTGTCAAGGGCTTGTTCATCATTTGCTGTTATTACTGACTCTATGTATTAACAATTTGGCTCCAAAACTTTATTGGATCTGGGATCCTTCTGGAAGAATCACTTTACCTTGACTTATTTCATCTTTCTTTGGGTAATAATTACTCTCTTGGCTCTAGTAATACCTAAAACATCTTTTTAAAAAAATTTTTTTAAAGCAGCTAGACTCAATTTTATTTCTTTTTCTCTTTCATATTGGCCTAACTATTCTCTAAGATCTCAAACATTATCCTAAGGAATTCTCTCTCTTCTTCCAGTTTAACATGCTTGTTTTCCTTAATAATTCTTTTATACCCACACTATTTCACACTTCTCCTATTGGGAAGGTAAAATTAAAGAAGCATGTCTTTAAAGTAAATTCAATTATTCTTTGATTTAATGTGAAAATCGAATTATGGCAAGAGAGTCTACCAAGCACATATGTTTCAAATTCCTTTCATCATCTTTAGTTTGCAATAACTTCAGAAATTTGTTTTTTCTTTATTGCATTCAATGAGATAGTATGTTTCCTTTATAATTAGGAGCCCTGTTCTTTTTTTTCAGGTTTTTTTTTTTTTTAACTCTATAAGTGGTAGTCATAATCTAGTTCTCTGAAATCTAAACCCAAGAGTAGAGCTTATATGATTAATACATTCAGAGACAACTGAGATCCATATGGTAGATGGCAGATGGTTAGCCATGGACCAGTTACATGAATCCCACAATTTAATCCACACAGTTTAGTTCTCTCATTTGGCCATAAGTGAAATAAAAACAACAGAAAGGAAAATATAAATTTAGACAATGAACCTAATGTCTCTTACTAATCATAGCACCTTTTATTTAGAGGCACAAACATGATTAATTCATAGCCCTTTTTATTTCAAAGCATAAATCCATGCAGCATTTAGGTTGTGTGCAATCCTGGTATCCTGCCTGGCTTAAAAATGCAGTAAAAACAACAAAAATCATTCTCCTCACCAATTCATAAAAAGCCTGAGGCCAGAGAAAATGTAAGTTAATAAGAAGTTAGGGAAACTGAGTATAGGAGTGTGTTTCCATCAGAGAAACTCAAGTGCCAAATAGCTGACTACAAAGGAGCATAAATTAACCTAAAACTGGACTGTGGATTGCATGTAAGGAAATAAAGTGAGAGCGAGGAGAGAGGACAGCAGAAGAAATATCCCATGGGTCTTATAACTCATGTTAAACAAATCGTTCTTGACTCAAATGTCAATGGGGCGGCCACTGAAATATTTTAAACAAGGAAGGAATATAAGACACTCATTTCAGAAATATCACTGACACTGAACTATGAGAAATGTATTGAACACATATAGTCCATGAGTCAAAAAATTTCACTAAGGAAATATCCGAGTCATCTATGCAAGAGATGATTGTAATCAATTATTAAAAACAGGTAGTAAAGATGGAAAATAATGGGATAAATTAGGGAAATATTAAATAAATAGAATCCACAAGATCTGAGAAAGTGTTGGCCTATCACAGCACTGAATCATAATACAATATAATTGTTTCCTATCCTATGTCCCTCATTAGACTGAAAGCTATGTGATATCTTTCTTGTCTCATTAAATGCTTTTTAGCTTGAAGTCTACCTTGGTATTTATTGTTAGGTAGTTAGGTAGTGATGAGAGACGGGAGCAAAGGCCCAGCTCTGTAACCATAGAAATAACAACACTGATGACCTAACCCAAAAGGCCACCTCTAGGACCTCCCAGAAAAAATATCATTTTTCAAATAACAATACCCCTACATCCTGGAGTATAAGAAAATAAATGCCTATAGCATAGAAACCAGTTTAGACCAGCCATAAATGGTTGCACAGTAAGGAGTACTCTGACCTTCATCTCAGCCTCATCATACCATCATTATAATGTCATACGTATGCCCAGTACATGAATCTAATTATAACAGTCTGACTTCTGGGAAAGTACATGCACAGTTGACAATAAGTTATATAATAGCCAACTGTCAATCAAAATGACCTCACACATTAATCACTAGCACCACCTTTGTAAACTCCCATCATGGCCCAAATATAAGACAGACCTCTCCACCTTTTTGAGGTTACAGCCCTCTCTGGTGTAGCCCCTTTCTCCCTTAAAACGTACTTCAATAAATCTTACTTTTCCTAAACTTCACTGATCCATAATTCTTTACTGCATCAGTGGAAAGGACTGAGGCCCCCCCAGCACCACTGGGGCAATGATGAATTTAGATCACCCCCTTTGGTAACAGTATCATATGTGCAAGCTCTGTGTTTTTTTTTTTTTTTTTCATCTGGTAAATATTTATGCATTTTGTCATTTTCTGCCTAATTTAAATCATTGTATTTTAAGTGTGTCTCATATATAGGATAGTGTTACATTTTGATTTAGGAAGCAATTTTAAAATCTTTTTCTTTAAATAGGCAAGTTAAATCCATTCCTATTTCTTGATATGATTTTTATGTTTGGTCTTAATTCTGTCGCATTACCTTATGTTCTAAATACTGTTTGTATTATTTTATATTTATTGTCATGGATGAAAAAAACAACAAACACATACTAACCTGATAAGCTCATGGGAGGCCAGCATGGTGGGCCCTACAAACTAAGAGACCAAAAGTAACCACATAAGATGGTCTGAGCATAAAAATGTCTAACCAAAAGCAGGTCATAGTGGATAGTCATGTCCTGGGCCTGTAGGTTTCTTGAGGAAGGTCAATCTTTACCTTAAGTGATCCTGTTTATTGTCTTTTTGTATCTGAAATAACATACCCTTGGAATGTCAGAATAATCCTTTTTTCTCTACCCTTCAGAGCATAAGTCACAGGCTACAGAACCCCTCATGGTTATCTTGTCCCCTGCATATCATCTCTATATGCTGTAAATGTTCATTATTAACTCTCCTGTATCCACCAATGTAAAAGAACTATGTGTCCCTCCATTATACTTTTTGTCTAGTCCCAGAGTTTTCTCTGCTTTGCTTTCTCCTGACTCTTTTATCTACCACAGATGAACCCTCCTTATGTCTCCTCCTTTGATTCTAATGTATAAAATAAGCTGCAAAGCTGCTATTCTCAGGAGCATTTTCTTAATCCATTGAGATTTTGTTTCCTGGCAATTGTCATCAGTCTGGCTAAAATAAACTAAATAAAATTCTCTGCAGGTTTGGATGTTTTTTACGTGGACACTGTATTTCTTTAGCTATTTGTTGTCTTTCTTATTTTTCCCCCTCTAATATCTTTTAGTTTTAGATAGGTTCGTCTTTCTCTTTCAGCAATTACTTTTGTATTAACACCATTTGTAGAAACCCTTTTGGTTGGTTGAAGCTCACCCTATAGTAGATTCCTTGGACAGATTTATAAGGTGTTTTCTGAGTTCTGGCACATTCAAAGCTGTTTTCTTCTGCCCTTGAAACTTGAAGAACAGCTTAGTCTGTACTTTCTTAAAGGTTTTTTTTGTTTTTTGTTTTTTTACTTTATTTCCTGAAGTTTCTTAAATATTTTGCTTTATATTGCCTTTCATTGCATGTTTTTTAAAAAGAAATTTGATATCATTCTGAATTTTTGCATTTGCAATCTATTTTATCACTTTGCCTAAGGCTCTGTGGATTTTTTTCTTTGCCTTTTAAAGTAAAGCTTATAATTTCACTTGAATATATCTTAGAGTGATTTGTTCTTGGTCAATTTCCCTTGTAATCAGTAGGATCTTTCAAAGTGGAGATTCATATTGTCTTTTTTTCTTGGAAATTTTTCTCAAATTATCTTTTCAGTTTTATTTCTATTATATTATTTTGACTTTCTTCTTTATAGTCATCATTTTGCATATATTCAACCTCGTCTGTTCATCCTCCCTTTCAACACCTTTTCTTGGGATTGTTTTGTTTCTTTCTTTACCTCATTTTCATTTTCTTGGTTGATCTCCTGTTCCTCCAAGGCCTTTATTAAGTTTTAATTTGAATCCACCATCCCTGGGAAACTCTGTAATTGAATCTTCATTTCTTATGTGATTTTGCCTTTTTCTTATATTATTTTTCTAAGTACAGTCAATTTTTGTTTCGGTTATTCCTGGTTTTTGCCCATTTCTTTTCTTTACCTTTATATTTCTGATTTAAAGTTCTTTTTTTAATATTCTCAAATTCTTAAATATTTTAATATTCTCAAAATTTTATCTAAGATAATTATTTCATTGTGGAATATGTTGTTATAGTTACCTTCAGCTTCATTGATGACATTTTGCCCAGATCTTTTTTATTAATAAAAAGGCATTTATTTATATTTTCTGCTTTTTGTTAGTATTGGTTATGGATATAGTCTGCTTTTTTGGGGGGGGGGTACTATTCATTTTGAAGTCAGAGTTTCTGGTTTGGCAGTGCTCATTTCTATCAGATCAGGGCTCTTCTTTATAGAGAGTATTGTAGGTAGTGGAAAGAGATAAAAAGGTTAGTGTATCTGATTTCTTTTTTATTTCTGTAGGATCTTTAATTTCCCCTTCTTATTGGTTTCTTTACCTTTTTTGCCTCATCTTTAAGAAGCGCTATTATTATTATTATTATTCACCTCTATATCTCATTCTTTCCCAGACTACCATTTCTAGTCTTGCACACTCTCATGCTCCTTTCCTTTAGCCACTTCTATGAACTATAAATCTTAATCTACATTCAGTAGTCTGCCATTTCATGTTCTGGTGGTTTTGTTTGTGCTTTCTATATGTCCTTTCTCTCTGCTGTATTTTACTGAGTTTTTGAAAACTCTCCTTTGCTCTCTTCACTCTCAAGTTTGCAATAAAGAACAAGCAAAGGGATGTACCGTATATTAAATTTTATTTTGTTCTATATTTACAAGTAATTTGAAAATTGTGATGTTCTGTATCTCCTGATAATGCTGAAGTTGTTTCCTATGATGCTACTTGTTCTCTATTTTACATTTTTGGGGGCAGTATAAAGAAGATATTAACAATTAGGTTTTCATCAATTTTATTCAAACCTAAAAGTTTTTATAATAAAAGTTTTTAAACATTACAAAGAAGCCAGAATTTCATTTGGTCTCCCCTCCGTAATTCTCTTTCTTTGCACTGCCTAGGCAGACATAACTATTGTTAATAGGTTGGTATATATTATAGTCCAGAACTATGTTTTAAAATGTAGAAAAATACGTAATATTTTTAAATACATAAATATTATCATACTCTATGTATGCTTATACTATTGGCTTTTTCACTTACCAATGTCTTTTGAAGAACTTTATTGTTAATATACATGGACCTATATCATTCTTTCAAAATATTCCATATTATTTCATTATGTTTACTATATACATGGACCTATATCATTCTTTCAAAATATTCCATATTATTTCATTATGTTTACTATATACATGGACCTATATCATTCTTTCAAAATATACCATGTTATTTCATATGTTTACTAATATGTTTACTAATATGGACCTGCAGCTAGGCATTTAGTTTGTTTCAAATTTTTCACTAATACAAAAATTCAATAAAGATTGTACTTCTAAATGCTTAAGAGACTAATAATGTAAATAATCCAGATATATGAGTGTGTCTCTGGATTAGAAAATAAAAAAAAAGAGGAAGGATTGCTGAGATATAAAGAATGTTTATTTCTAAATTTAACAGAGTCAATCAAATTCCTCTAGGAAGTCTTAGCTGTACCAGTCTGCACTTTCTCTACCAGTACATTTGCCATATACTGGCAAACATTTGGCATTATTCACTTTAGGATCATTCATCAATCTAATGGGTGATACATGGCCTTATAATTGTTAATTTTTAATATCCATATTGCTACTTTAGTTGTGTTCTTTTTGTAGGTTTTTTCCAATTTTTATCTCCTTTTCTTAATATTGTTTTTGTATCTTTATTTGTTTTGTATTTTTAAAATCTGTTTTCTTTAGTCTGAAGAAATTTCTTATATATTCAGAATAGTAATTTTTTGCTGCTATATTGGTTGAGGATTTCCTTCTTTTTTTGTCTTCCAACTGTCTTTATATTTTATTTTGTCAAAAATTAATTTTAAATACATTTTTAGAAAAGTTTATGGATATTCTCATTTTTGATATTTGTGTGTTCATGTGTATGTGTGTACGAGATTTTCAAGGAAAACCTTCAGAATCAAAGTTCATAAACATAGAATTCTATTTTTTAAAGTAATTTTTTAGCTTGCTTTTCACATACAGGTCTCTAGTCTGGGTAGATATTTATTATTAATGTGTAAATGATATTCAATAGTAATCTGAGATTACTTTTTTCTTTTAATTTCTAAACAGATAGCCAAATTCTACAAAAATCTTTATTGAACGGTCTGCTATTTCTCAACTGATTTTAAATGCTACCTGGGTTTATAAATTCATTCCCAGATATGTTTGTTTCTCTTTCTGAACTTTTCATTTGGTTCCATAATTAATTAATAATATTTGACACCATCTTACTTAATTAGTTACATTAGATTTTGTTTATAGTTATGTGGCCCAAATCTTCTTTTCTGTTCCATCATAATTTGAATATTCTTGTTGCTTTATTTTTTGCTATTAATATTAGGAATTTCAAGACTAATTTTCTTGAGATTTTGATTATGATGTATCAAATTTATATTATTTTGAGAAAAAATGGACATCTTTATAACATTTATTCAGTCTATTTGTGAACATAAATCTCCATTTTATTACATCTTTATATATTTTATATTACATTTACATATTTACTTTTTGATAAAGATTTTATACATTTTAATAGGTCAATTGATAACCATTTAATAGTTCTGTTGTTACGTTGAATATATTTCTACTCCATGGCAAATTATATTTGTTTCTTTGTTGGTTTGTAAAAAAACTGCTAATTTTTATATTTTGATATTACATTTAAATGCAAATACCAATTATTTTTAAATTTCTAATACTTTCTCAATCATATCTCTTAAATTTATATATTATAAGATGTATATAATCATACCTTCTGCCAAGAGTGCTGATATTGTCTTTTTTTCAATTTTATTTCTTTAATTGTTATGTACTATTTATGGTCCTGGAATCATTTTGTCATGCCCATAAATGGGAATAGCACAATTATCTTTATTCTACTTTTAGTAAATATTGAAAAATAAGATTGAAATAATTACATCTCAATATGTATAGACTAAGAGTAATTATGTTTATTTTTATATCTTAGGTTAAGAGTAGTTCTTATCAAGCATACCCTCGAATCATCCATATTTTCTGACCTATATTTTCTCAACCACATGTAAGTTAGAATAACTTAATTTGTCAATAAATTTTACATGTATTAAATGAATATAAAACACTTAATGAATATAAAACATAAATAGTGAAAAACTACTCATGGTCCTTGATCTCAAGAAAATCAAAAGCTTAATTATTATTATTATTTTTTCTTTTGGTTTCTATATCACTCTGTGTTAAACCAGTGTCATGTAGGGCAATCAGAGGACACTAGTGAGAATGCACCAAAAAGTAACTCATTGAATTTTTCCTGCCACCATATAATTAAGGATAGGAAGCTATAATAAGTTGCTCTTCATAGGTTAAATTTATTATTTCCATAGGTAAAGACCGCAAATATTATACTTCCTCTTAGAAAGCAGCAACATTTTACCTCTGAGATAAAGAGGTATCCTTTACTCTTTTAAGTACAACAGCTGCTTTTCTTTCTTATTTGGGATACTTTGATAATTTCTTGTTATCTTTTTAGAAGACTCTAAATTGTAAGTTGCTGAAAGAATTGTAATGATGATCATGGATTATGTTAAAATGTAGCCTGTGAATGTAATCTAATCCATGTAGCTCCTCTTTTTACAACTTGAAAGTTTAATGACATAGTACTTAGGAAAATAAAACAAACTCTTTCTATAAAATATAAGAAGTTTTCTTTCACTTTAATATTTATCCAAAACATGTAAGTAATATTCATTCAATATTCAGAAAAGTATAAACATTAACTTAACAAAAATCCCTGCACAGAACAAGACTTGCATTTTTATGAGAAATTTTTAAAAATTACCACTGTATATTAAAACTACTGAGTATTTTTTTCCCTAATATCTTCATAAGAGTGGATTACAAATGTGAGAAAATTGGATAGTGCACAGTGATTTTTTTCAAGGAGAATTATCAGAGTTTAAAAACAAGGCGGGAGTAATTTTACAAATGAATAATATGGAATTATTCTTTAAAGAACACGAAGGTTGGACCTGGAGACTCCTTGAAGTGATGTCTCATCAGGACCTTAAGTAAGATGACTTGATAAATAAATTAGAATTACCTTGAAAGTAAATGACATTTTACAGTCAAGAGTGACACTGACACAAGGTCATTGCAAGAATAAACCTCCTTAAGAAGGGTATATAGAGAAAATTTAGTTTGCTATTTCATCTATTAGATCAAGCTAAATATAAGCATTTATGAAATAGCAAACCTGTAACTCCACATCTTATGAATTTCCCTAATGAAAATGCAACTGATCATTCATCAAACAAATCAGGTAAGAGAAATTCTCTATAATCGACTTCTGAATAAGAAATGTTTCTCTCCAAGATCTGACTTATTTATCGAGTATATCTACAAAGTGAAAAAAAAAACAAAAAAAAAAACAAAAAAGAAACATCAATCTGAGAAGTGTGCTATTGGTTTTATCTAGAGGTTAGGTATTCATATCCAGTGGAGAAAGCACACAGGAGAAAAATCTTTCCATAAATGGTACCAGCTTAGGAAACACAACATGCTTAATAGACACAAAAGGATCCTTGCAAGAGAGAAACTTTATAAATATTAGATCGTATGGCCTTCGTATAGACTAGCTTTTATGTTCAAGTTCATTTGAGAGTTCAGAAGATAAATAAGCCCACTTATTAGTGATTGTAATGTCTTCCACTATAGTTTAATTTTCTGCACCACCAAGCTCACAAAAAAAGAAAACTATGCCAAAATTATGAATAGTGGAAAGAGTTCCATGAGAGATCAACTTTTATATCTATCAGTGTATTTATATAATTTAGATGAAAATAGTTATAAAAGTAAAAATTTCAAATATATATGTTTATAAAGGAAATATTATATATAGCCCTTCATGTGTTAAGAAATATTTATGACCATCTTTCTGAATAGTATAATTTTAAGCTAATAGGCTATATTCTGCCTTCCTGTCAGTGAGCATAAAATCTTTTTAAACACAAATTGAAGGCTAAATGTCAAGTTTTATTCATGGAGGCATACATTTCTTGTTATACCCTTCCCATAGCTTTCTTATTTAAATTGTCACTTGAAGAATCTAAGGTTCTGAGTCTTCTTTTATATAAACTTTTATCACATAGTTGTTTATAAAATCAGTAAAAGTTGAAATATAGCTAGTAGATTATTGATTTAGTAAAGATGGGTTTCACTGACAGTTCTATTGATATCTATGGATGCCATTGGCCCACTCCTTAACATTTCTGAACCTCAGTTTTCTGCTTAAAAAATTGACATTACACCAAATAACCACCCAATATTTTTTCAGTTCTGTATTTCAGCTTTCATTTTTAAAAGTATCATTTTATCACTTTTCTATGGGAGAATAAGACTAATACTAATATGGCTATACTAATATTGTCATGAGTGGTTAGGACATTCTCAGAAAAATACTACGCAGCGTGTCTGCTTGAGAATGCAGATGAAATTTTCTCCCCAGTAAATACATGGACAATTAAAACTCTAAGAAACCTAAAGATTTGAATAATCAATTTAAATGGACTCCTTGTTGATTTCTTTTAAAAATTTTTCTTTTGTCAGTTTTACTTGGCATCATTTGATGATGCACTATCAGTGGAATAGACAGTTATTTAAAAAAATCTGTGTTTTGGGGTAAAAGTTACAATAAATTTCATCTATTTTAAGAATAAATTTTATCCATTTTAAGAATAAATTTAATAAGTTTTGAGAAACACATCTAGTTTTGACTACCATCCTAATCAAGATACAGAGTATGAATATATTCCAAAATTCTTCACAGCAATTTGTAATTAGTCTGTTTTTCTCTGCCCTCCCTCCCCATCTCTCTTATAACCACAATCTACTGTATATCACTATCACTTTGTCTTGTTCAGGATTATATAAAACATAACGATGCAGTACATAGTCTTTTGTGTCTAGCTTCCTTCACTCAGAATAACACATTTAAAATTCATCTATGTGGGGGATGGCTCCATAGTGTAGTGGTTAGCATGTCTGCTTTACGTGCAGATTCACGCCCCAGGTGGAGCCCTGGTTAATACCCCTGGGGCGCCAGGTCCCAGTGACAAGCCTCGAGCATGTGGGAGGAGATGCTCTGCCTTCAGAGATCCAGTTCTTAAGGGTAAAGGGCAACATCCATAGATCAGGGGTGGAAGTATAGGAGAAAATTAAAGAGGGGAAAAAAAATTCATCTATGTGGCTGCATGAATCAATTATTTCTTTCAATTGCTAAATACTATTCAATTTTATGAATATACTACAATTTTTATATCCATTCACATTGCTGGTCATTCAAATTGTTTCGTGTTGGCTATTAATAAAGTTATTAGTTATTGTTAATGTTATTGTGCCTAACTTATAAATTAGACTTTATCATAGGTATATATGTATAGGGAAAAAAAAAATCTAACATAAAAGGTTTGATACTATCTATGGCTTCACACATCCACTAGGGTCTTGCAATGTATTCCCCAGGGATAAGTGAGGACTACTGTACTTTGCTACTATGCTCATATACTATAACTCTCCAAACTTTTACCAATTGATTCTTAAGAAACTGCAAGAAAACTGATGTTTGTCTAATGCTTTTGCTTTTTCTTCATTTCTCCTACATTTATTAATAGCAATGTGCTGGCTAGAAAATTACTGTTTGGCCCATGGGAACATAACACTCTAACAATAAGCTTTCTGCTTCTGTACCCCCTGCTTGCACAATCAACCTGTGGGTTGACAGTTAGTAAAAAGAATAAAAATAGACTTGTGTGTTCAAACAGGATGAAGAATGGAGTTTAGGGCTTAAAAACCCTGTATCTCTACATTTCAAGGCTGCTTGATTTGGGGTCTGCGTACCCCTGGCAGACCCAGCTGACTGAATAAAGAGTGTGTTTCCTATAACCCGCTGATTTCTGGTGGTCTGTGTGTCTATCGGGGGCTAGCGGCTACAACATTTGGAGGCCCCAGCGAGATCTCCTGTGCCCTGTTATCAGATTCTGTCTATTGTCTTTGGTCTTGTCTAGGTTGTAATTGTCCTCGTCTGAGTGTCTTGTGTTTTCCACGCAAGTGATGGCGGGAGGCCCCGAGTTCACAGAAGACCCTTGGGGTGTCTCCTGCCACATTTCAAAGAAGGATTTGTAGAGGGAGCTGACTATGGCATAAAGTTTTCTCCAGACAGACTAAGAACATTGTGTGAAGTTGAGTGGCCGTCTTTTGATGTTAACTGGCCTCCAGAGGATTCCTTTGACAGGGATTTAGTGAGGAATGTTTGGAAGATTGTCACGGGAGACCCGGGACATCCCAATCAATTTCCTTACATTGATCAATGGTTAAACCTTGTTCAGAAACCCCCTCCTTGGTTCCGCCGGTGTGCCCTTTCTCTAGAGGCACGAGTCTTAGTTGTGGGCACCCTGAAACATACGGCAACTGAATCTACAAGACAACTCAGTCTCTCAGTCCTCCAATCTCCACCAGAGGACAGTGACCTTCCCCCACCCTATAATCCAGGACAACAGAAGCCAAATAGCACCGCCTCACCTCCTCGGACACCAGCAGGTAAACCCCTATGGGCCTCCTGCTCCCGCTTCAGGCGGGGCACCAGCTGATACCACCACCCTGGCCATCTTCCCCTTGAGAGAAGCACCACCCCAGGGGCATCGCACAGACAGGCCCTTTATGGTTTACGTGCCTTTCTCGACTAGTGACCTGTACAACTGGAAGGCACAGAATCCACCTTCCTCTGAGAAACTCCAGACATTAATGGGAATCTTAGAAAGTGTCTTTCAGATTTGCCCCACCTGGGACGATTGCCAACATCTTTCAATTACCCGCTTCGCCGCAGAAGAACGTGGACGCATTGGGACTGAAACACAAAAGATAGCTGCAGGAGGGAGGAGAGTTGAGGAAGCATGGGAACAGATTGAGGAGGAATTTCCCTCCATCTGCCCAGACCGGGGACACAATTCTCAGGCAGGGAGAACAGCATTAGATCGGTACCACCAGATCCTAATTGAGGGAATTAGGATGGCTGCTCATCAGCCAACTAACCTTTCTAAACTAACTGAAGTTATACAGGGACCTCAGGAATCCCCTGGAGTGTTTCTTGAATGAAGCGTACTGGGTATACAACCCCACTGATCGTGAGGCCCCTGAGAACCAGCAGGCAATTAATATAGCCTTTGCTACTCAGGCAGCCCCTGATATCTGGTGTAAATTGCAAAAAATTAGAAGATTTTGCAGGTATGAACCTGTCCCAACTTGTTGAGATAGCCCAGAAGGTGTTCAACAACAGGGAGGCACTGGATGACCCCAAAAGTATGGCTAAAATCCAAAGCTACTGTCATCAACCCAACCAATCCGTTGCCAGGCCTAGACCCCGAGACCCCCGTTCATGACTGCACCATAAAAATGTCCAAGGACACTGATAAAGTAGAAAAAAAAATATTTGCAATGTATATCAAATAATTTAGTGGCTTGTAAATTTGTTTGCTTGCCTGTTGTTTTGATGGTGAAGAAAGGTTGTGGACCTCTTATTTTAGTGTTTTCTTTAGCCTTATAAGTCCTTCAATTTTTCACCCTGTTCACCTTCACCACCCAACTGCTAAACACTTTCCTCTCTTTATGCCCATTTTTTTCTACCAAAAGCTGTGCATTTTAAAACTGCTCCTTTATACATGCCTGTCCTTTAAACCATACCTGCCTTCACATTGTATCTGCTTCTTTAAGTAGCACCAGGTCCACATACACTTTGAAATCTCTTCATGTAGTCCATTTGCTGATCTGTCTGAAAACTTTTCCAGTAATTATAGGTAGGGGATGCATTTAATATTTCTGTAGATCATGCCAAGTTACCCTTAGGCCCCTTTGCTAGACTCTTCTACTTTCTCCACAATTTGTCTCATTATGGCTTTGTTCTCCTTATAGCTATGTGCCTGGGTAAGGCTAAGGCAGTAACATTTAAAATTTCATGCTGGGATTGGCGATTTTTCTTTTCACTCAAAATTAGTTTGTACTTTCAGCTTTCTCTTTTTTTCAGTTGTGCTGAGGCCATGATTCTGTGTAGAATTTACTTATCTTTTCTTTTTTTCTCTCATTTTTTTTTTTTGAAGAAGAAATTTAAGGGTGTTGGTAGCTATGCTTTTGTCTCCAGCTCTATCTATGTCTGATAATTTTTTATTGTTTTTTAAAAGTTTTTTAAAATTTTTAATTACAATTGATATACAGTATTATATTAGTTTCAAGTGTACAGCCTGGTGATTTATATAACTTCTGAAGTTATCACTCTGATAAATATAGTACCCATCTGACACCACACATAGTTATTACAATATTGTTGACTGAATTCTTTATGCTAAACTTTATTTCCCCATGACTACTTGTTAACTACCAATTTGTACTCCGTATCCCATCCCTCAAAACTGGCAACCCTCAAATATTCTCTGTATATGAGTTTGTTTCTGTTTTGTTTGTTAATTTTGTTCTTTAGATTCCATAGGTAAGTGAACTTATATGGGATTTGTCTGTCTGATTTACTCTGGAGCTCTGCACAATATCTTCTAGTTCCATTGGTGTTGTTGCAGACGGCAAGATTTCATTCCTTTCAATGACTGAGAAATATTCATTGTACATATGTATCATCTCTTTTTTATCCATTCATCCATTGATGGACACCCAAATTGCCTCAGTTTCTTGGCTATTGTAAACAAGACTCTAATGAATAGGTAAATTAACATGTGCCTTTGAAGTAGTGTTTTGGGTTTGTTTGAATAAATACCCAGAAGTTGGATTACTGAGTTCTTTGTCTTTTTTTTATAGCCTTTGTTTTAAAGTTTATTTTTTTCTGCTGTAAACATTGCTTACCTAGCTTTTTGTTTGTTTGTTTCCATTTTCAGAAAATATTTTTTTTATCCCTTTACTTTCACTTTGTGGTGTCTTTTGATCCGAAGTGAGTTTCTTGTAGGAAGCATATATAGGGGCTTGTTTCTTACCCATTCGACGACCTTGTCTTTTGATTGGAACATTTAATCCATTTACATTTAAAGTAATTGTTGATAGATATGTAGATATTGTCATTTATTATTCATATTTTTTATCTTTATTCTTCTTCTTAAAGAGGTCTCTCTAACGTCTTTTGTAATACTGTTTTGGTGTTGATGACCTCCTTTAACCTTTTTTTCTCTGGGAAGCACTTTATCTGTCCTTTGATTCTAAATGATAGTATGGCTGGGTACAGCAATTCTGGTTGTAGTTCTTATTGAGAAATTAACTGACAGTCTTATGGAAGCTCACTTATAGATAACTAGTTACTTTTCTTTTGCTACTTTTAAGATTCTCTCTTTGTTTTTAATCTTTGGCATTTTAATCATGATGTATCTTGATTGGGTTCATCTTGTTTGGGACTCTCTGTGCTTTTTAGGCTATATATCTATATACTTCACCAAGTTAGGGAAGTTTTCAGTCATTATTTCTTGAAATAGGTTTTCAGTTTTTTGCTCTCTCTCTTCTCTTTCTGTGATGCCTGTGATGCAAATGTTGGTATGCTTGATGCTGTCCCAGAGACCCCTTAAATTATTCTCATTTTTTTTTTATTCTTTTATCTTCTTATCTTCTTGCTCTTGTGATTGTTTTCTGCTACCTTATCTTCTAAACTGCTGTTTCAATCCTCTGCTTCATGTAATCTACAATTGATTTCCTCTAATGTATTCTTTATTTTAGTTATTGTATTCTTCATTTCTGACTGGTTCTTTTTTACATTTTCTATCTGCATTTAATGTTTTCTGTCTCTTTGTTAAAGTTCTCACTGAGTTCATCTACTCTTCCCTTAAGTTCATTGAGCATCCTTATAATCAACATTTTGAACTCTGCATCTGGTAGATTGCTTGTCTCCATTTTGTTTAGTTCTTTCTTGGAGCTTTGTTCTGCTCTTCCATTTGGGATATGTTTTTTTTTTTTCCTCCCCATTTTGGCTGTCTCTCTGTATTTGTTTCTATGTATTAAGTAGGAATGTTATGTCTCTTGGTCTTAGTAGAGTGACCTTATATAGTATCTTCAAGAGGCCAGACTGCAAACCAAGGCCGACTGCCACTAGTGCCAGGTTGAATCTGCTCAGCAAGAGATATAGGGCACATTGAGGCCAAATGCTGTCTTCTTTGGATTTTATGAACCTTTAAACAATTTTAGGAAGGTTAGCAGCATGAGCCAAGATAAGTCATTTGTATGGAAAAGCCACTGGAAGCAACTTGCGTGGGCCTGAAAGTTGGGTGAGGTGAGGTCTCAGGGAATCACCAGGGCAGGGCAATCTGCATTAGCCAGATTTATGGAGACTCAGATATGGCAGCCCCCTGCATCTGCATGCTGGGAGGTAGGAGGGCTCAACAAAAAACAATGGATTCTGCCACCATTTCTGCTTCTCCAGCCCTCATCCTGATTCCAGACAATTCTCTTCCTCTCTGTATGTCCCTTGAGCCTTTCTCACTGCTGTCCCTATACTGGAGCTCAGAGTGAGTGAGTCATCCAGTAAATTCGTGTGTGGGCCCTTTAAGAGGAACACTGGGGTCTCTAGCAGCTCTTTGTCACATTTAGCCACAATCTCTGTTGGTTTTCACAAGTAGAAGTTGTTGCACTTCTCTTTTCAGCACTGGAACCCTAAGCTGAGGAGCCTACTGTGTGGCTGGGACCCCTTGCTCCTCCAGCAGGACCTCCACAGTCTAGTTATTCCTCCTGATTATCAACCACCACACAGAGGTGTGGGATCAGCCCATTCTGCATTTCTGCCCCTCCTACTGGTCTTGAGGTGCCTTCTTACATGTATCCTCTGTTGTAGGATTTCATTTCAGCTAGACTTCAGGCGACTCCAAGTAATGACCATCCTGTAGTTTAATTGTAATTTTGATGTGGTTGTGAGAGGAGATAAGCACAGTATTTACCTACACTGCCATCTTGATTGGAAGCCTTTTTATTGGTTTTAATCAAAGAAAATGAGAGTCAGACAGAAATAAATTTGGTTAAGATAAATTTTATTAACAAAGAAAATATTGCAATTAAAAAAAAGAGAAATCTCAGTATAAAACTGGGCTCAATTTCAAATACAACAAGGAAAGATGGGGATTTATAGCCAAGAGCAAGATGGAAGATAGTGGATGAAAATTACTAAAGGAAAAATCAGAGGTAAGGAAATTCTAAATTGACTTTACAGAATTCTTGCTGAAGGCTGGCAGTATGATCAGATACCAAGAGTAACGGATGAAGAATTTGATCAGATATGTGGGGAGGGTGAGAATTTTTGCTAAACTGATTTAGCAGGGTTCCTGCTAGGAATGGACTCTATAAGGAAGGACACAGAAGCCCAGGATTTGTGGCCTAGTCCAAACAAGAGCTCAGAAGAGTCTGACCAAAGTTTAGTCAAACAAAGAATCTTGTCAGTGTCCAAATATTATTAATTTTACAGTAATCAGTATGTGGTTTATTATATTCCTTTAAATAATGTGGAACTGTGTTCTTTCACACAGGTAAGATATTTGGGATCAGTTTGACCCTTTAAAAGCTTGCTTGATTCAAGTGAGTATGGAGCAGTCTTCAGTGTATGATTAGTCATCTCTAGAAAGATGAGACTCTTCTGAAGTCTCTATTTGATATACTGTATATAACTAGGTCTTATTACTCTTTGTTAACTCAGATCTCTGTCTCTTTAACTGCTAGACTGTGTTTCTATTACCCTTCCTGAACTACAACTTATTTGTGTTTATTTGT
Organism: Pteropus vampyrus; assembly: GCF_000151845.1. NCBI lineage: Eukaryota > Metazoa > Chordata > Mammalia > Chiroptera > Pteropodidae > Pteropus > Pteropus vampyrus. The sequence continues at coordinate 3,660,778 of NW_011888878.1, forward strand.
GTTCTTTTTTCATAGATCAAAGACCTGAGTTGACTATTATCCCATATCTGAAAACAGTTCTTTCTTATGTTTTGATTAGTTGTTTAGTTATTTATAGTAGGAGGGCAATTTCTGTAGCAGTTAATCCTTCAATAACATATGTGAGCATCTTGATATTTACCATAATATTTATTTTGATCATATAATTAATCAAATTATATGATCAAAATTTATTTTGATCATATAATCATGTTATTTATTTCAAATTTATGACAATGGTGAACATGGCTAAGGAAAATATAAAATAAATTTATATATCTTTAATCTATAACTTCTTTTAGTATTCTTTTCAAGTAGGGCGCCTGCTTTTTTATCTAGCTATCCCAAAATTCTTCAAGATAATCCATGTGTAATATAAGAAAATGGCATAATCTATTTTATATATTATGATGAAAAACAAATAATTTCTTTTCCTTTGATTTAATTTGAAAATAAAATATACTTTCAAAAAATGATTAAAAGTCGATAAAAGCATTTTTACTTTACAAATTCTAAATGTATAAAAAGATCCAAGATAAACTAAGGAAATTTTCTTTTGCCAATAATTAAATTGATAATTATCTCCAGGAATGTAAATTTTACAAGATATGTAGAATATAGAGAATATAAAACATAGATTTTAGAATATGCAAAATAAAGCATACCTCTAGAAAAATAGATGATAACTTTTAATTAATGACATCAATTTTAAATTTGTTAACTGAATCTTCAAATCTAGTAAGAAATGTGAAATAACATGACCATGAAGAGATAAAATGATCCTAATCAAACAGATTGTATTAGTACGCATTATTACAAACACATGAGGTGTAAAATATAATAACATTTTGTCAAAAGGAGACTCAAAAATGCCTATTTGTAGAAAGATCCCATAGATTTCTGAGTTTTCTTGTTAATTTTTATAGTTTCCAATTTTACAAGAACCAATAACTTAAAAACAAGGAAATGAAAATAAAACTGGCAAAACAATCATGACAGTACTGTGTATGAAAGTTCTACTTCTATGTGATGCTAGCTCTAAATTATTGATGGGTTTCTTTCCAAATTATAGTTTTAACTACTTTTAAAGTACTCATTAGAAATATTTTTGAGGTTTAAGTGACTAGTCTGAGAGAAACATACTGTACCAGGTAGTTATTTCTCATTGCCCACCTGTGATCTACCTGCTAGTATAACAAGATAACTGTTTGTAATGTTCTCTGTCAGTCCTAAGTGCTTGTCTCATCAAACACTTCCAAACATGGCATAATTTTATCTTACTAGGAATTTACTCTCTGCTATCTTCTCAATTCCTATGTGTACAACAACATATTTATTAATCATTAGGTACATAAATTTCCTTGTCATGATCTGAAAAATTAGGCAATTTTATTTATTTTAGGCTTTGAGACCTTTTTGTTGTATCTGTAATTTCTTTAATCTTACTTTCCTCCTTTTACAAGCTAGAAAAATATTTTTATTAATAAAAATATTTATGTTGAATTTTAATAAAATCCAGTTTTAATAAAATAATTTCTCTACAACTACTAGATAAATATGTATTAGCCTCCATATTATAAGATGAAAATATAGACTCCTGATTGAACACTTCCTTACAATCTGAAAGTTGGTCTATGTATTTTAAAAAATTCTTTCTGCTCCTATAGAATTTCAGAGGACCCGTTATTGTGATTGATGATAGAAAGATAACTGGAAAATCTCCAAATTTTAGTGCATTAAGTGACACACTTTTAAATACTTCATGGGTAAAGATAAATCAGCCAAAGGAAATTATAATATTTTTTTGAACAAAATAACAATAAAAATACAATATATCAAAATGTGGGGGATGTTCCCAGAGCAGTACACAGAGAGAATTTATAAAAGTAGTGTCTATGTCAGAAAAGAGAGATGTTAAATCAATGATGACAGCATTCATATTTAAAAATAGGAAAAAGGAAATAATACGTGGCAGAGCAGAAAACAATAATATAGAAAAAAAATACAATAAAGAAAAATCCATGAATTTTAAAGCTGTTTCCTTGACACAGTAAATGAAATCGATAAAACTCTGACAAGATTCTTCAGGAAAAAAGAGAAGAGTGACACAGCTATATACCAATATGAGAAATGAAGGAAGAAACTACTTATTTTACAAAGATTACTAGAATAACAAGTAAATATTATTAACAACTTTCACCAATAAATGTGGCAATTTTGCTTAAATAGACAAATTATTTGAATGCTACAAACTCCTAAAGATCACTCAAGAAGAAAAACATAGTTGGAATAGTTTCATATCTTTAAATAAGTTAAATTTGTAGTTAAAAATTCCCCTGGGAGAATTCTATGACATTATATGAAATATTGCCAATTCTTATGTTTCACTTCTTCATCTCTTCCTTTATTCATAATTCTTTTGTATCCTTTTTTTCTATGTTTTCAGTTATACTTTCCCCAATATTTATAAATTTGAAACAAAAGAAATAACCATACATTAAGCTCCAAAGAGTCATAGAATTCTAGTATTGAGTTGAGATCACAAGGTAAGAGAAGCAGTAAATACAAACAATATAAGTATAGCTCTCAATATCAGTTCACAAAAAATAAGCTAATATTCATAATCTTTTTTACAATTTCTCATCAATATAGTTTGCCCCTATGAGTATTAATAAAACAACTTTTAATAAATTACTGCTCTATCATACTGACTCCAGCAACATTTAAAATAATCATTTTTATTCTTTTCTGTCTTTGTAATTTTGCAAATATGTATAAATTTATGTTATTGAAAATATGCATGATTTTACTCTGCACATTCTTAATTTTTCAGCTCATTACCACTTTTTCAACACCATTTGCAATAGTATCTTTAGATGCTGATATTTATACACACACACATATACACACACGTTTTTGTTTCATATTGATATGTTTAAAAAATTATGTAATTTCTTTATTAAAAAAAACTATTAATACTAAGTATACCTTGATTCTGCTGTGACATTTGTCTACCTAAGTGTTTGTTATTCTGCTGTTGGAATTGTTGGGAACGTTTCTTCATGTTATACAGTTAAGATGATATATGAACAAAATATTATATGTGCACAATTACATTAGGCAACTACTAGTTCTGTGATATTTTGAAGTTATTTTAGCTTGTAACTATTTTATATCTCTTCATGTTTAAATAGTGGAATTATAATAAAACTATATACTTATTAAAATCCATTAACAAATATGTTAATATATGAATCTGAAGGATCAACTTTTCACTTAGCGACTAGTCCTATTAAAAAGATTGTACTCTTTGGGAAAAAACAAACAAAACAAAATAGTTTTGCTTATACAATACTATTAAATTGTACACAATACCCAATATCCAACTAAAAATTATAAAAAAAATTGAAGAAATAGGAAATAGAATGTACAATATGGAGAAAAATTAATGGAAATTAATTCCTCAAATAACTCCAATATTGGAACTAGCATAAAAAGACTTTAAAATTTGTTTATCAGATATTTACAAGAACAGATGGAAAGATAAGAGGAAAGGCAGAAAATCTCAACAATAAAATTAGAATTAGAAAAACAAAATATATTCGAGAATAAAAAAGCATGATTGCTAAAATAAAAAGTACATATAAAACTACAATATGAACAGTGTAAAAGAATCAATGAAGTAGAAAAATACCAACTGAAGTTATACAAAATAAAGCAAACTCACACAAAAAGACAAAGATATGGGACGTTACCACATAAATTAATGAAGATGTTATCAGAGTCACAGTAGAAAGGAAAGAGTATTGGGCAGAAAATATCTAAAGAAATAATTGATGGCATTTTCCCAAAATTACTTAAAATGATTCATCCATATACATATAAGTAGATCAGAAAGCCAAACCTAGGCACACGGGAGTCTGATTACTGAATACTGAAGATGCGGAGAAAATCCTAAAATCAGTCATTAAAGAAAACATACTGTGAATAATGCTGCTATGAACGTCGCTGTGCAAATATCTTTTCAGATATGGGTTTTCAAGTCTTTTGGGGTAAATACCCAGTAGAGGGATTGCTGGATCATATGGTAGATCAATTTTAGTTTTTTGAAGAACCTCCATACTGTTTTCCATAATGGCTATACCAATTTGCAGGCTCACCAGCAGTGTATGAGGGTTCTTTTTTCTCCCCATCTTCTCTGACATTTGTTATTACTCGTCCTGCTGATTATAGTTATTCTAACAGGTGTGAGATTATAGTTATTCTCACTGTGGTTTTGATTTGCATTTCCTTGATAGTTAGTAATGATGAGTATCTTTTCATACGTTTGTTCGCCATTTGTACCTCTTCTTAGGAGAAGCATCTCTTCAGGTCCTCTGCTCATTTTTTGATTGGATGGTTTGTTTTTTGTTATTATTAAGTCAAAGAGAATAGAAAATCGTTTAAGGAGGGAATAATCAATAAATGCTATTAAATGCAATATAATTTTTTAAAGGTAAATAAGTAACCATTGTATTTATGATAAAAATATTTTTGGCAAAACACACACACACACACATACATAGAGGAGATCAATTGACAGTGCTGACTTCACATCAACAATAACAGCAAAACAGAAGACAATAAAATTATATTTTACAGTACATACAAAAATAATACTAGAATTCTATATGTAGTTAAAATTATCTAGATTATATTTTCTGATAAATTAAAGCTGAGAGAATTTGTTGCCAGCAGATTAGCACGGCAAGAAATGCCGAATAAATTCCTCAGCATGATACTAGTTGAATTTTTCAATTTACAGAAATAATTGAAATGGTAACTAAGTACTGAAAATTTTAAGTTAAAAATTATGTTGTACTCTTTAGAGCAACAACTAAAAGAGAAAGAGAGAAAGAGAAAGTAATACAGTTGAATATATGAAATATTTTATCAGTTCTAAAGGCAGCAAGAAAGGAGCAAAAAGAGAGGAAATACTTATGAAAATAGCAAAATTGTAGTCTTATATATGACTATATAAATAATTACATTAAATATAAATGAATTTAAACACTCCAATTAAAAAGCAAACTATCACAGGCAAGAAGTATCAGAACCTAATTATATGCTACTTATAAAGAATTAACTTTGTATATAAATGCAAATACTACATATGAGAAACCTGGAGTGACTACATTAATATCATAGGAAGCTGACATAAATCAAGTACTACCAAAGATAAAGAAGAGCATTTTATAATGATAAAAGGATCAATTAATCAAAGATGGAAACATTTTAATAGAACTTTTGAGCATATGAAACAAAAATTTATCGAAATAAAGGGAGAAATATACAAATCTATACTCACAGTTGGCAAATTTAACATCTCTCAGAACTTTGTAAAACAACTAAATAAACATTTAAAATTCACTCAATCCACCAACTAAAGAAAACACATTCAAGTATACATGAATAAACAATATGGTGGAAAAGAAAAAAATTCTCAATAAATTTTAAAGATGAAAATTATACAAAATGTTTCTGACTAAACAGAGTTAAATTAATAATCCAGAAAAGTAATCTAGATAACTCCAAGTAGTTGAAAAATAAGTAAAGATATTTTAAAATCTATTTGCCAAAGATGAAATTACAAGAAAACTAAACATGTTTCAAAGCAAATACTAATAAAAACACAGTATATCAAAATGTGGGAACAGCTAAAACTATTTACCTTATAAAATTAGAAAATTTTAAACTCAATGATCAAAACTTCCATCTCAAGAAGACAGAAAAATGAGAGCAAAAAAATAAATAAGGGAAAAAAATATAAAAAATATGAGATCAGAAATCACTTAAATAGAAATTATACAAATAATAGATTAAGTCAATAAAGCAGAAAGTGATTCTTTGGAAAGGTTAAGATGGTTGATAAACTCCTAACAAGCCTGATGAAAAAAAATGTGTGAAACACTAATTACTAATATCAGGAATGAAAGGAAATAGGACAAAGATCTTATAGATATTAAAAGGAAATAGGACAAAGCTCTTATAGATATCAGGAATGAAAGGAAATAGGACATAGATATATAGATATATTATGAACAATTTTGTGCCAATAACTTTGACAGGATAGATAAAAGAGATAAGTTCTTTGAAAAATACAGTTTACTAAAACGGACACAAGAAGAAAGACAAGCTGAATACCCCCATATCTGTTGAAGAAACAAATTCCAAAGGAAAATCTTTCCACCAAGAAAACTCTTGGCCTAGATGGCTTCATGTGAATTCTATCAAATATTTAAGAAACACATACTGATCTTAAACAAGCAAACAATTTAAAAATTATTCAAGAAAATAGAGTAGGAAAACTTTCCACCTGTTTTTGTGAGGTCAGGATAACTCTGATCCAAAACCTGGCAAGAACTTGATAATACATTTACAAATATCTACTTCATTAACACTAAAGGTTTAGAAAATTAAATTCTGCAATATATTAAGTTTACCATAAAGTTACAGTATTTACTGAGACAATGAATAGATGATTGGAACAGAATACAAATTTCAGAATTACACCCATATATTTTACCGATTTTCCAAATGCGCCATAAAAATACTTGTACAAACATGTCATAGCAACTTTTTCATAATAGTGAAACCAACTAAATGTCTATCAACAGGAGAAGAGATAAACAATTTGCAGCAATTTAAAGGACTTATTTGCTGACATACCGAAGATGAACCCTTACGGTATTATGTTAATCAAAGACAGAAGTGGGTATACAGTACGATTCGATTTATTTAAAGCTCACAATTAGGACAAACTAATTTTTGATGATAGAAATTAGAATAGCATTTTCTTGAGAGGAATGACTGGAAAGAAACACAAGGCAATTTCGGTGATAGCAGTGCTCTCTATATCTTCTGGAGAGTTGATTTTACAGGTGAGTACATGTCAAAACTCATTGTATTAAGTCTTAAGATCTGTACTTTATTATATGCAATTGTATCTCACTAAAGTGGTTCCTGCTTTATATGTAATCCATATATGAAAAACTATAGCATGCAAAAATTTTGATTGTGCTTGCCTTGTGGAACTTCTCTGAAATCACTGACAGAAACGGTTATTAAAGAGATACGTGGTAGCAGAAAGCAGACTTATAAGGGCTCACTTACAAGACAATTCAATAATAAAAGTTGGTAAACAAGAGACTGGCTATTTTTATTTCTTCTTGGTTCATGGTAGTGTCACATGAACAAACTCAGGTTGATTGAACTTTGCTAACATTCTCCTAAACATGTTCTTTAGGTTCTGACATATTTTAAAATGATGCATGGCTAAGTGCAGCCATTCAATTCCCAATTGGGCAGTTAATGTACTTTAAATTTGTACATTTTTAATGATTGGAACTGAAGATTTATAGCCAACTTTTGTAAAGTTAATATTCATTTTTCTTTGTATAATTAGAAATTAAAATATGTAGATCAAGGTTAGAACTGCTCAAATCACTGTTGCATTCAACTTTACACATACATATGCACACACACACACATAAAACTTAAATTTCTTTGTAGTCTATGACTGCTCTCATTTTATTCTGATAACTGAAGGAACAAAACAAATTTAACAATGAAAAATAAGTGTAGCTCTACTATTTAAAACAAGAGCCTGATGTGTATATTTTTCTGCCAATTTAAAATTTATATTCTGTATCAAGGTTGATTCTTTCCTGTTCTATTTTCTTCCAAGCAGGTGCATCATCAACTTCTTCCTTCCACGCTGGTATCTGGGTTCAAAGAGAAGCTTATACCATTATCACTACCTTTATCCCTAGCATTCACATATACACAAATCAAGACACTAGTTTCTAATCTAAAATTGATGTATTTTTACCACCTGAAACTACCAAAACAGTATACCGTACAGATAGAATATGTCAAGGTTAACATACACTGGATTCTGCTTGGTAATTAAGTTAGTTAATAATTAGAGTAGTACAAACTAGAAACATTATACATTATATTACTTCCAGATTTAATATATTTTCATAAGTCAGTTTGAAGGGAACACAGAACTCTCAACAATTAACTGAGAATACTACTTTTAGTAAAAATAGAGAATATAGAAAAAATTGATGATATTTAATAATATGTTTTTATTTCAAAAAAACAAAAGGATAAGAATTTTAACACTTCATTCATCTGTTTAATTTTATAAAGTAATTTTGTGTTTCTGGTAATTCACCTCTTTTAAAGAATACATGCTTTGATATAATATCATCAGTGAATCTTTTATCAACAAGTTAAATGTATTAATTTTCAAAAAATAAATTTAAAATTTTTTATAAGTATGTACCTTGTGACTCCCATGTTTCCAAATTAAAACACTTCTTATATAGCTGTTACTTGCTCATAATTATATGTGAATACAATCCTCTTTTTATTATCCATCTAATTATTTATCTATCTAGCTACATACCACACATCCATGAAAATATATCAATACATATACTGTTTTCCCTTTGTTTTAAAAATCCCAATTATTGTTTAAAGCAGTTCAGAATTCAATAGCTGAGAGGCAGCTATTTGTTGTACTGTTTGAGAAAATTTGATTTTACCAAGGAAAAAATTGATGAAACTCATAAGCTGTGTTGAGTATAGGTAAGGAGTTAGAAAGTAGAGTATGTATGAGTTAAATATAAATAGGTTGGAAGAACTAAGAGAACTGATTATTCATGAAGTGCTAAATATGCATGAAGTACTAGAGGCACTAAATAACAGGATACATACAATATGTATGAGTCATATGAAACATTCATTATTTATGAAATCTTAATTCAGCCACCAATTGATGACACCCATTTGGGGCATGACAGTTCTATACCCAAGAATTCACATAAAACTGATCACTGTTCAGCAAGTTAATTGGCAAGCTATAGCTGTTAACCAAGCAATTTGTCCTCTCTCTCTCTGATAAAGCAAGAATATGTCATTTGCCCTGGGCATCTCCTCTAAATGGGCTTCCTTGCTTAAACCTCAACTGTCATTCTGGCAACCATGACATCACAGGAAAGGCAAAAGAGACAGAACAATTAAATATTGTATAATACAGATTCAGGTAGTATAATCTTTCCAATGCACTTGCACTTTATTCTAAATGTGTTAACTTACTCCATCTGTATCACTCTGCTTCATGCTATGTATATTAAATGTCCCTTGTGATTCAAGCATTTTAATTTGGTATGCAAACCTTTCTGTTCTGTGACTACTGGAAAAGCTTTCTTGTTAGTGTACTTGGAGTTTACTATTGCATCAAGAAAATGTCCCACACAACAAGGGTACTAAGCCCTACTTACCTATTTTGTTGATAGAGAATGGAATCAATATTGCTTTTAAGTAAATATATACTACAGTTGTAAGCTCTTTTGATCTTCACAGAAAATCAACTTAATTTTCAAAAACAAATAATTTTGTTAGCATATACAGATATGGATACATATACAGGTTCCCCTACTATCTGAAAGTAGATAATCCCTATGAAACCTTTCATAAGCCAAAATGACTAAAAGTGAAGAACAAATTACCTTAAGACTCATCTTGTTAATGGAAGCTCAAAATAAATAGAGATAAAGCACAGATGTTCACTGATATAGTTCAAAGCTATGGTAGCTTGATGCTGAGATGTTGAGTGTAGTTCTCAGGGAAGAAGTTTGGTAGTGCAACTCTTGCTGTTCTGGGTGTGCTCTGCCTCTATAAGGGCTCTTTCCAAAACCAACTCTGAACATTATTTTCACTTTTTGCCTTTTTTCATAAAAGTGGAAATCCCCTTTAGATTTCTTTTGGTTGGTACTAATGTAGTGCTTTTATAAAAGCAAAGTGGCATCATTAGTACATATGGACCTAGGGAAAAGCCCTGAGACTGGAAATCCACCTCCATAAGTGGAAGACAGGCAAGACACAAGAAAGAGGAAGGTCATTCCAGTCTTGTGATTAACAAAATTTATTCAAAAAAACATATATGAGTTGCTTCTTAGGTAGTCGTAAGACAAAGCAGATATCCTGCATGCCACCTGGAAGGAGCCAACAAAATATATTGGGTAAAGAAAGGTATAGTCACAGGTACTAGCACATGAATGCTTCTGGCTATGGCAAATTATTTTAGTGCTATAGGTAGCTAGTTAGACATTAGTAACAAGGGACAAAGGAAAGGAAGCCCAGCCCAGAGACCACCCAAATAACCCCCTGTTGGTAGTTAAAGAATCCCTCCTGCATTCTGGAGACAAAGGACGGGTGGGCCATAAACTATAGCTGGTTTAATTTGGCCACAGATGCATGCACAGATGTACTACCCTAACCTGCCCACAACCTCAGCCTCATTATACTATCATTATAATACCATGTTTATGCCCAGAAGTTCATGAGTCTAATTATAACAGGCTGAATTCTGGGTAAGCACATGCACACTAGGCAGAGTTATATAGCAGTCAAGTGTCAATCAAAATGATCTCATGTGCCAATCACCTAGGAACTCCTTTGTAACCATCCACCATAGCTCAAATATAGTACAGATCTTCCTACTTCTGTGTTATTACAGCTCTCTTGGCTGAAAACCTGCTCCTCCCTTGGGGCATACTCTTTCTTTTATTTATTTTCTCTTTTCACCTCCCAAATTCCACAGGGCTGCAGCCTTCCTTAGAGTGGCCCATCTCCTTCTAAAATAGACCTTTATCTTTTCCTAAGTCTCACTTACCTGTGATTTTTCGTTGAGTCAGTAGGGAAGAACCAAGGAAAAATGCTAATTGCACTTTTGTGTTCTTACCATCCCATGCCACTGGGGAGACACCCAAACGTAACAGGGCTTGACCAAGTCAGGACGACAGCCTGTTTCAGGAATCAGCATGTAGCAGGAGGCAAGGGACAGATGCCGATTTGTGACAAAATGAATATAGATTATGATTAGACAGTCTCTAGGTGGGGGTTGCAGTAAGCAATTTCAGTTCTGGCCCAAGTCCAGCTCGCAAGTCTGGCAGTAATCATATTGTTACTGGTCCAAAGTTCATGAGCCTGATGCTTCAAAAAGTCAAAACTCAAAATGTCAGAGTTTGGAGTAAGGAAAATTTTATTGATCAAGAAGATGCCGCCTGAGTAGATAAGAGCCCTATTAGATCTTGAAATCCATTTAAAAAAAAATAGAGAGCCACAGTACAAACACTTCCTTGTTTAGCTAACAAGTAATCTAAAGCAATCTTATTGTCTAGGGAGCCACATGCCAAGGACTCTAAGGTGGTCTGTTGGAACTTGAGCAGTAGAATGGGCTAATATGAATTAAATTCTATAACATCAATATTTGGTAAGATTTATGAAAATAAAAGGAAAACAAAGATTAATAATCAGATTAAATTATAAACCAGTGTCTGAGTCTCTAAGGCTGTTAGTCCAGAAGACCTACAGTTAGAAGGAGCCAAGCTTCACTTTTGCTGAAAAAAAGCAGGCAGTGACAATCTGACAGAGTCTCCTGATCTGCAATCAAATGTCTCTGATGATATCATCAGGCACTCAGGCAAACTACACATCAGTCACCGAGACCATCCAAGTATTACTGTTAGGGGCAATCTAAATCCCTCATTGCCCTGGTGGCGCTGAGAGACCTTGGTTCTTTTCACTGATGCAGTAAAGAATTACAGATTAGCAAAATTTAAGAAGAGTAAGATTTATTAAATTACGTTTCAAGAGAGACACGGGCTATGTCTCACATGACTGTAGCACTGCAGGGTTTGGAAGATACCTTATATTGTAGCCATGAAGGGTGGTTATGGGGGTGATATTAGATAATTTGCATATGAGGTCACTTTGACTGACACTTTGCTCTTATATAACCCCTTGTTACTATGCATGTGGTTACCCAGAATTCAATCTGTTATAATTAGATTCATGAGCTTCCAGGCATATGTATATTATAATGATGGTATAATGAGGCTAAGATTAAGAAAGGATAGTATACATACTAACTACACAAGTGCTTGTGGCTGAACTAAACAAGCAGTTATTTCTGTGGTTTTTACTACCTTGTAATAGTAATTTTTAACTGTAAAATGGGTATTTCAGGGAGAGGTTGAGGGAATTCTCTATTGCCATCACTCATGTTTTCCTAATTGCCAAACACAAGCATGAGTTGTTGTGATGATTTCTCCAGTTATATGATGTTATTTAGCTGCAGTCTGCAAATGTAAGGCTCATAAAATAAAAAAAAAAAACATAAAACAGTTTTAGTTCTCAAAGTTCCAAGGCAAAAGATGACAGCAAAGTGAAACACTAGTTCTGAGGGTTGTAGCCAAACATTTTCACTAGAAAAATTCAGGATCCAATCTAGTTCACAAGTCAAAGACAATTAACTCAACTAGAAACCAATATCTACAACTGTGTAGTCTAGTGAAACAATTTTTCTCTCTAAAATCATCCTCGTTTTTATCAAGGATAGCCAAATTAAGAATACTTTATTGCATAACTCTAGTTGCAAGAAATTTGGCCTGATTATTTGTATAAATATAATAAGAATAGCAATTGATCATGTAGGCCTTTTTAAATCTACTTTGTTGGAATTTCATAAGGAATCTCCAGATCGAACTTATTTATTTATTTAGTTAGTTAGTTAGTTAAATTTATTATTAAATTAAAAAAAATTTCTTACATATTTGATCTCTTTTACCCCATCTAACTACCCACTCTACCCTCCTCCCTACCCTCTGCAGAATGAACTTTAATTAGTCTCTCAATTCTAAGAAGCCAAGTGATATACATCCTTGCCATCAGACTTCGCCTGTAATAGCTATAGATTTGGGTGAATTCTTCAGGTTCTTGAGGTTCCTTTTTGTATCTCCTCAAATGTCTTGAGGTTCTTTTTTTGCATCTCCCAGGAAAGCAATCTTCATTCCTTATTTGAAAAGACTGTTGTGAACCATGTAAGCAAGGTACCAGACTATTTTTTCAAGGGGCTTTCATTGGCTTCCAAAGTCAATTTGAATTCCTTAAAGCTTTCTAATGACATATGAGTCTATGTATATCTCTCAAACGTGGAATTCTAGTTAAAGTCTTGTAATAAAAACCTGTTTCTAATTGTGTTCTGTTATAAAGAGAACTGATTCTTATTGAATTCATGCAAACAATCATATTTCCATACAAATAGCAATACTCATTCAGAGTCTCCAAATTCTGGAGGGTCAAATAGAGAGAAAAATATAAATGTTTCAATACTGCTTACAAAGGTATAATTTACTAAACTGCTCTAAGAGAATCAACTTTTCTTTTATCTTGAAAACAAAAAGATTAGAAAATCAGAATTATTTTAAACAAAAAAGTTATTAAAATTATAATTATTTTTAGTCCACTGAGTTCTATAGAGTCAATTCTTGTTTATTTTGATCTTTCACTAGCATTTTATAAATCAAGTAGAGATCTATAAATCTTCACCCAGTTTAAAGGTATAATCTAAAAATTTATTCTCAGAAAACTGTATTTTGTTTTTTGGTCCATCTCTCTTCTTTCTTCTGAATTATTTCTAGATTTCTGTTTTCTATGTCACTGAGCCTTTCTTCCATTTGATTGACTCTATTTCCTAAGCTTGCTATTTCATTCTTCATTTCTTTTAATGTGTTCTTCATCTCTAGTAGTTTTATTTGTTTCTTTTTTAGGGTTTCAATCGTCTCATTAACAAAAACTCATTTTGCTGGTCTATTTTTTTCTCTACTCCTGGAATTGTTGATTTGAGTTATTTTGGATCTCATCGAGTTTTTTCAGAAGTACAATCCCAAATTCTCTGTCATTTAAGTCACATATTTATATGTCTTTAAGCTTATTTTCTTTCTGAGATGGCTTGTCACCTTGGTCGTTCATGGTGTTTTATGGACTATTTCTCCACTTAGGGCATTAATGGAAATGTATTCTGCTTTCTGTTTTTCCAGAAATATTTATTGTATAGAGGCCTCTCTTTCTGTTGCTAAGAAGGTGTTTTTCTTTTGATTTCCAGTAGGTGGTGTCCAAGCCTTTTGGATCCCTGCTTTGAGACTTACTAATGCTTCTTTTTTCTTACAAATATTCAATCACAATCATTATCCTCCGTCTCAGTCCTTGTCAGTGTTAGAGACAATTTTGGTAGTGTTTGCTTAAATTGCCCTGGGGCTCCATGGTGTTTGATATGTAAGATATGGGGTAGAGGGAGGGCATGCTCTGGGGGTTGGTGGGTGGGGGTTGCTGCTAGTCATATCTCAGCCTTGTGCTTCACAACCATGGCTGGTAAGACCCAGCTGTTGCCCCTCCACAGTTAGTTTTCACTCTGCTTTCTGCCCTGATCCCTGGGCTCTGCTGTGTGGAGCTCACAGATCCCTCTGGCAAGGCTTTTTGAGAAAGTGGCTCCAATTTCCCTGCCCTCTCCCTCCTTCTGCAGGGAACTCTGGTTGTGAAAGGCAGCTTCTTTGTTCTTTCTAATCTACCTCCCTCCCCTAGTCCAACTCCCATGGTTCTGATTTCTGGAAGCTCTTATGCACAGATCGTTTGCTCAGATATGCTTGTGTACAGGTTAGGTGTTATTTGTTGAGTTTTAGATGTTCAGCTTACTGTTCTTTCCTTTTTCTTTCTTTCTTTCTTTCTTTCTTTCTTTCTTTCTTTCTTTCTTTCTTTCTTTCTTTCTTTCTTTCTTTTTCTTTCTTTCTTTTTTTT
>NW_011888878.1:3675533-3677548 GCF_000151845.1 Pteropus vampyrus
TTTTCTTTCTGAGATGGCTTGTCACCTTGGTTGTTCATGGTGTTTTATGGACTATTTCTCCACTTAGGGCATTAATGGAAATGTATTCTGCTTTCTGTTTTTCCAGAAATATTTATTGTATAGAGGCCTCTCTTTCGCCTGTTGCTAAGAAGATGTTTTTCTTTTGATTTCCAGTAGGTGGTGTCCAAGCCTCTTGGATCCCTGCTTTGAGACTTACTAATGCTTCTTTTTTCTTACAAATATTCAATCACAATCATTATCCTCGGTCTCAGTCCCTGTCAGTGTTAGAGACAATTTTGGTAGCGTTTGCTCAAATTGCCCTGGGGCTCCATGGTGTTTGATATGTAGGATATGGGATAGAGGGAGGGCATGCTCTGGGGGTTGGTGGGTGGGGGTTGCTGCTAGTCATATCTCAACCTTGTGCTTCACAACCATGGCTGGTAAGACCCAGCTGTTGCCTCTCCACAGTTAGTTCTCACTCTGCTTTCTGCCCTGATCCCTGGGCTCTGCTGTGTGGAGCTCACAGATCCCTCTGGCAGGGCTCTTTGAGAAAGTGGCTGCAATTTCCCTGCCCTCTCCCTCCTTCTGCAGGGAACTCTGGTTGTGAAAGGCAACTTCTTTGTTCTTTCTAATCTACCTCCCTCCCCCAGCCCAACTCCCATGGTTCTGATTTCTGGAATCTCTTATGCACAGATTGTTTGCTCAGATATGCTTGTGTACAGGTTAGGTGTTATTTGTTGAGTTTTAGATGTTTAGCTTACTGTTCTTCCCTTTTTCTTTCTTTCTTTCTTTTCTTTTCTTTTCTTTTTTTTTTTTTTTTTTAGGTGAGGCAACCCTTGGTTGACTTCACAGATTGCAAGGACCTTGTCAGCTTACAATCACTTATTTTTTACACCTACAGCACCTGGTCTTCCTAGGTAATCTCTCATCCAAGTACTAACCAGGCCCAACCCTGCTTAGCTTCTGAGATAAGATAGGATTAAGCTTGTTCAGGGTAGGATGGCTTTAGATGGCTTACTGTTATTTCAAAGGGGGATTTCAGGGACATCTCTCACTCCACCATGCTTCTGACGCCACTCAGAAACTGTATTTTAAAATAAGTCAAAAAAAAAAAACCCTTAAAATGGTTATAAATCTGATTATAATGCAACTGACTGACAAAGGAATTTGCTTTTCTATGTAACATAACATATTTAGATACCCAATGGGAAGGATTCAAGATGGCGTAGAAGGTAGAAGCTATGCATACCTTGTCTCATGACCACACTAAAATTATAACAAAACAACCAATATTTAACAGAGCAACTAGTATGTGGAGTCGCCAGAGGTCTGGTTGGACAGAAGTCCTACAACTAGGTCACTTCAAGTAATAGGTTGCCTCAAAACATTAAGAAGGGCAAAGATGCTAAATGTCCCAATTCCACAACTATGAGTGTCAGTCAAGAATAAGAAGGGCTATCTTGGCTGCAAAGCTGCCTCTCCCATCTAAGGATCTAAGAAGTGGTCCTGGCCACACACTGAGCAACCCAGCCCAAGTTTCTAGCGCTGGAAAGAGAAGTCCCCACAACTTCTGATTGTAAAAATCAGTGGAGGTTGTGACTGAGGGAGACAGAGGGCTGTGGGAAGCTGAGAGCTTAAGAGTCCACTCCCAGCCTTACTCACTGATGGACTTACTTACTCTGAGTTCCAGCACTGGGGCAGCTACTACAGGGGTGCCAGGGATGTATAAGGAAGTGCTGAGTGTCAGGCTTCAGATACTGGGCTGGAGGGATGGCTTGCTCCCAGACAGAGGTGCAAGCGAAAAGTTTCATTGTTGAGCCTTCTCCACTCCCAGCCTCCAGATGCAGGTGCCATCAAATGGAACTACACAGGTCACTCCACCTAGTGGATTCTCAGACCCTACCTTTCTCAACTTATGGGCCCACCTAAGCCACTTCCAGTGATTTATTCCATATAAATGAGCTATTTTGGCTCCTGATGTGAACTTTCATAGAAACTCTCAAAAGCTCACAAAA
>NW_011888878.1:3677800-3685839 GCF_000151845.1 Pteropus vampyrus
ACTTCACAGATTGCAAGGACCTTGTCAGCTTACAATCCTTTATTTTTTACACCTACAGCACCTGGTCTTCCTAGGTAGTCTCCCATCCAAGTACTAACCAGGCCTAACCCTGCTTAGCTTCTGAGATAAGATAGGATTAAGCTTGTTCAGAGCAGGATGGCTTTAGATGGCTTACTGTTATTTCAAAGGGGGATATCAGGGACATCTCTCACTCCACCATGCTTCTGACGCCACTCAGAAAACTGTATTTTAAAATAAGTCAAAAAAAAAAAAACACCTTAAAATGGTTATAAATCTGATTATAATGCAACTGACTGACAAAGGAATTTGCTTTTCTATGTAACATAACATATTTAGATACCCAATGGAAGGATTCAAGATGGCATAGAAGGTAGAGGCTATGCATACCTTGTCTCACGACCACACTAAAATTATAACAAAACAAGCAATATATAACAGAGCAACTAGTATGTGGAGTCGCCAGAGGTCTGGTTGGACAGAAGTCCTACAACTAGGTCACTTCAAGTAATAGGTCGCCTCAAAACATTAAGAGGGGCAAAGATGCTAAATGTCCCAATTCCACAACTATGAGTGTCAGTCAAGAATTAGAAGGGCTATCTTGGCTGCAAAGCTGCCTCTCCCATCTAAGGATCTAAGAAGTGGTCCTGGACACACACTGAGCAACCCAGCCCAAGTTTCCAGTGCTGGAAAGAGAAGTCCCCACAACTTCTGATTGTAAAAATCAGTGGAGGTTGTGACTGAGGGAGACAGAGGGCTGTGGGAAGCTGAGAGCTTAAGGGTCCACTCCCAGCCTTACTCACTGATGGACTCACTTACTCTGAGTTCTAGCACTGGGGCAGCTACTACAGGGGTGCCAGGGATGTATAAGGAAGTGCTTAGTGTCAGGCTTCAGATACTGGGCTGGAGGGATGGCTTGCTCCCAGACAGAGGTGCAGGCGAAAAGTTTCATTGTTGAGCCTTCTCCACTCCCAGCCTGCAGATGCAGGTGCCATCAAATGGAACTACACAGGTCACTCCACTCAGGGGATTCTCAGACCCTACCTTTCTCAACTTGTGGGCCCACCTAAGCCACTTCCAGTGATTTATTCCATATAAATGAGCTATTTTGGCTCCTGATGTGAACTTTCATAGAAACTCTCAAAAGCTCACAAAACCCCAAAAAGCAGCATCTGGCCTCAGCATGCCCTATAATTCTTACTGAGCAGCCTCAAGCCCTGAGGCTGGCCTCGTTTTCTGACTTGACACCTCAAAGCACCTATAAGCCTAGAGGTACACAGGGTGGAGCTGAACTTGGCCTGCGGCTGAATCCCTCCCAATTTTGTGCCAAAGGGCCTCATAGCATACCTATTACACAAAGCCACTTAGTAGCCCTACTTAATACATAGAAACAGACATAGAGAGACAGCCAAAATGAAGAGATAAAGAACATGTTCCACATGAAAGAACAGAACAAAGCTCTGGAAAAAGAATTAACCGAAATGGAGACAAGCAATATACCAGATGCAGAGTTCAAAACATGGGTTATAAGGATGCTCAAGGAACTTAGGGAAGGAGTAGATGAACTCAGGGATAACTGTAACAAAGAGGTAAAACAAAATAAAAATGGAGATGGAAAACATAATAGGGTGCCAGTCACATATGAAAAATACAATATCTGAGATGAAGAATACATTAGAAGGAATCAACAAAGTTGATGAAATGAAAGATTGAGTAAGTGACATAGAGGATGGGGTAGCAGAGGACACCCAATCAGAGCAGCAGTAAGAAATAAGAACCCTCCCTCCCCCCAAATGAAGATAGTTTAAGAAGGCTTTGGGACAATGTCAAGTGTGACAACATTCTCATCAGAGGGATACAAGAAGGAGGAAGGAGAGAGAAAGGAATTGAAAAACTTTTTGAAGAAATAATAATGGAAAACTTCCCTAAACTTGTGAGGAAAATAGACATACCACCTCCAAGAAATTCAGAGTCCCAAACAAGATAAACCCAAAGAGTTCCACACCAAGAAACATCATAATTAAAATGCCAAAGGTAAAAGACAAAGAGAATCTTAAAAGCAGCAACAGAAAAGTAATTAGTTATATACAAGGGAATGCCCATAAGACTGTCAGCCAATTTCTCAGTAGACACTTTGCAGACCAAAAGAGCTTCACACAAAATATTCAAAGTGATGAAAACCCAGGACCTACAACCAAGATTACTTTACCCAGTAAAGTTATCATTTAGAATCGAAGGACAGGTAAACAGCTTTCCAGATAAGAAAAAGCTAAAGGAATTCATCATCACCAAGCCGATATTACAGGAGATGTTGGAGGGACTTCTTTAAGAAGAAGAAAGAATATATATATATAACAAAACTCTAAATAAAGAATGGCAATAACTACATATCTATCAATGAGTACTTAAAATGAAAAAGCATTATGTTCCAGTCAAAAGTTAGGGTGGCTGAATGGATCAGAAAACAAGACCCTTACATAAGCTGCCTACAAGAGACTCACTTCAGATTAAAAGACACACATAGATTAAAAATAAGGGGATGGGGAAAGATATGTTATGATGGACCTAAAAAATAATATGTTGAGTCAAATAAGTCAGATAGAGGGAGACAAATGCCATATGATTGCATGTATATGTGGAATCTGAAGAACAAACAAACAAAGAAACAAACTCATAGATACAGAGAACATTTTAAGAGTTACCAAATGGGAAAGGATTAGAGAGTGGTGGTTGGTGAAAAAAGAGAAGAGATTAAGAAGCACAAATTGATATTTACAAAATAGTAATGGAGATAGAAAGCATAGTATAGGAATATAGCTAATAATATTATAATAACTATATATGGTGTCAGAGGGACACTAGATTTATTGGGATGATCACTGTGTGAGTTATATAGATATCTAATCACTACATGTACATTCAAAACTAATATAGTATTGTATGCCAACTATAACTAAAAAACAAATTATTATTAAAAAATACCAAATGAAAATATTACCTTGGGACATTGTAAAATTTTGGAGATTATAATCTCTAGCACATTCATTTAGTAATAAAAATATGTGCATACAAATATAGCATAATTATTTCTTTATTTGACAAATTTTCCCTTGTAATTTGAACCCACTAAAATAAGCCTAATTTGTTTAATATTTCTCTTCTGTAAGAAGAAGAAGCAAATCTTTTATTGTGTTCCATGGGCCCTCTGAAATACCTCAGTTATTCCCAGGTCAAGACTCTCGTTATAATCTAAATTTTGAGAAGTTTGTCAAAATATATCAAAAGTTTCAGACATTTGACTAAATAGGATCAAAGGACATTATGAAGATATACTTATTTGTTTAATCAAAGTGTAAATATAAAATTTTTAACACAAATATAGAAGTTAACATAATTATTAGCAAATCTTATTTCTTACTATCGAGGAGACAAGTTTTCTTAAGTAACCAAGGACCTGATTAAGGGACATAAAACACAGAAAATTATTTTGACAAAACACAGAATCTTTGTTTACTAGGCAGAAAACTTTCTTACAATAAGAATAGCAGAGCAATATTCCAAGAAACTTTGTCTTTTTTAACAGAGAGTGAAAACCCAACTCCAATTTTACATCAGCTTACTTTTGAAATATATATTCACTTACTCAATTAAATTTATTTTAATCTTAATAAGCTTAACCACACATAAAATTTTCTCATAATTGTCATTTAGTAATAACTTAGATATTCAATAAATATCCATCATTTAATTTAGCTAACAAAAGTTTAAAGTTTTAAGTGTCCAAAAAGATTTAGAGGTCCATTTTAAAAATAAAAGAAACTTTTTATCCTACTTTATTTATTTAATTTATTTACTGACAAATTTTGCAACAGAGGTAACATGAACTTACTTTACTAATAAACCCAGGTAGAATAAAATTATTATTTAATGCTGATGATTCTAAAAAATATGCCTATTTAACCAAACCAAACTCAAAATCAGCTTTAATATCAAATATTTTTTTCAGGTCACATGATTCTGAAAAGAATTTTGGGTTAGTTTCTGTTATATTTTTGAGACTTCCCATATAAAAACTTATTCGTTTAAGCCAATTTAATATTACATATTAGCAATATTCTTCAGTGGTAGAAATAATGCTATAAACGTACATATGCATATACATACAGACAAACATAAAGATCTCATAGCTTTCATTTTAACACACTAACTGTTTTGCAAAACTCAGTGGTCTTTTGCTCAGGTGATCAAGGACTGCATGCTGTAGAAATTCTATTAAAGCTGTTTAAAGCTAATTTATAATCAATCAAAGAATGTATTCCATTGTTTCCAAGAGGGCATAGATCCTCTCTTTCAAGGGTGCCACTTAAGATGGACTTGTCAACAAACACAAACAATAGAAGCGAGTGGGCACAATAGAGTTGGAAAGCTCAGAGACTAAAAAGAGCCACTTCAGAATACTTGAAATTAAGAGTGGCAGGTTTTCGTAGAGGAAAATGGTGCTGGGATTGATCCTGATCACAAGATGATGGTGCCACATGTTTGGAGATGAAGAAGGTGGCTGTGGAGAAGAAACCAGCTTACTTCCAAGCAAAATACATGCAAATGTTATTTTACCGTTTACTTCCAAACTCACAGTGGAAGAAGAAGCCTCAGGTAGACACACAAATGATACACAGAAAGACAATAAATTGAGCACTCTCCTAACCAAGCTTCAGATACACTAGGCAAGTTAGAATTTTCAAATTCAAATGACCAAAAAATGAATGCAGATGACTTGGTTCACAAACTGAGCATAGTCCTAAAACTATTCTCTTCTCCAATAGGGTGCCCAACAAATGCAAACAAAAATTGGTTTATCCCAAGGTAAAAGGGGAAACAAGTTTCCAATTGGATACACTGCAGCAACTTCCCCTACTGCCAAATGAGCCCATCAGCTCACTGAGAGACACAACAAACAAATGGGTAGAGCCCAACAATCCTGATCCTTCTCTGAAATGGAAGCTCCCAAAATGCAGATGGATTTGTCTCAGGGACAGAAAGCCCAGATAGAGAGAAGGGATTATAGACTGTGCATGTCAGAATGACTTAACCCATAAAACAGATGATAGACTGAAGTTCAAAGACATTTTCTTATTCTTAAAGAGCATATGCTCAGGGTGACAGATGCTAGCTGGAGAAAGCCTCTTCTGAGCCCCAAGGCAAAATGGACTTGGCAGTTGCTCAGTACTCATGGAAGGAACCCCAAGCTGAGGCTGATCTGTCATGGGCACTGCCTCCTGGCTGGCTCACCAAATTGTTACTGGTCCAAAGTTTGAGTGCTCAGTACTTCAAAACTCAAAATGTCAGAGTTTGGAATGAGGAAAGATTTATTGATCAAGAAAGTACCAGTTGAGTAGATAAAAGCCCTAGTAGATCCTGAAGCCCATCTTTAATAAGTGCAAGCTTGAACAAGATGGAGTAAAAGACAGACTGTGTACTTCATTTTTACAATATCATAGAAGAGTCTCTCTTCCACAGACACAAAACAAACTTTCAAAAAATGGGGGATACCTGTATATCTGTTAAATGTAGGTTAAAAACAACTCATGCTTGAGGGTTAAACACACAAATACACACACAGAAAAAATAACTGATACAGTGGTCGTTGGAGCAAATGAGTACATTTGTATATATCTGAGAATCATTTGTCAATGTGAATTAATTTTGATTACTCTTTTCAAATGATCCTTTGATGTAAAGTACATTATTAGGCAGATAGGTAGATATGAGTGATGGGGAATGAAGGCTCAACCCAGAGATCTCCCTTAGGACTTCCCTGAAATACTCACTTAATAGTTAAAAATTATCTTAACATCGTGGGCTAGGAGGAAGTAAGAACTACAAAATGACTGCCGATTTAGTCCTGTTAGGTAGCTAGCCAGACATGAGTTACAAGGGAGAACAAAGGAATAGGGGCCCAGCTGAGAGACCACCTAAAGAACACCCCAGTGGTAGTAGAATTCCAGGTACACACATGCACATTAAGCAGAATTATATAGCAGCTAGGTGTCAATCAAATTGACCTCACTTGCTAATCACCTAGGAATGCCTTTGGAACCACCCATCATGGCCCACATATAAGGCAGACATTCCTTCTTCTGGGTCCTTTTTGCCCTTCTATGTTCTCTCTTCTTTTGGTGGACTTTTGTGGCCTTTTTGCCCTTTTGTAGCCATTTTGGCCCCTTTGTTTTGGTTATAGCGCTGGGACAATGTGTCTACTTGGAGCATACTTTGTCTTTCTAAACATATTTTTAATAAAACTATTAAATCTCAAAGACCTGTGATTCTTCACTATTATTTGAGGAAGAACCAAGGAAAAATACCATCTACACTTTTGCACTGTCATTATCCCTCTCCCCCAACCCCCATTTCCTTTGGGGAATCACCGAACTCTGATAGGCACCAACAGTGACTGTCTGACCATAAGCGCATATGCAGTTAGTACATATACAGCCCTTTTTCCACTTCATTATACTGGCATTATAATATCACATATACGCCGGAAAGTTCATGAATTTAATTATAACAGACTGAATTCTGGGTAACTGCATGTGCAGTAAATGGGAGGTTATATAAAAGTATAATATCAATCAAAATGATCTCTCATGTAACCCCTGTAACCACCCATCACAGTCATAATATAAGTTATACTTTCTGGAATACGTGGGGTTATAGCCATTTCCAGCAAAGCTCATTTCTCTCTTGAAACATACTTTAATAAACCTTACTTTTCTTAAATTTCATTGATCTATAATTCTTTACTGAGTCAAAAGAAAGGATCAAACATTCTCATTGCTCCCTGTGCCCTGGGAACGGTAACAAAATCACAAATGTTAGCTTTGCTGTCTTTCAAATAGGAACATATTACTTCCTCTGTCAGAACAGTAACACTCCAGTCTTTTATCCCTACATTAGTGATGAGTTCTTGCTTAGACACTAGACTTTTTACTGAGGACCACTTTTGAGGGGCAGTGGACTCCTCATCAAAGCGTCAAATGTTACTAGGTTAAGCTAACTGGACAATATAAGTTAAAATCCATGACCTTGGTCTCTTGAGCTACATTGAAACACTGGTTATTTTAACTGTCTTTGATAAATCTAGATTAAACTAAAATTGAATTCAGAGTCTTATTTATCAAAAATGTAACATTAAAATAACTAAAAGGCCCATTAAAATACAATGTGACTTATGTTGGCTTTTCTTGAATTGCTGGTAAAGAGATGAAAACATTTTCCTTCTACCCTTTTGGGTTCTTTGGCTGGTCTAATAATCAGATTGATATAAAACAGATTAATAAGAGAAAAACAAATTTAATTTTGTAAGTACAGGAGCCCCATAAAATATGAGGCGCAAAAAGCAGCCAGGTAATTGAAGGTTATATAACATACTGAGGGATTTGGGAATTAAAAAAAAAAAAAGTGGTGGGGGTGAGGCCATTCACAAGGAAGGTGAGAGGAGATGTTGAAAAACAAAGATTGCCCTGCTATGCAGATAAATTTCTTAGATAAAAATATATTTCTGGCAATAGCTCTCTTCTTGGTACTGGCTCCTTTCCAATGTAAATTTAGGCAGTTAAGGGAATTGAGATAAAGAGTTTTTCTTAATCTGTTGGGTTTTGATTGCCTTTATTTTAAATTAATACTCTTGCCTAAGTGACATATTTTGGGGTGGTAAATTCTACTTCCCTTCACTAGCTTGCAGATATGTTTTTCCCCATCCTTTATATAGTTATGTGTTTTGCAACTGTTTTGTGGTGGTGTCTGAGCATTCCAAGTGTCTAAGGCTAGAATTCTATTTTCACATCTTTTTCTTCAATCTTCTTTTGAACGGTAAATGTTTTCTGTAAATAATACAAACTAAAAATAAATGTGAATATAAGAAAATATCAACTAAACAGTTGAATAACAACTGTTATTTAGGAATAATTTTAAGAAATGCGATAATGTATTTCTTACATTAACTATGTAGACCTGACAGTCCA
>NW_011888878.1:3685889-3687053 GCF_000151845.1 Pteropus vampyrus
TACATATTCTTTTGCTTAGAGTGATAAATTACCTCTCTGTAAAATATCAAAAGTGTCTATAAAAATTTTTTTCAAAATATTTTATTTTTCTGTAATTTTTTACTTTATTGGACAGATTCTAAAAAGTGACAAGCTCTATAATATAGACTAACTTGATTTGTCAACAATAAATGGTTTTGTTAAATGTGTTATAGGATCTAAATTTAGATTTATGTTAATAAAAATAGTTTAGTAATAGAGAATAACTCTCATTATATATTTATAGATCTTGTTTTTAGTATTTGCTCTATGCCAGGAATTTTGTTATATTCTGGACATTGTTAAACAAAAAAAAATGTAACTTCCACAACTGAAAGGGTTTATTAGGCCATTGCCAGGAAAAAAAACAAAAAACAAAAAACATAAAACACCAGTCTTAGGACATGGAATCTAAATCAGCAGAAGCATAGCTATATAGGAAAGACAAACATGTCTCTGTTCCTGGAGTTTTGCAAGCATTTTCATGTATTAATTGTGTGGGTGTGTGTCGGTGGATGGGGGGATGAAAGTTGTTTTCAAAGAATTTACATTAGCTGTAAGCAAAAAGGTAGGGAAATAGGCAAAGCAGAGTCTACAAGGAAGAAGTGTCACTCCTGTGGATTAGTTGTTGGCAGTAGATTGGAAAGTTAATGTGTAAATAAGAAGTAGAGGCTCCTGGGGTTCTATAATAATAGAAATAGCCACCTGGAAGTTAATTCTAAATTCCAACAGATACAGAGGAATGTGAGCAGTCTTGGTTAGTGCTGTTCCACTGTTATTACTAGGTTAACTAACTGTTCTGTCTTTTTCACTTTCTGGCTGATATAATTTTAATTTAGAATTAAACTTTTTTCTTGTCAATACACAAAGAAAAAATATTAAATATGCCTTGATCCCAAGGAGCTTATAGTCTTGTACGGTCATATGTACTTTGGAATGGTTAAGTACATATAGTAATGATGGTAATATTTTGGAACTAGAGAGAATTGGTGGTAGCACAACAGTAGGAATGTGCTAAATGACAGTGAATCTTTCACATTTAATTACTTAATTTTGTCGTGTAATTTCACCTCAAATTATTAAAAAAAAAAACACACACTGGTAGAGAGAGAAAAATGGAAAGGGAAAAATGGAAAGAGAAAAATG
>NW_011888878.1:3688370-3714330 GCF_000151845.1 Pteropus vampyrus
GTGTAATTTCACCTCAAATTATTAAAAAAAAAAACACACACTGGTAGAGAGAGAAAAATGGAAAGGGAAAAATGGAAAGAGAAAAATGTACCAGTTGTTCTAGAACTAATGTAGGGAGGAGGCAAGAGAATTAAAATGTTAATCAAGCCACAAGCAGACTGCAATATGCTGATCACCCAGCAGCCAGGCCAGGACTACACTTTCAGAACAAAGGAAGATTTCTACTGGAATTGCTAATAGCCCATTCTCCACACTTATAAAGGAGAAATGTGAACCAAGAGTCATTCCCTATGGCGAAAACCATGGGTATTGTATGGATTAAAGACTAGGAACTGCCAGCAGGCCTTTCACTCTACATATTCTTACCTTTTCACAGCTACATGCTCTTCCCCTTCCTCACTGTATGTCCATATCAAAGGAAATGGGAACTAAAGAATGACAGAAATTGAGTTCCCTGAGCACTCAGGGTCTCTCTCAGTACCTTTACTCTGTCTTTTGCACTCTCCCTCTCACTCTCTGCCTCTAAAAGGAGAGATCACACTCTGTGGAGTGTTACCCCTTCTCTAATAAACTTTTCTTTTGACTCTTAACTTTTGGTGTGAGTGTTGAATTCTTTCTAGTCTCTGCTAAAGGACTCTTTTCTCTTGGTTCAAGGCTTGGTCTGCTCCCTGCACTTGGGGGAAATTTGCCCTTTCCTTCGTCAAAACTAATTGTTTCAATAAAGTAGAATTTTATAATTGATTTATCCATATGTATAATAGTTTGGGCAAGATTATTTAAAAATTAGTGCAAATTTGTGTATAAGCCATGTAAGAAAAATCTTTCTTATTATTTTCTGATTCTAGTGTTTAAATTTTTTAAAGTCAATTTTAGAAGCTGTGTAGTATAATAAAAAGGGCAAAATATTCATTGCCCAATAATCTTAGCTTCATTTTATATTTTATAATTTTAAAAATGATTAACTCTAGGAAAAATGCTTTACCCCTCTCTAGCCTCAACTTTCTTATCTATAAAATGAAGATAATAAGATTATACTCTCAGAAATTAGTTTTAAAGATAATAAAATACCTGTTTGATGTATGTTATTGATTTTTATTGTTTTATAAATAGAATAAAAATATATAGCAAACCAACTTCTTCACTAGACTCTCCCTTTTAATTGTTTTGTTTTAGTAATTAACATCAAGTACAGAGGCTAGACCAAATGAATTGATTATTAATTATAATGTATGAAATTGTAGGAGTTTAAAACAAATCGCACCAAGATGTGCTTCTGTGGTATGTGGATTATTTTGAGCTGAAGACAATTGAGATTCTGTGGGTACAAGAGAAATTTTTACCACTCCTTTAAAGAATTTAAATTAGGGATCTTGCTCATAAGAGTTATTACCAGAAATAACTTTTTATGATCTATATATACATAAGGCAGGGCAAACATCTAATTACTGAACATCTATTCTTCTGATTTTCCTGCAAATTACCTTCCTCTCCTCTTCATTTGTTAGGTCAGGATGTCATATATGCCTCATATTACCTTTCTTTTACTGAACCTCTCATGTATGTGGGATTCTTGTACATACATATGTAATTAAATTTGGTTATTTTCTCTTCTTAAACTGTCGCATGGTGATTTATTAGACCAGTCGAAAGAATCCTGATGTATAGAGGATAAGTTTTTCCTCTTCAGAAATGTGAACATCAGTATGCTTCATTTTCAAACATGAAAATAATTTATAAAAAAAGAATGTTAGGATCAGAATAAATCCAATAATGACATTTATTTACATATGATTTATTTAGTTTCACTAGTCAATCAACCAGTGAAATAACCAGTTTAAGTGATAAAGCAAGTTACACACTTGAGTTAAACTCACATGAACAATGAAAATCAATACAATTAGTTATACTATAATTATTTTTCTCTTAACGGAAATTTTGGTAATTAACATCTATGAGGAACCCCAAATCTATTATAATATTCTTAAGCCATATATATATTTTCTCTCTCTTCTTGTTTAGCATAGGTGAGCCACACAGAAAAATTGCCTTCTTCTTTGTCTATTGCTCTTCATGTCTTTGTATAACCAGAGCAAATTTATTTTGTTATTTATAAAGTTTCATCAGAATAAACTTGACTAAGGGAATGGTTTCCCTGAGGTATGATGTCACATGTGATTAGGTACTGAGGACAGCACTCTAAAGGGGAAAAATACTTTTGGATATTTGAAAGTTGAACTTAGTAAATAACACTTAGAGGTGATCAGCTCCTTTTATAATATTGTTCTTTTGTTCTCAAAGAAAATTATCCACTTTGGTGACCTACATGATACCTCTTCTAAAATGCATGTGAGCAATTTTTTCATTGATTGTGGGTTGGTCAAAACAACATTCCCATAAAGATTTAGAGAACATTTTCAGCCTTGGAAAAGAAAAGAGAAAAGTGCTGTTAGTAAAGAGAAATAAGCTAAAAATTTTTGCAAAGGGTTTACTTTGATGTGCCAAGATTCAAGCTTTCCCACTCCTCCTCATATTTATTGCCCAATAATATTCTTCATGTTCTATGCTCAGTTGTAACAGGTAAATTACCTTTTCTAGAATCAAAGATTAAGTAAGCTTGAGAAGAAGAACTAACTCAGTGGGACACTTGCCTTCCTCTAGATACTCCCATAAAGATCAGATCAGTACAGTATAGCTGTACTTTTCTCTACTGACCCACAGAAATTTATCTATTTTAGATACATAATTTGTCTCTATTATTAAATTGAAAAGGTCATTCAATTTATTATTTATCTATCTGTCCATCCTTCTATCTGTTCACCCAATTATTTGTGTCAAGACAATATTTATTGTAGCCTGGCTTTAGTGCTAACTGATAAATAAAATGCAATATTTAAATAAATCTCTTATTATTGAACTTTATATTATATATAAATTACTATAAAATTATCTGCAGCTATCATAGGGATGACATTTTAGTAAATTAAAAAAATTAAGCATATATCTCCTTAAAATGTAATATTTTAATTATTATTCATTATAATTTTACTTTTATAGTCTTTTACTCAAAATAAAAGTATCTTTTAATACTACTTTTTGGAAAAAACAAAAAAGATGAAAATTTTCGAGAGTTAGGTTTAATTTCAAAAGCTTATAAAGTTTATATTTATTTTTCACCCTTTCCTATTGCTAGCTCAAAGTAATAAAATAAGAAAGGATATAATGAACACAAAATTATGTTGATAAAATTTGATTTTGGATATATCCGTGTGTTTAATATTGTCTTCATTACTATCACTCTCTTTAGCTCAATCTAATTCTTTAGAGCCATTGTGTCTCCAGTGAACTTTAACTACAAAGAATTTATGCTTGCCTCTTTATCTCTACATTTTCATGCTAAGTGAATAGGAAAGAGAGGACATCTTTAATTGTCACATTTTGTGCTCAATGTTGTAACTTCTTTTTAATTTCTAAAAGAATAATCACAATATTTTCAAATGACATGTTATTTAGATGTGACAAGTTAATTTTACAACTTTTAAATGTATTAAACTTTTGTAAACTTAATTGGGCAAAACAACTCCTAAATGAACACAAAATCAAAACTGGTTCAGATGCTGGATGATTTTACTGTTGTTTTTTTGTCGTTGGGCCACAAAAATAATTTTCTTCCCACTTTCTAAGTTCTTTTGCTAGGTTAATAATCAAATTAACATGAGACAGATTAACAAGAGAATGTAAACAAATTTAATAGATATATACATATGGGGGTACCATAGAAAAAAATATA
Organism: Pteropus vampyrus; assembly: GCF_000151845.1. Taxonomy (NCBI): domain Eukaryota; kingdom Metazoa; phylum Chordata; class Mammalia; order Chiroptera; family Pteropodidae; genus Pteropus; species Pteropus vampyrus. The sequence goes on from NW_011888878.1 coordinate 3,692,158, forward strand.
ATACCCGAGGACGAATCAGGCAGTTGAGGCTTAAATGCCATTCAGGAGCTAAAGAGAAAAAGGAGTTGTGCTTTAGGATTTAAAAGAGCAAAAAGGCAAATCGCATGAAATGGAAAAGCAAATGACTGGTAAATAAATGTTTACTGGATATTTTTAACATTGAGATACAGAGAGGACTTTGATCAAATGAGCTTTATTAGGTTCTTCTCTATTACACACTAGTTCATCTTAAACTACAGTTATCTCTGATGATAGATATCTGTATGATAAACCCTTCCTGGAGCAGTTTCTCTATCTAAATTCCTTTTAAGCAGTTAAGGGGAAAGTCAAAGTATTTTCTTGACTTTTTTGTTGTTTAAAAATACCAGCTTAAAATAATGAATATCCCAAAAGGCATATTTTGGGATGGCAAATGCTATTTTCTCTCACTGTCTTAAGAGACAAATAAATTTTTTCTAAGCTGAATAAGATTCAGCAATATAGATCCATTGTGTTAGTCTTATATGTAACAATAACATATTTCTACCATTATATCAGACTTCAAAATTGATTCTTTGTATAGATGTAAATATATAGCTGTTGAGAAGAAAAATAACAAGGAAGACATGACATAAATATAAAACAAATAACCAGATGGCAGTTTATACAAAACCTTATCTATCTCTATTTAAATTAAATGTAAATAATCTAAAGCAATTCCATTAACAGTATTTATTTTATGGTCATCCAATTTTTTAATTTGAATGATCTTTATTTGTGAATATGCTAGTGTAGGGATTCAGAATTAATTGCTCCCAAATGTGGCACTCGGGCATGTAGATGATTTCAAGCTGAAAGCAATTAAAGCCCAGAAGACTCAGGAAAAATCTTTGATCTTCCCCCTAACTGCCTAAAAGAATTTAGAAAAAAAAAACTTCTTCACAAAGGGAGCTATGATCACAGATGACTACAGTTTTTTCTGAACTACGTATGATACAGAGAAATCTATGAAGGCCCATTTGATTAAAGTCCTCTCTGTGTTCCATTGTTTCAAATGGCCCAGTAAATGTTTGTTTAATAAACAATAACTTTTCATCTCCCTGTGAATTGCCTTCTTCCTCTTTAGTTTTAAATAATCTATCTATCTATCTATCTATCATCTATCTATCATCTATCTTTCTATCTATCTACATCATTTTGCCTTACTGTGCTTGAAATTTTCATGTTTAAGTGAATTCCTAATGTGCTAGTATTAAAATTTATTTTTTTCTTGTTAATCTGTTGTATATTACTTAAATTATTTGACCAGCCAGAATTACTAAGAAAACAAGGAGGACTGTTTCCCCATCATGACACTAGTAAGACCTGAAAAATAAAATTAACATTTAAAGTATAAATAAAATAAAATTGCCTCAGAAAAAAGTGGAAACTAAATGGAATTTTACTAATTTAAGTCCCACTATAGTGGATTATCTTGAAAAGACTTAATCTCTGAAATTAGAAATTACATTATAGTGTGTTTACTTTTTATATTTTACTCAACATTGATTTTTCTACTTAACAAATATTTTTGAGTACTTATTATGTGCCAGACACTATACAGATGCTATTGAAAAACAAATACACACACACATATGTGTGTGTATATATCTCTCTAGAAGTATGAGAGAGAGTGGAAGGGAAGCAGAGAAGTATAAGGGAGAGTGGAAGGGAAGCAGAGATCAATTTGGACAAGGTAGGCCTCAGTGTAACTGTAACATTTGAGCAGACATGAAAAGGTATGGAAATTAGCAAGGTAAATATCTGGGAGAGAAGCATTCTAGCTAGTGCAAATGTTCTAAGATAGGAATGTATCTGGCATGATCAAAAAGCAGCAAGAAGACACTTACAGATTGAGAAGCATGAGAGACAATAAAAGTTTTACCTTTATTTTTAATAAAATGAGATAAGATACCACAGGGTTTTAAACAGAGGAGAGCCTGATTTGATATACACGTTTAAGAACATAGCTGAGGAAAGATGGAAACAGAGGTCAGTTAGAAGTGCATCACGGTGGTCCAGGTCAGAGATGATAAGGACACAGATGAGGATGTGATAGTGATGATGGACAGACGCAGTCAGATCTTGACTATATTTTAAAGATACAACCAACAGGATTTCCTGATGAACTTGATTTTGGGTGTGACAAAAAGAAGATGAAAAAAATGTCTCCAAAGTTTTGGATTTGAGCAAATGAAAGAATGAATTTCCCATTAAACATGTGAAAGGCTGTGCTTGTAGCAGTTTAAAAGGTTAAAAGTTCAGAAGGTTAGCTTTGGACAAGTTGAGTTTTGATATTTCTTAGGGATCCGAATGGAAATATCAAGTAGATAATTGGATATTCAGGTTTAAATTTTGAGAGAAACTTCTTTGATGGAAATATAAATTTTGTTATCAGCCAAGTTATAGTGATATTCAAAGCCAGGAACATAGAAGAGGTTACCAAGTGAATGAGTACAGATAGCGAAAATGATCAGGGAGTGAGTTCTGGGACACACCAACTTCAGAATAACATAAATAATAACATTATGAACTTGAATTTATCTTCCAAATCCATTATTTTTATTTTTCCATTGTGCTCAAAATACATAATCTAGTACAAATATGTTTAAAGAATTATAGGTACAATTTCATCATGTGTTTCTTTAATTTCTAGATAAAGTTTAGTGATGGCTTTTAGCAGAAATAAATCAAATTAAAACATAATTTTCCATTCTACTTCCTGGATTTTTGATTTTTGTTTTTGGAATACATTTGGTTTACAGTTCTTCTTTATCAATATTTCCAAAAGATGATAAGACTGTCAAATGGCATTTGCAAAAAGTCTAAAGTTTATGTTTAGATTGAAAAGAAAATAAAAATATGAAATCAAAGATAATTATGTTTAGTAAGAAAATAAAGTAAATGCATTTTAGTTGTTTAGTATTTATGTTTTTTGTCTTTGCTGAAATTCTATTAATTGCATTAATTGTCTGTTTCCAAAATTTTGACTGGCTCAAGTAAAAACGGGTAAAACATTTGTTAACATCAGAAACACAATCTGCTTGCAACCGTTGTTTTTTTTTTTTTAAATAGAAAATACATGTAACACATTCCATTATATTATACATGTTTTTCAAATCCTAATGGAAACTTATATTTTTAATCTTTCCTTATAGTATAGCATTATAATTATTTATTTAAGGTTAGAATTTTACTTTTAAGCTCTGGAATCTCACCTAAATTTTCTTTAAAAATAAGTCAGCTCATGTTAAATTCAAACTTGTTTTGTAACATTTCAGTTCAACACATTCAACATGAATTGTGAAGTTGATAAAGATGGTATTAATATTTATATAATTATTTTCAATATTTTTCTAGAGACAGGATTACATCCATTGTATTTTTACCTACCGAAGTATACATATTCATATGCATAGATGTGTAATCCTTCCCAGTCACATCCCTTTCTTCCACAGAAATAAGTAATTTCCTGATATTTTACTTCAGTTCTTTGCTTTTCCTGCTTTTTAAAATATAAATAAATATTTTGTTAAATATTATATTACTTTTGTTTGTTTGAAAATTTGTACCAATGTTACATAAGTGGTAAACAAGATGTGTCCATATTCTGGGCATATGTTAGTAATCTTTTTCTTTCATTTATTTTCCATATAATCTTTGTTAGGTTTCTCAGGCCAGCATTTTTTCTTCCTGTGCTAATTAGTAAAATTCAAGCATCTGTCCTTGAAAAATTGCAGATTCTGCTAACAGCTCACTAAAAAAGGCATCACAATATAGAGAGAAAACATCTCTTTTCCTTTAGCTACAAGAAAAGTAAATCATATTTAGCATCATAAACCTGTCTTTATAATGCTTATTACAAAGCATTTTCCAAACTAAGACCTGTAAAAATAATTCATAATTTTAAGGACTTTCTAATTGATTTTATTACATAATAATAATAATAACAATTATTATTACTAAATTGATGTATCATTCAGGGTCTAATTAGGAAGCCCAAGGATGTTTAAAAGAAATCCATCAACGATTTAAATAATTCCTCTGCTAGCAACATTGGTAAAATATTACTGCTCAGGGGAGTAACAGGCAACAAGGGAGAGAAAATGGAGAGGGGGCTACAGCTGTAAGCGCAACTGAAATTATGACCTTCGGCAGTGGTGCTCCATTGTTATCAATTGGTATTTGGACAGGAATAGAGCTATAACATTAAGTACACTAATTTTACTGTCCTCTCATTCTCTTATTTGGTGCCAGTGCATTGTAATTTTTTGAACCTAATACAAGTCAGGGAGTAAAGTAGCCTATTAATTGTTGTCCACACAGTTCAAACTTTTGGAGAGTGGAATGGTAGAAGGTATACCTAGATGGGCAAAGGGGGATTATCTGAGAAAAGTGGTAATGTTTATTTAAAGATCTAAATATAGGTGAATTCTTTATATTAAATTCTAGCAATTTATTCAGCCAAATTCTCAAGATCTATGGATATAATTCTATATTCTATTACCAAAGCAGCAGTTTCAAAAATTTTTCCTCTACTATAGAATACAAGTTGCTATTTTCTAGCCTACAGCAGTTTTATTGCCAATTTTCCAAGCTCCATGAACAATTTTGTCGTTGCTTTTCCACATTTCACCAACTTCCAAATCCTAAACGAATGCAACATGTTTAAGGTCTTAGGTCACTGTAACAAAATTTAGGTCATAAGTTTTAGATAACAATTCATGTCTCAGTTAAATTTTTCTGTCTAAGAAAAAAAATCTAAAACTTAAAAATTGAAAAAATATATTTGGCTTAATAAACTTATTGACTTAAAAAGCTAATTATTTTATTTAGCTAATGTTTCTTTTAGTGGTGAAGTGGTTCTTTTGGTCTGAGTTCAAATGACTTCTATAGAAGCTGCCAAGTAGGCTAGATAATCTAAAAATGACTACCCTCATATTTCTGGAAGTTAGTACATTGCGACACAGGGTACGTTTTTCTTCCACATAGCCCCTCATCTACTAGTACACTATAATGGACTTGTTCGTATGGTTCTCTTATGATTTCAAGTATAACAATCAAAGGTAATCTCCAGTGTGCTAGTTGTTTCAAGTCTCTGCTTGCATCATATTTCCTTTCATCCACTGGTAAATTAAGGTCACATGCCAAGTCCAGATTCACAGGGTGAAGAAATGGATCCCACATCCCAATGGAGAGGAAACCTTTGCTAGCTCAAATCATACATATCATCAGAATTAGAAATAGATATGTTATTTTAAGCCCTTGGAATACAATAGGATATGTAGCCTAGCCTAACCTAGCCTAGCCTGACTAATAGGGATAATGGTAGAGTCATTGGAAGTGAGGTTGCCATATCAGAAGCCTAATTATGTGGCATTAAGGACCAGATGATGGCTAATCATGAAATTTAGATGTGAGAATAAAAAGACAGCATTCTATGTCATGCAGTAACAAAACATTCAGCAGAACTCATTGGACTTAACTTGGAAGATCATATGCTTAATGAACTTTTAGTTCTTGGAGAAGGTATTAGGGAATTCAGTTATAATACAGTGTATTGTTATTGACTGGATTTGACAAGTACTACATAAAAATAATGAGCTCAGAAAATAATTAAATTATTTTCAAGAACAAATAAAAATGAAGAAATCTGAAAATTTCACAGTGTACAAATACTAAATCAAAAAATTAATTTTTAAAGGAATTAAAATATTGAAAATCCTTTGAAATTCAATCTTGGAGCAAAAATCTGATTAAGGGTATAGCCTTCTTTTTTATTGCTAAAATGTCTCAACTGATTAAATTGATTCAGGAAAATATATCAGTATAATGATATGACAATTAGTAATACCTGTCAGTGCTTAAAATGATTTAGGACACAAATTAGTAGGGGTATAGCTTTGTAAGAGAAGTCTGAGAGTTTAATTTGAGAAATAGGGTTTAGGCAAAAAAGTAAAGAAAGATAGATCTAAAAACTATTTTTCAAAAGTAATTGGCACATGGAATTGACTAGATTCAAACAGATATGGAGACCATAGTGCTACTAAACAAATCATGTGTTTAGACTTAAAAATTACTGTGACACTTTGATAGTAAACATCACTTGGGCTCCCACACTGCTGTATGAAGGGAAGTGAGAAAACTGGACATCTTCCTCAGCAGCCACTGAAGACATGGCCACCGAGGATGAGGGCAAACAACATGGACCTGTAATAGTCAACTAAGCTGCCATTAACAAAATACCAAAGACTGGGTAGCTTTGCCATTATTGGGACTGATCAAAGTTTGGTGTCACCCCAATGGTAGTGGGGAGAGAGAGAGATAATGACTGCACAGACGTATGGTTAACATTTTTCTTAGGTTCTTCTTCAAATGATGGCAGTGAAGAATCACAGGTCACTAAGATTTAATAGTTTTATTAAAAGTATTTTAGAAAGACAAAAAATACCCGAAGGAAGCATATGATCCCAGCACTATAACCAATGCAAAGGGGCCAAAATGGTCACAAAAGGGCAAAAAGGCTATAAAAGATAACCAAAAAGAGAGAGAATCCAGAAGGGCAAAAAAAGGGAGCTTAAAAGGGAAAAAGGGAGGATAACACAGAAAAGCAAAAGGACTCAGAGGCAGGAATGTCTGCCTTATATTTGTGCCATGATGGGTGGTTTCAAAGGCATTCCTAGGTGATGGGTAAGTGAGGTCATTTTGATTGACACCTGGCTGCTATAACTTTGGCTAGTGCTCATGTGCATACCCAGAATTCTACTACCATTGGGGTATTCTTTGTGTGGTGTCTAGGCTGGGGACCTATTCCTCTGTTCCCCTTGTAGCTTGTGTCTGACTAGCTACCTAACAGATTAAACAACAAATTTATTTTCTCACATACCTGCAAGACAGAAGTCCAAGAGCAAAGTTTGAGTCTATTTGGTTTCTGATATAGGCTCTCATTCTAATTTGCAAACTCCTTACCTCGCTATGCCCTTACATGTCCTTTGCTGAGTGCAGAGAGAGATAGATGGCGATCTTTCTGGTGTCTCTTCTCATAAGAACACTAATTTTATCAGATCAGGCTCTATAGTTATGATTTTGTTTAAGACAAATTACTTATTAAAAGATCCTTCTCTAAATATAGCGAGAGTGGGAATTAAGGCTTCAATATATGAATTTGGAGGACACATTCAGTACATAATAGACTCCAAGACTGCAGAGTCAGGGACCATGGAGAAAAATGAACAAAAGAGTCTCTGCTAACAGCAGAATAAATGCTTAATTAAGAAACAAACATTTATTCCAGGAAAGGGCTCTTACAATATCAACTCTCACAATTTCAGAAATGTTTTTAACTGCTTTGTCTTTCCATCAGGAGATATTTATCACAGTTGGACTATCCAAGGTTCAATCACCGCATAAAGCATATTGGGAACAGAAGCTTATCATGTGCTCTGGGCCAGAGGAGACATTTCCAGAATGCTACAGATACAATCTCCCATCATCTAAAGACTGCATACTTAGCATGGACAATTTTGTGTTTTGTTCCCTTATGAAGGATTTAATTTTGTTTCATTTAAAGAAGGAAAGGAGCAAAGGAATATTTGGAAATTAGAAGAAAACGTTAAGAAAGTAATATATGCACCAAGTATTCTATTTGTTCACTCACTTTTCCCAGTCCCCTTCCAAGTGGGCATGGCTATGTGATTAGTTCTAGCTAATGATCTGTATTTAGAAGAAATGCATGCCAGGCCAAGCACTGAAGCTATCTTTTCCCTGTTTTGAGAAGATTGCCTGTTACTTGTGGTGCCACTGTGGAAGCTAAAAATTATTTAACTTTTTTCCCACCTTCTAAGTTTTTCTAGATGGGCTAATAATCAAATGAACAAAAACAGATTAATAGGAGAAAATATACATACCAGGGTTTTCATAAGACATGAAATCCAAAGAGGTCTTTGGCTGTTAAGGTTTATACGCCATTATTAACAAAAGAGAAGAGGAGAAGGATCTGAGATTTCAAAGAAATAAGTAATTCATGGGTAGGAGAAAGAGCAAATTTGGTAAATCAATTCTTGTGGAGCCATTCTGAAGCAATGGAACACAGAAGGAAACAAACTTTGCAGATTTCTTCCTGTTTGTCATATGTGCTAATTCATATGTGCTAAGGTAAATATGCTAAGGCGATTATGTTAAGGTTTTCTTCCTGAACCTGGTTTTTCTATAGGAATTCTTTTAAACAAGAAGGAGATAGTTGAAGGTTCTTTCTGTCTTTTGTTTCTTAATAACCAGCTTAAATCAGTATCTCAAAAGAAACATTTTATGGTGGCAAAACTTTGAATCCCCCTCACAGCTACATGGAGTCTCTAAAACTCTGAGGCCCTGAATGACTGTGGAGAACTGAGTCCCTACATCAACCTAAGTAGAACAGAAGGGTGAGAAAAAATGTTTACCTGTCAAGTCACTGAAGGCCTGGAGTTGTATAATACAAGAATATATCATATCTGCTTGACCTATCTAATGTAATTAACTTTTACTGAAAATTAAAAAAATATGTTTTCAAAACATAAAATTATGCAAGCTCATTTTTCTTACTGCAATGAAATAAACCTGTGTATTAATAGGAATGAATACGAAAATTTTAAATAGAAATTTTTAAATATCTACTCTCAAATTATACAGGAAATCAAACTATAGCAAATTAAGCTAAAATGAGTAGAATAAGTAATAACTATATATTGAAATGTATCAGATGCAAAGCAGCCCTCAGAAAAAGTATAAGGATTTAAAAAAATATTAGAAAACTATATATAAAGAATAGATCAGTTAACAATAAACTGATGTTATGTACAATAAAAAATTCATAGAATATATATTTACATATATGATAATAATTTGAAAATATGATGTTCGATTTCAGTTGTAATCCAGGAAAGGCTAATTGACAAAATAATGTGATATTTTAAAATTACTTTATGAGGAAAAATTACAAAGATTTTTAATGTCACAAAAAGCATGAGGGTATCAATTCAACAAACATTCTTTGAGTTGACAATGTGCCTGGCATTTGGAATACAGCAGTAAAGAATAAAGACAAAAAAATAAAAGCAAAAAAATCCTCACCCTCATAAAGTTAATGCAATTATATTTATGGTTGTTAGAAGGTGAAAAGTGTTATGAAGACAAATAATATAAGAAAGTAGAAGGAATTACTAATGACAAAATGACAAATTATAATTTTGAAATGTCCAGGGGCAATGCTGACAATAATTAACTGCTTTGGCCTTTCAGAAGAATTGCTGGCTGCTGGGGCACTGGAGCAAAGTTTGAAGACCTTCTGCTAGGTCAAGAATTAACTTTCTGGTTGCTGGGTCATGGAGTTCCTTAGGGAGAAGCAAGTTAACTGGGAGAAATATGAGGGCTGGGGGTAAATGTTACTTACCAAACGAGTATACAAATTATTTCTATATTTTAGGAACTGGTCTGCTATCAGAACATACTGGCTTAATATCAGTTTAGTACTGAACTTTTAAAAGATCTAAGAAGTTCTTATACTGTAGAAATAATTCAATGTGCATAAAATTACACACACTACGATTCTATTTATTTATATCCTGAATATAACGTGCATACACAAACACCTGCAAACACAAACATATTTTCATTTACACACGATATATATCCAAATAAACTTTTACACAGACAAGCATATAAACATACATTGTTGATTATAAACGTATACACAAAACTAAAAATAATAACTGATTATGGGTGATAAAGGAGAATATAAAAGACAATTTAAATTTTCAACTTGTAATTCCAATCCATGCATTTTTATAAGGAGAATGCAATCATTCTTGTATTGCTTCTACCACTGAAAAAGAAAAGCTTTGTGGCATACATTTAATATGCTGATTCCTCTCTTGAGAGGAAAACCAATTAAGCAAATCCATAATTTAAAATCAAGCCAAATGAATAAATATTTTCTTGATATTTTGTTACTAGAACTTCATAGAATATTCATAGAAGGGAGAAACGGCTGAACATAAATTTGCTGCCAAGTGGCTGCTTTTGCCACATGTCAATGTCACTTCATTCTTGGTTGTTTTGTTTTCGATGCAGGCAGTGGTTCTGAAGCTCATCAAACACAATGAACATCTGCTCTTCCAAGTGTAGAAAATCCTGCAGAGATTGAATTGCATTTTGCTGACAAACATTTTATGCAATATATTTTAAATACTGTCTTGACTATGACATGACATATTTTCAGGACATATTCTACATTTGTCACTTTTTTTTTTCATTTTATAACCATCATTAATCTGTAAGAGCTCAGTATGTGATATGTAAAAGAAGATTTGAAAATGAGAATAGATCAGTTGTCCTTGTTCTGATGGACATTGTTTTTGTGGTTATGCTCATTATTACTATTTATTTGCTTTTGTTTGGAGATTTTCTGTGTTTTTGAAATAACATATATACAATATTAGAAATATAATGATGTAATAGATTTTGAATTGTTCACTATTATGCATTGTGAAATTTTTTGTTACTTAACCTTTCTGTGCATTAAATTTCTTACTTTCTTGTTTATAAAGTAAAAGCAAATGTCAAGCAAGAAGGAAAATTCTTTTTAAAACCTTGTAGGATTTTATTGATAAGGATATCGAAGATCTTGGAAATGGAAAATCTTAGAAAAACGAAGATTTGCCCATAATTACACAAGCTATTTTTGGCAATGAGAGAGGGATCCAGACCCAAATGCGTGTGTTAAATTTATCAATATCTCTCTTTTACGGAAATAAAGTTAAGTCTTATTCGTCAAAGATCATGTTGTGATAAAATAAAACCAAAGATATAATTCCATAAAATATGATGGTCATAAATACTATTTGAAAGAAATTTGTGATCATTTTCCCTCTAGACAGAACTGCAATTCAGTGCTCCTAAAGCTAGCTGTGCTTTGATAAATAAAGCATGGGTGAGAACATGCAAATTGTTTACTTTTGCTTGAAAATATTGAGCCTAGGAACAATTTACTATGTGTACTTCTTCCTGCCTCAGCAAACATAGAAACCCAGTGACTGAGCTTATTTAGTCTGGGCCCCTGAGTGAAGACAAAGTAGAGTAGAGCTCCCAGCCAATTCATGATGGCACTTATCATGTGAGATATTAATGTTGGTTTAGTCAGCCACTGCAGAAGTGGGGTTGTTTTATCATATCACAGCCTGTCCTGACAGATACACATAGGTTTGCTTGTTTCATATATCTGCCCTGGAAGATAAATAATTAAATATAAGATTTTAGCATAGGTCTCATTGGTTATGCAGTGAAACAATACAGAGTCATAAGTCACTTCTAGACACGTCACTTGAAATTCTCATGTGTTTTAACATAATTTGAACCCAAAGATTATTGGACCTGCTGCTCTTGTCTAATGACACATTTATCCATTGCACTCCTAGGATAGATTTAGATCATATTTTCCTCTTTAATCTCATCAAGTTCTTTTTGTTTGTGTAGGTGATATTTTTGTTAGTTTTGTTAGCAAATGTCAAGCACAAATGGCCCATTTCAAACCATCTAAAATTTTACTGATTAGGAAAATGAAGATCTTAAAAGTTAATTTTATTGATGAGAAAACTGAAGTTTTTTAGAAAGACTATCAGGAAGATAAGCTTTTTGGGTCGTTATATATAAGAAAGTATGCTTATTTTGCCCTTACATTTGACTGTTGATTTTTTTTTTTTAAATATATAATTCTAGGATCAATGATAGTCAAAACTTTAAAGAGACAAAGGACTCTATACTTTGTCAGTCAATTGGTATCAAAAGTTATTAATGAAACATCTCATGCCAGTCATAGTCTTACTAATTTGAAGGTGAATTATATTATTAAAAATTTTAACTTTTTTCTTAATTTTTGTGAAATATCATGAGTATATATCTAGATATGTGCGTATTTAAAATAATTTTCTGCTTGACATTGGTGGACCATCTAAATGTGAAAATAAATTCAAGTCAGGTATATTTTCAATTGTGGTTTACTGCATTAAATTCTCTCTGCTTTCTCCTCTTGACAATCCTATTATGTAAATGTTCAAACTTTTGACTTTGTGCTCTATATCTTTAAACTTTTATATTACATTTTATATTTTTTTTATTTATTGTTGAAACTTTTGGGAGATTTTTAAATTTTAAATTACAGATTACTTGTATGTGCATTCTCTTATCTAGGCATTCTATTGAAGTTTTAACTATAGAAATTACTTTTTAATTTATAATTATTTTTTGTTTTCTGATTGCTCTCCTTTCAGAAAACTTAGTTCATAATTATTTTTTAATATACTATTGATTCTTGCTATAGTACTGATTACATAGAATTATGTTTTTGCCCTCTGACCCATAAATCCAGTTTTGATAAGAGTAATTGTCCTCATCGTTCATTGTAAACTTTAATATTTTTTATGTTTCTTAAATATTAGTCTTTTATTGTGTTTTTATATTTAAAAGCAAAACTATGAGAAGTAATATATTTTCTTTATAGTTGTGCTAGTCTGTTTATTCTTCTGAATTAGCTGCCTCTGGGCTTCCTCTGAGCATGTGTGGTATGTCATGAGCAGACTAAAATAAAATGGGACTTAGTTGGAATGCCTTAGGGTAATGTTGCATTGCTGAATTAAGGGATATTTAGAGTTTTTATTTTTCATCTGTCACACCTATAGAGGTTTATAGTGACACTTGACCATGCTCTGCTTTTCAACCATACGAACTCTCCATGCAAATATTTTGTTGTGGTTAAAAAGTAATTTTCACAGTGTACTGGAGGAAAGAGGTGACCCAATCCCAATCTTGGTCACTTGTCCATTATTTATTTAACTATGCTAACGATTCTCAAATTTTTTGGTATTAAGAGTCACTTCTACTTTCTTAATTATGTGGCTCATCTCTTCTAGTATTACCATATTAATAGTTAAAACCCAAAAGTAGTTAAAACCCAAGAATATACAAACATACATTGGATCAGCCTTTAGAACAATTATGTCATTACATCGTGCAGTCTCTGAGAAGTTTTTCACCATACATTATGACAGAATGAGAATGAAAAAAAAACAATGATAGTACTAGAAGTTTATATTGTATAAAAATGGCCCATGTACCACAGTTTGTATGCCACTGTTATAAAGTGTTTTAGCTATGGTAAACAATTCCTGAACATAATATAACACATTATTTGCACATTTTCTTTCCTCACTGCTTTTGCTAGAATTTAATCTAGAGCTTTATAAGTTACCATTGAGTGGTAGCTGGTGACATAGGCTACTTCTTTCTATCCTGTTTTGTTTTATTCCTGACCTAAAAGTTAATAGATACACTGCTCATTCTTGTACCTTGTATTTGTTCACTCTGAACTTAGACTCTGTTGGGAAAATGATGGTTAATTCTGTAGTAATTTTTTGCTTGGGTTTGAGTTTTCACTTCTCTATACATTCCAACAGTGTCATCACATCTGCTTACTGTGTTTTTTCGTAGTTAGGTAACTTTTCTCATCCCCAGCCCCTGGCAAACACAGATCTGCCATCACTATTTTATTTTGTCTGTTTTTAGAAGTTAAAAAAATACAATCACATAGTTTAAGTGGTTTGTGACTGGCTTCTCTCACTTAGCATAATGCTTTTTGGATTCATGCATGTTGTGTATATTAGTAATTTGTTGCTTGCTATTGCTTAGTAGTTGGATCTATTTTATTGTTTGTTCATAGACATTTTAGTTGTTCATCAATTTTTATTATTCTGAATACAGCTGTAATGAATATTTTGTACTAGTTTTAATGTGGAAAGATTATCATTTCACTAATTTGTTTTTAAATATATTACTTGATTATTATTTTGATCTTGAAATGATTTGCCATCTGCTGCAAACGTAAGTCAATTTTTCACTTCAATAAGGTGACAGAAGATGAAATAGTGGTATTAAATATATTGACTTGAAACAGAAAGTTTGATACAAGGTCACTTGCAATGGAGGAATTATATTCAGGGCATTTTGAAAAATTTCAAAGGTATTGAGAAAATTTTATTATTATAAGGTGTCACAACACAAAACAGAACTTTTAAATAAATTAATTTGTTATAGATTCTTGTGTCCTAAAATTGGTAATAGGCTAAAATAATCAAGTTTTTGACTTTTAAAAAGTGTCATAGGTCTTAGAGAATATTTTAACATCTAGTATAGAATTATTTCTAAACATTTTGGAAAATATCAGGCTTTAAAACTAGTGAATTTCTTAGTCTTTAATTTTCATAGCCTTTTTCATTTTACAATGTAGTTTATTTTACTCATTCAAAAATATTTACTGAGTATTATTATGTGTTAAGTACTATTATAGATTCAAAAGTCAGAGTCAGAGAGAAGAGATGTAAATATGCATGGAATATTTCACAGTCAGCTTAAGACATAGCTTCATCTGTGTTCCTGTAAGCATGGATATACCGACACAAAATAGAGGCCAACTTTTGAATGTCCATTTTAACTATGGTCATTTCACTTCCTAGCCAATTTTTTGGGGGAGGTTCTCTACTCTCCACTTGCAACTTGTCTCCCCAGTGGAATTTTACATGTGTGGTATAACTCTGTTCTCTGAGTGAAGCATTTTACTTTTCCTTGTGTTTGGTCAACAGTCTCCATTCGTGCTGAGACCTCTGAACTCTGAAATTCTTCAGTCATTGCCTATTTTTCCAAGTAAAAAGTTATTTTTAACAATTACTTACCTACCAGAGACAACCTACCTACAAATTAAAATACTGGTCAATTTTTTTTTTTTTTAAATCAGGAAAAGTTCTTTATTTTTGCTAACAGTATACCAACCAACTATAGAGCTTTAAAAACAAGAAAATGATGAGTAAATATGGATTGAATTGATAAATAAATAGAAAATAAATAAGTGAATGAAAAAATAAATGAATAAAAATTATTCTTTATATTTGGGGTAAAATTGTTCTTTTTATTATTTCTTAGGTTTCTATTTTCCCATTAGGATATTTAATTATATAATTTTAAGAAACATAAGAATATGGAAAATATGAATAAATAGAGGAACAATTCACAAAACAATTTTAAAAATAAACTAGCTGCAGGACCAACTAGGAAGGTGATATTACTGGCTAAGGAAACAAGGAAGTCTTTATATGCTTAAAAATGCAATGGTTCAAAAAAATAAAGTTTAGTCTTTTACTAAAAAATCTGAACTCTGGTGCTATATTTACATCAATTTATTCTTCATATATTCAGAAGTTTTTATGGACCTAGAAACTAGATCAATTATCCAATTCTATTCAACAATATGTTATTACAATAGTAAGATCTATTTTGATTCTAAATATATTCTGTGGGAGGCCTTTGGAATTGACATTTCACATATAAAATATGCATAAAAGTACTGACTAGAAATCTAGATAATGTCTTAAAAATTCTAGAAAAAGAAAGATAAAAAGAATAAAACCCCCTTTTTTCTCTCATATATGTATAATATTATAAAAGTCACATTCGAATATGTCATAAAATAACCTCTTGCTGTTTTTTGGAAGAGAAGAATTAATGCTGTCGCATTGGAAATCATTAGAAGTCATTTTAGCAAAAATATTACTGTAACACAGGAGCTTCAGGCCAGGAACCTGCAACTGGGCTTTTTATATTTCTTAAAAGCCATCAGGAAGACCAGAGGAGTGAGACATGCCATTTATTTATTCATGATACAGTGAAGTTTTAGCACTTGGTCTGTTGGAGTTGCAGGGAAAGGCATCCAGCCAAGAATAGGCAACACTCTTTATGTGAGCAGAGGGGAAGGGGGATTACCTCAACAAGGGTAGCAAGTGCCTTTACCAGGCAGATAGGAACAGAATCAGCTGCTTAACTAGTGTTTGGGAGCGCAGCGGATCAGTTGCGACCTGGAGCAGAGCTGGTAGATAACATCCATGGGAATAGATGAAGAGGCAGATAGTACCCATGAAAACAGTGAAAAATGTTCTCGGACGCAAGCACAGCTCGGAGAATTCTTTGTTCACTGTCCTCTTGCGGCTGCAGAGCAAGCGGTCCTCTTGTCTTTTGCGTACACAGAGGAGCTATGTTTGAATTAGCCCCGCAATTACTAGTGCTTTTTACTAAAACTTCTCGACGAAGCTTTTGAGGTCTTGCTCCCAGGCAATATGCCGTAAGTTTTGGCTCATATAAACTTTTATAAAATTTCTCAACAGTTTGGAACATTTCTTAAATCAACATTTACTTGATGCAGTGTTAGCGGAATTCTGAAGAAGCTCACGCAAGAGCACCCTGTGAACCTGACCCGGTGCTAGAGATAAGCTAGGGATCATCTGCTCCCTGCTTTACATCAGGTGAATTTGAGTGAGTCTTCTTTGGAACTTGGAGCCTCCTTACTTTAAGTAATAGGCCATGACTTTATTTGGGTGTTCTTAAAAATTTTCGAGATGGATAAAGGGTGAAAAAAACCCGGGGGCCGGGGGGGAGGGGGGGGGGATGTGTTGCTGCTTTTTATTTCAACTTTTTATTAGATTGCATATTGAGAATCTGAACAAAATTTTTGCTAGTTAAATGAGAGACTGAACTCTCTTTAGCTCTGAAAAAGAAAAGACACCTGCTTTCCCATCCCAAATAGCCAATAGAGTGACTATAGTTGTTCAGAACCCTGAATCTGGAGTGAGTGGCAGTGATGGGCACCATGAGATGTCCAGGACTGTAATTCATCCAGCATCAGAGAAACCAGTGGGAACCCTAGGGAGAAGGGTAGGGAGCCCTGCTATGGGTTCATCCAGAGAGAGAGAGAGAGAGAGGAGCCTGTGCCTTAGAAATTATTATGGTTCTGGTAGCATTTGCTAAGCTCTCTGCTTGGGTATTCTTAGGTGACTAAGAATCTTTGTAGGATGGTCTGAGGAAAAATTTCCTCTAGGGCATGGGCAATCTTATAGGGATAGCCACTGCATTTGGCTCTTCTGGAGACATGAACATAAAAGTTGGTTGTCTTAGAAGTTTGTTCAGACTCTGCAGATCTCAAAATTAACATGGAAAATTATGCCTCTATGGGCAATAAGCCACAACAGCCTCCCATTAATACTAACATGACCAAGATGAGGACACTTTGCTACTTCTAAATTAATTTTTGTGTGCACAATTAGAAAAAGCCAGTATAAAATTAGGCACAAATGAAAAAAAAAATTATTAGAGACTTTTCAGAACTTAAAAATGCCTTCTTCCTAAAATTAAGTAAAACTATGTAAAATGATTTCAAAATAGAGAGACAGAGAGAGAAATAGGACGAGAGAGAGAGAGAAATTGATTTAGATAAATAGATGTACTTATGTCATTTAGATGTTAACCCAATTATTTGAGATATTAAAAATGTCTGTCCTTATTTTAAAAGGGGGGAGGTCATCTGGAACTTGAATTTTCAATAACATATGTAAATTGTAAATGCCTCCAAAACAAATCTTAGATCTACTGTTTTCTGTGTCTGCATATATTTATGTATATATGTTATAAATGTGAGATAGTATTCTACCTTTGAATGCTATTAAAAATAATTTAAAGGCAAGCACTTATAAGGATTGAGTATTCTAAAATTTTCAGAAATATGTAAACTAACCAAAATGTTTTTTAAGTTCATGTGATCTAAGATTAATCTTTAGTAAATAAAAGCTCGTTTAAGTTTGTTGATTTATATAAAACAGACACGTCTTTATTTTACCTTGGTTTTACAAAAGTAAGTGTATGTTAATAACTGATTTTGATGTCTATGAAATATTTTAGTTTATAAAATGTCTTCATAAATCTGCTGAGCTAAACAATGTTAATTGCTTACTTCTTAGTTTTATTGGAAATTGAAGTTTTATGGGTGAAAATTGTTACTGCAGACTCAAAGGGTCTATTTTGTCTGTGTGCATCCTAGCCAAACAGCCTGTGCACATCAAAGCCAAAAAAGACAAATAGGAGATTGCAGCAAAGGAAGCAACGGTTTATTTAAGGTATTAGCCAAGCCCAGAGACACAGGTGAGCTAGTACTCTCAAAAATCTGGCTCTCCCATATGGCCTCTATTGGCTAAGAGAAAAATCATTAATCATAGTTACTATGGGAGTTGGAGGCGTGGACTCACCTGAGTGGTCAGGGCTAAGGTAGAGGGCAATTGATTATGGGATTAGGTTCTGATGTTAGTCATAGGATTGTTCTTTCTGGTTTCCAAAGGATGTAGTCTTTGGGAACATTCTGTTTTCATGAGTCTGAAGATGAAACCTAACAGGCTAAGGTGTTATCTTTGACTAAATCCTTATTCTAGTTTGAAGTTTGGTTATTGTATCTTGGTCTTGGTTGATAGACCTGAAGCTTTATTCTCAAGCGAATTTAATACTGACCTAATGTCTTAAGCGCTTAATGATTAAAAAGAGTGGACATATGGCATATGTACAAGTCGGAGTACCTACTGGAAAGAATGCAAGTGAGTTCATAGTTTATGTTGGTTATAAAATTTCAATATATGTAGAAATATCTTTGCAGTGTTCCAGAAGGGACCCTGGGATACTTCGAAATATTTGAAATTTCATGGAAAATATTGTACTACAAGTGATGGGAAAAAAAGCAAAACAAACAAACAAAATTCTAGGGTATATTGTATAAGCAAACAGTAATTATAAATTAAATGAATAGTAGAGACTATGGGAAACCCAACATGGTTGTCTGGGTTCTTCCCAGCACCCTGATCTCATCATAATATATTTCAGCTTGACTTAGATAAAGAAACATATGAGCTGACATTATTAAAAGAAGATATCTTACACTATTGCCAAGGTGGAAGGTGATATTACTGGCTAAGGAAACAAGGAAGTCTTTATATGCTTAAAAATGCAATGGTTCAAAAAAATAAAGTTTAGTCTTTTACTAAAAAATCTGAACTCTGGTGCTATATTTACATCAATTTATTCTTCATATATTCAGAAGTTTTTATGGACCTAGAAACTAGATCAATTATCCAATTCTATTCAACAATATGTTATTACAATAGTAAGATCTATTTTGACTCTAAATATATTCTGTGGGAGGCCTTTGGAATTGACATTTCACATATAAAATATGCATAAAAGTACTGACTAGAAATCTAGATAATGTCTTAAAAATTCTAGAAAAAGAAAGATAAAAAGAATAAAATCCCCTTTTTTCTCTCATATATGTATAATATTATAAAAGTCACTTTCGAATATGTCATAAAATAACCTCTTGCTGTTTTTTGGAAGAGAAGAATTAATGCTGTCGCATTGGAAATCATTAGAAGTCATTTTAGCAAAAATATTACTGTAACACAGGAGCTTCAGGCCAGGAACCTGCAACTGGGCTTTTTATATTTCTTAAAAGCCATCAGGAAGACCAGAGGAGTGAGACATGCCATTTATTTATTCATGATACAGTGAAGTTTTAGCACTTGGTCTGTTGGAGTTGCAGGGAAAGGCATCCAGCCAAGAATAGGCAGCACTCTTTATGTGAGCAGAGGGGAAGGGGGATTACCTCAACAAGGGTAGCAAGTGCCTTTACCAGGCAGATGGGAACAGAATCAGCTGCTTAACTAGTGTTTGGGAGCGCAGCGGATCAGTTGCGACCTGGAGCAGAGCTGGTAGATAACATCCATGGGAATAGATGAAGAGGCAGATAGTACCCATGAAAACAGTGAAAAATGTTCTCGGACGCAAGCACAGCTCGGAGAATTCTTTGTTCACTGTCCTCTTGCGGCTGCAGAGCAAGCGGTCCTCTTGTCTTTTGCGTACACAGAGGAGCTATGTTTGAATTAGCCCCGCAATTACTAGTGCTTTTTACTAAAACTTCTCGACGAAGCTTTTGAGGTCTTGCTCCCAGGCAATATGCCGTAAGTTTTGGCTCATATAAACTTTTATAAAATTTCTCAACAGTTTGGAACATTTCTTAAATCAACATTTACTTGATGCAGTGTTAGCGGAATTCTGAAGAAGCTCACGCAAGAGCACCCTGTGAACCTGACCCGGTGCTAGAGATAAGCTAGGGATCATCTGCTCCCTGCTTTACATCAGGTGAATTTGAGTGAGTCTTCTTTGGAACTTGGAGCCTCCTTACTTTAAGTAATAGGCCATGACTTTATTTGGGTGTTCTTAAAAATTTTCGAGATGGATAAAGGGTGAAAAAAACCCGGGGGCCGGGGGGGAGGGGGGGGGGATGTGTTGCTGCTTTTTATTTCAACTTTTTATTAGATTGCATATTGAGAATCTGAACAAAATTTTTGCTAGTTAAATGAGAGACTGAACTCTCTTTAGCTCTGAAAAAGAAAAGACACCTGCTTTCCCATCCCAAATAGCCAATAGAGTGACTATAGTTGTTCAGAACCCTGAATCTGGAGTGAGTGGCAGTGATGGGCACCATGAGATGTCCAGGACTGTAATTCATCCAGCATCAGAGAAACCAGTGGGAACCCTAGGGAGAAGGGTAGGGAGCCCTGCTATGGGTTCATCCAGAGAGAGAGAGAGAGAGAGGAGCCTGTGCCTTAGAAATTATTATGGTTCTGGTAGCATTTGCTAAGCTCTCTGCTTGGGTATTCTTAGGTGACTAAGAATCTTTGTAGGATGGTCTGAGGAAAAATTTCCTCTAGGGCATGGGCAATCTTATAGGGATAGCCACTGCATTTGGCTCTTCTGGAGACATGAACATAAAAGTTGGTTGTCTTAGAAGTTTGTTCAGACTCTGCAGATCTCAAAATTAACATGGAAAATTATGCCTCTATGGGCAATAAGCCACAACAGCCTCCCATTAATACTAACATGACCAAGATGAGGACACTTTGCTACTTCTAAATTAATTTTTGTGTGCACAATTAGAAAAAGCCAGTATAAAATTAGGCACAAATGAAAAAAAAAATTATTAGAGACTTTTCAGAATGTAAAAATGCCTTCTTCCTAAAATTAAGTAAAACTATGTAAAATGATTTCAAAATAGAGAGACAGAGAGAGAGATAGGACGAGAGAGAGAGAGAAATTGATTTAGATAAATAGATGTACTTATTATGTCATTTAGATGTTAACCCAATTATTTGAGATATTAAAAATGTCTGTCCTTATTTTAAAAGGGGGGAGGTCATCTGGAACTTGAATTTTCAATAACATATGTAAATTGTAAATGCCTCCAAAACAAATCTTAGATCTACTGTTTTCTGTGTCTGCATATATTTATGTATATATGTTATAAATGTGAGATAGTATTCTACCTCTGAATGCTATTAAAAATAATTTAAAGGCAAGCACTTATAAGGATTGAGTATTCTAAAATTTTCAGAAATATATAAACTAACCAAAATGTTTTTTAAGTTCATGTGATCTAAGATTAATCTTTAGTAAATAAAAGCTCGTTTAAGTTTGTTGATTTATATAAAACAGACACGTCTTTATTTTACCTTGGTTTTACAAAAGTAAGTGTATGTTAATAACTGATTTTGATGTCTATGAAATATTTTAGTTTATAAAATGTCTTCATAAATCTGCTGAGCTAAACAATGTTAATTGCTTACTTCTTAGTTTTATTGGAAATTGAAGTTTTATGGGTGAAAATTGTTACTGCAGACTCAAAGGGTCTATTTTGTCTGTGTGCATCCTAGCCAAACAGCCTGTGCACATCAAAGCCAAAAAAGACAAATAGGAGATTGCAGCAAAGGAAGCAACGGTTTATTTAAGGTATTAGCCAAGCCCAGAGACACAGGTGAGCTAGTACTCTCAAAAATCTGGCTCTCCCATATGGCCTCTATTGGCTAAGAGAAAAATCATTAATCATAGTTACTATGGGAGTTGGAGGCGTGGACTCACCTGAGTGGTCAGGGCTAAGGTAGAGGGCAATTGATTATGGGATTAGGTTCTGATGTTAGTCATAGGATTGTTCTTTCTGGTTTCCAAAGGATGTAGTCTTTGGGAACATTCTGTTTTCATGAGTCTGAAGATGAAACCTAACAGGCTAAGGTGTTATCTTTGACTAAATCCTTATTCTAGTTTGAAGTTTGGTTATTGTATCTTGGTCTTGGTTGATAGACCTGAAGCTTTATTCTCAAGCGAATTTAATACTGACCTAATGTCTTAAGCGCTTAATGATTAAAAAGAGTGGAC
>NW_011888878.1:3714380-3716626 GCF_000151845.1 Pteropus vampyrus
CGTGGACTCACCTGAGTGGTCAGGGCTAAGGTAGAGGGCAATTGATTATGGGATTAGGTTCTGATGTTAGTCATAGGATTGTTCTTTCTGGTTTCCAAAGGATGTAGTCTTTGGGAACATTCTGTTTTCATGAGTCTGAAGATGAAACCTAACAGGCTAAGGTGTTATCTTTGACTAAATCCTTATTCTAGTTTGAAGTTTGGTTATTGTATCTTGGTCTTGGTTGATAGACCTGAAGCTTTATTCTCAAGCGAATTTAATACTGACCTAATGTCTTAAGCGCTTAATGATTAAAAAGAGTGGACATATGGCATATGTACAAGTCGGAGTACCTACTGGAAAGAATGCAAGTGAGTTCATAGTTTATGTTGGTTATAAAATTTCAATATATGTAGAAATATCTTTGCAGTGTTCCAGAAGGGACCCTGGGATACTTCGAAATATTTGAAATTTCATGGAAAATATTGTACTACAAGTGATGGGAAAAAAAGCAAAACAAACAAACAAACAAACAAAATTCTAGGGTATATTGTATAAGTAAACAGTAATTATAAATTAAATGAATAGTAGAGACTATGGGAAACCCAACATGGTTGTCTGGGTTCTTCCCAGCACCCTGATCTCATCATAATATATTTCAGCTTGACTTAGATAAAGAAACATATGAGCTGACATTATTAAAAGAAGATATCTTACACTATTGCCAAGGTTTGATAGAGTCACTTCAAGAAAATATCAAGTTGATAAATGTTTCCTTTCACAGTGAGAGCCCTGGAGACAAAGACTTTAGAGATCTTTGTCTGTCAGCTGGGTATTTTTTTTTTTTTAGGTGAATATTAAATAAAAGATACTCTCCAATCTTTTTGGAAGGGAGGTTATCAAGTGCCTAACTATGAATAAATATCTACCCTTGTCTTTGACACTCACCTTCACCTACAAGAGATATCAAAGATGCCTTCAAGGATGAGAAGCCTTTGATATCAGAGGAAGACATCTGTTTCAAGACATTGGCAAAGCTTATATACTTATGGATTAATATCGAACTCTAAAATTAATTATTTGATTGTCGTTACCTGTCTGCTAATGATATTGGTCGTAATGACAGCTATACTTGTTCTTTAGTTTTTTCTATGCAGTCCAACTATTTATGGTTACTGAAGGTAATCATTAATTCTTATTTTTATGGCTTACATAAATGTTATACTAGATGCAAAATACAGAAAAATGAGACCAATGGAAAAACTTGTATCATGATTTTTCACAAGATAGAAATAACCCAGAGTGTTTTTCTCCCCCTAAATAAAATCCTGACTGCCTTCTATTTACCTGCCCTTCCATTTTTGAAAAAAAAAAAAAAAATTGGCTTCAACTCACATCCCATGGTTATGGTACTGCCCCATTCCCAATGGTCAACAAGATGACATGGATACTGAAACTTCTCAGGAATAAACATTTTTAGCACTATGAGACCAAACTATCAGACTAAGGGTTGGTCATCAATGCATCATTTGGATAGATTTACCACCAAAAGGAAGAACTATAGATGAAAAAGAGAGTTTTACAGAAAGTAATCTCATATTGTGATCTGATCATAAATTCAGAACTGAGTGGGTCACGAAGCCCCAGACATAGCCAACTAAAGGCTTATTTTTGCCTCCAGCAAGCTCTGGCCATCGTTTCTGTGCATCTAGGTTTACACACCTTTGAAATGCCTCTTTTCAGATCCATCCTAATATATGACTACCGTTTCAGATTCCCCTCAAGAGAACACATAATTTTATCAACTATCTTGTAATCCAACCCCTGCCTTGCTTTTTCTCACCTTTGTGTAATCTTCTTTAGTTCCCTCCTTAATTTCAAATGCATAAAAGCAACTGCAAAACTGTTATTCTCTGGAGCATTTGAGATCTTGCTCCCTAGCATATTTCATTAGTTTGGCCCAAATAAACTCTTATAAAACTTTTTAAAAATCTATCTTATTGAAAACCGAACAATTAACCAGCCAATAAACAACAAACTACTTTGCAAGTGGTGCTGGAAAAACTAGACAGATACATGCAAAAAATAAAACTGGGCCACTCCCTTACAACATATAAAAACATAAAATTAAAATAGATTAGACTTAAGTGTAAGGCCTCAAACCATAAAATTCATAGAAGAAAGCATAGGTAGTAAACTATTTGACATGAGTCTGAATAAAATTTTTTGACCATGTCTCCTTCAGGATGGGAAACAAAATAAAAAAA
>NW_011888878.1:3720976-3722788 GCF_000151845.1 Pteropus vampyrus
GCAATTATGAATAAAGCTGCTATAAACATCCATGTGCAGATTTTTGTGTGGACATATTTTCAACTTCTTCGAGTGAATACCAAGGAGCCTGATTGCTAGATCATATTGTGTAAGTATATTTAGTTTGATTGTGGTGTATAAATCTTTTTATATATTTTTATTCGATTTGTGAATATTTTAATGATAATTGCTGAAGCTACATTCATGAGAGATATTTGGTCTATTTTTCTTTTAATGTTTTTTCTTGTTTTGGTATTAGAAAAATGTTGACTTCTTAGATTGAGTTAAGAAGTATTTCCTCTGCTTTTATTATCTGAAAGAGATATTAGAGATATAGTTCTTCCTTAATATTTGGTAGAATTCACCAGTGAGTCCATCTGAGTCTTGTGCTTTGTGTTTAGGAAGAACATTAATTACTGATTCAGTTTCTTTAATAGATATAGGCCTATTCAGATTATCTATATCTTCTTCCATGAGTTTTGGCAAATTACATCTTTCAAGAAATTGATCTATTTCATCTAATTTGATTTCCATGGGATCTTTAGTGATATTTTCTCTTTCACTTCTGGTATTGTCACTTGTATTCTCTCTCCTTTTCCCTTAGCCTGGCTAGAGACATCAATTTTATTGATCTTTTCAAAGATACAACATTTTTATCTCTTTTTCAAAAATTTTATTGGTTTTAACTCTAATAATTTATTTTCTTCTACTTACGTTAGATTTAACTTGCCTGTTTTTTCTAGTTTCCTAAGGCGAAAACTTAAATGATTGATTTTAGATTTTTCTTCCTTCCTAGTATATGCAGTCAATGTTGTAAATTTCCCTCTAAGCACTGCTTTTGCTGCATACCACAGACTTTTATAAGTTGTGTTTTTATTTTCATTTAGTTCAAAATATTATTAAATTTCTCTTGAGATTTCTTTTTACCCTTGTGTTATTTAGACATATATTATTTAATTTCCATTTATTTTTTAAATGTTATCTTCCTGTTATTTATTTCTACTTTAATTGCACGGTGGTCTGAGAGCAAGAATTTATTTATTTATTTTTCTTTTTTCTATTTGTTAAGGTGTGTTCTAAGGATCGGAATGTGATCTGTCTTGGTGAATGTTCCTTGTGAGCTTAAGAAAAATATGTGCATCCTGCTGTTGTTGAATAAAATAATCTAAAAATGTCAATTATGTTCCTTTGCTATTGAATTCAAATCTATTGTTGAGTTTGACTGTCTTACTAATATCCTGCTTACTAGATCTGTCCATCATTGAGAGAGGGGTTTTGAAGTCTTCAACTATCATAGTGGATTTATCTATTTACTCTTGTAATTATATAAGTTTTTGCCACCCGTGTTTTATATTATATTATTAAGTGCATACATGTTAAAAATTTTTATGTTTTCTTGGATAATTGAGCTCTTTATCATTATATAATGCCCTTTCATCTCCCTGATAAATTTCCTTACTTAGAAATTGGCTCTTTCTAAGATTAATATAGCTACTTTTTTTTTCTTGATTAGTGTTAGCACAAATACATTTTTCTCACTCATATATTTTTAATCTATATGTGTCTCTATATTTAAATCACGTTTCTTTTATACAACATATAGTTGGGCTGTGGTTTTTGATCCACTCTGACAATCTATATCTTAATTGGTGCATTTAGATCATTTACATTCAATGTAAATATTAACATCATTGGATTAATATCTACTATATTTATTACTATTTTCAATTTGTTGTCTATATTCTTTATTCCTAGTTTTGTCTTCCATTTTTTCTTCCTTTTGTGATTTTAATTGATCATTTATATGACTCA
>NW_011888878.1:3722838-3724704 GCF_000151845.1 Pteropus vampyrus
AGTTTTTTATTTGTCGATTTGAATTAGAAGCCAAAGATGTATAATCTTTGTGTGTGTGTGTGTGTGTGTGTGTGTATATGTGTGTGTGTGTGTGTGTGTGTGTATGTTTGCATGTATATATGTATTTTTGTAAGTCTGATCTCTAAGCCTAAAGCCTTTAATTTCAAGGCTACAATGTTGTACCAATGCTACAAACCCTTTATTACTTATGCATAAGTTATCTGTAATAAAAAATTACATAAACTGAGATAAATACAGATAGTTAGAAGGTCCTTTTGTGGTTTTAGGGGTGAATACATGAA
Organism: Pteropus vampyrus; assembly: GCF_000151845.1. Lineage (NCBI taxonomy): Eukaryota > Metazoa > Chordata > Mammalia > Chiroptera > Pteropodidae > Pteropus > Pteropus vampyrus. Next base: position 3,723,141 of record NW_011888878.1, read on the forward strand.
ACAAAATCTTAGACTTAAGAGTAAAAAAACTGATCAGTCTATATCTGCTTCCCTAATACAGAAAACCATTTTCTTCCGCAGGTTCAAATCTCAAAAAAGAAATATCAGAAAATGCTTGCTTGCTTTCATTTATTTATTTATCCACTCATTTATCTATCTATCTATCTATCTATCTATCTATCTATCTATCTATCTATCTATCTATCTATTTATTTATTTAGCATCTATTTTGTCTGATTTTTAAAAATAATCATACCCCTTAAAATAATCACTTACCTCTATAGGGCTTAAATTACTTGAAAATTGCTATAAAAATCTCAGACAATTAACTAACCACTTGTTATTTCTCCTCCTTTTTCCTTCCATTCCCAGCTAACCTTACTGCATTTATGACACTTTGACATTTTCTTCTAGGATAATTATATTTCTTTATAAAGTTAATCCTTTACACCTTTTTTTTTGTTTTAATTGGAGATCTTTTTATTTTAAATCTTACCATTTATTTGTTGATCATCCTATATGAACAATAATTTTGGTGGGTGACAGTTCTTTATTTATTATAGTATTTTATTGTATTCTACCTTTTATTCTTTTAGTTTTCTATCAGTTCGCTAGTTAGTCTTTTATAATAACGTCTTTTCAATCTGGATGCATTTTACTGTATTCAAATATAGATGTATTTTTTGTTATTTACGCCAAAATTTCTGATTCTGTACATTCTTTACTTTTATTACTTTTTTGAAAATTGCAAACCTCCAAAGCACAAACAAACAACAACAAAACGTGCTGTAGAACTAAAAAATTCATGACTTTAAACAAAAACAAGTGAAGTTAAATTAATTCACTGTAATAATATGTTGTAAAACAGAACTTAGTGGACTGGAAAATCAAGTATAAAAGAAAGTAGAAGTTATTCCACAAATCTTCCATAACTATGAATCTTTATAAAATTTATGAGACACCAAAATATTTACTCAGAGAAAACTGTTCATGTAATTAATTTTTTTATTATGAAAATTTGGTACATGATGAAATAAACTAAGTACTAACTTTTTTAAAGACTTTTATTTTAGGCTTACAACAAAATTGAGAGGAAGGTACAGAGATTTCCCATATATTTCCTGCCCTTGCACATGCATAACCTCCTTCGTTATCAACATTGCTTACTAGAATGATACATTTTTCACTAACGATAAACCAATATTTGCATATCATCATTACCCAAATTTCATAGTTTACCTAACAGTTCACTCTTGGTGCTGTACATTCTATGGATATATTTATCCTATCGATAAATGTTTAATGACGTACATCTATCATTATATTATCATACAGAGCATTTTTACTGCTCTAAAAATCCTCTGTGCTCTGCCTATTTATCTCTCATTCCCCTCTAACCTTTGCAACCACTCATATTTTTACTATTTAATAGTTTGGCCTTTTCCAAAATATCATAAAGTTGGAATCATACAATAGTAGTCTTTTCAAATTATCTTCTTTCACTTAGTAATATGCATTTAAGGTTCCTACATATTTCTTTATGGCTTGATGTCCCATTTCTTCT
>NW_011888878.1:3728794-3730127 GCF_000151845.1 Pteropus vampyrus
CTTAGAATATCAATTATACCTTTTTTAAATTTTCATTTTTTTAGTGGTTGCCCTAGAGTAGCAATATACATTTACATTTAATCCAACTCCACTTTCAAATAACACAATGTTGTTTACAGGTAGTATGAGTGCCTTATAGTAACAAAATAATCTTAACGCTTCTGTCACATCCCTTGTATCACTGCTGTCACTTATTTCACTTATATATAAACAAACAGTGACACAGTGCTTATATATTAGTATATCTTATATATGATACATACATAAGAATACATAATTTAATGCATTTTGCTATTATTATTTTGAGCAAACTGTTATCTTCTAAACCAATTAAGAATAAGAAAAATAAACATTTTATTTAACCTTCGCTATTCCTTCTTAATTACTCTTTCTTTCTTATGTAGATCTGAGATTCTAAACTCTGTAATTTTTCTTCTCACTAAAAAAAATAACAACAACAACAACAACAAAAAAAACCAAAACCATTTTTAAAACATTTTTTGTGAGATTAGTCTACTGGCAACTAATTACACTTTTTATTTGTCTGAGAAAGTATTTCTCCATCAATTTTGAAGGATAAATTTATAGGGTGCACAATCGTAACTTCTTTTTTTTATCTCTCAATACTTAAAATACATTATTCTACTCTTTCTTCTTTGCATGGTTTCTGAGGAGTTGGGTGTAACTCTTATCTCTGGCTTTTTTTAGGATTTTTTTCTTGATCTTTGATTTTATGTAGTTTGAAGATCAGATGATTAGGTACAGTTTTTTAGGCATTTATAGTGCTTGATGCTCTCTAAGCTTTCTGGATATGTAGTTTTTTATATGATATTAACTTGGGAAAATTCTCAGTCATTATTGCTTAGAATATTTTTTTTGATTCTTTCTCTTTTTCTTCTCCTTCAGGAATTCCCATTATGTGCATGTTATATCTTTTATTCTGTTGCTTTTATTCAGTCTTTGTTTTCTTTGATTTTTGATTTTTGGAGATTCTATTGATATATCCTCTAGCTCAGAGATTCTTTTCTCAGTCTACTAATAATTCTATCAAAAGTATTATTTTTAATTTTTTTACAGTGCTTTTGATTTCTAGAATTTTATTTTGGTTCTTTCTTATGATTTCCATCTCCTTGATTATGTTGTCCATCTGATCTTGCATGGTGTCTAATTTATCCATTAGATCCCTTAGCATATTAATCCTAGTTATATTAAATTCCTGGTCTGGTAATTATAATATTATGGCATGTCTGATTCAGATGCTTGTTACATCTCTTCAAACTATTATTATTGTTACTTATTTATTTATTTATTTATTTATTTATTTATTTATTCA
>NW_011888878.1:3732612-3737073 GCF_000151845.1 Pteropus vampyrus
ACCAGTCATTTACTTTAGCTTTTACTTCCCTTGCTTTTGAGGTCAAATTCATAAAATTCTCTTTAAGTCCAAGGTCCTTAGTTTAGTTTGTATGTTTTCCTCTATGAATTTTATTGTTTCAGGTCTTATAATTAGGTGCTTAATCCATTTTGAGTTAAATCTGTTGTGTGGTGATAGACAACACTCTAGCTTCATTTTTTTTTTTTTGCAGGTGGCTTTCCAGTTTTCCCAGAACCACTTATTGAAGAGACTTTCCTTTCTCCACTGTATGCTTTTGGCTTTTTTGTCAAAAATTATTTGCCCTTATAAACATGGGTTTACTTCTGGATTCTCGATTCTGTTCCAATGGTCCATGTGTCTGTTTTTCTGCCAATACTATGCTATTTTGATTACTGTCATTTTGTAGTATAATTTGCAGTTGGGCAGAGTGATGCCTCCAGCCTCGTTCTTTTTTCTTAGGATGACTTTGGCAATTCAGGGTCCTTCCATACAAATCTAATGATTTTTTGTTCTGTTTCTTTAGAAAATGCCAATGGGATTTCGATGGGAATTGCATTAAATCTGTATAATGCTTTAGGTAATATGATCATTTTAACCATATTGATTCTTCCAATCCAAGAACGCGGAATATCTTTCCATTTCTTTGTATCTTCTTTGATTTCTTTTAATAGGGTCTTGTAGTTTTCATTATATGGGTCCTTCATAGGTTTCCTTAAATTCATTACTAGATATTTTATTCTTCTTGTTGCAATTGCAAAAGGAATTATGTTTTTCACTTCTTTTTCTGACATTTTATTATCAGAGTAAAGGATTGCTATGGATTTTTAAACATTGATTTTGTATCCAGAAACTTTACTGTATTTGCTTATTGTTTCTAATAGTGTTCTTGCAGAGGCTTTAGGGTTTTCTATATAAAGAATCATGTCATCTACAAATAGTGACAGTTTCACTTTTTCTTTTCCTATTTGAATGCCTTTTATATCTTTCTCTTGCCTGATTACACTCGCTAGGACATCCAATGTTATATTGAGTAACAGGGGCGATAATGGACAACCCTGTCTTGTTCCTAATCTTAGAGGGAAAGTGTTTAGTTTTTCACCATTCAATATAATGTTGGCTGAGGATTTGTCATATATGGCCTTTATTATGTTAAGGTACTTGCCTTCTATAATGATTTTGTTAAGTGTTTTAATCATAATTAAATACTCTATCTTGTCAAAGGCTTTTTTTGCATCTATTGATATGCTCATATGATTTTTATTTTTTAATTTGTTCAAGTGGTGTATCACATTAATCAATTTGCATATGATGAACCATGCCTGTGACTCTGGGATGAAGCCCAAGTGATTATGGTGCATAATTTTTTTTAATGTGTTGCTGTATTCGGTTCACTAGTATCTTATTTAGTATTTTTGGATCAGTTTTCATGAGAGAGATTTGTCTGTAGTTTTATTTTTTTATGTGTTATCTTTATCAGGTTTGGTATCAGAGTAATATTGACCTCATTGAATGAGTGAGGAATTATTGCCTCCTCTTCGATTTTTTTGGAAGTGTTTGAGGAGAATAATTATTAAATCTTTTTTGAATGTTTGGTAGAATTCACTGGTTAAGCCATTTCGTCCTGGACTTTTACTGCTTGGTAGGTTTTTGACGATTATTTCAATTTCCATATTGCTGATCATTCGAGATTTTCCACTTCTTAATTAAATCTAGGAAGATTATATTTTTCTAAGAACAGGACCATTTCTTCTAGGTTATTAAATTTGGTGTTATATTCTTCTTCATGCTATTCTTGTATGATCCTTTGTATTTCTACAGTGTCTGTCGTCATTTCCCCTCTTTCATCCCTGATTTTGTTTATTTGTGTCCTTTCTCTTTTTCCTTTAGTGAGTCTGGCCAGCGGCTTGTCAATTTCATTAACCTTCTCCAAGAACCTGCTTTTTGTTGAATTTTTTCTCTTGTTTTTTGTTTTCAATTTCATTTAAGCTTGCTCTAATTTTGATTATTTCTTTCCCTCTGCTGACTTTAGGCTCATTTGTTCTTCCTTTTCTAGTTGTTTTAAGATGAAGCATTATGTTGTCTATTTGGGCTTGTTCTTCTTTTTGGAGATAGGCCTGTAATAATATGAGCTTTCCTCTTATGACGGCTTTTGCTGTGTTCCAAAAGTTTTGATATGTTGCACTATCATTATCACTTGTTTCTATGTATCTCTTGATCTCTCTTTTTATTTCGTCTCTAACCCAGTCATTCTTCAGTAGCATGTTGTTTAATCTCCATGTATTTGTGGTTCTTCCTGCTTAATTTTTACAGTTTCCATTGCTTCCTTATTCTTGTGCATCTGTTTTTTGTTTGTTTGTTTGTTTTTTGTTTTTTTAATTTGTTTGAGTTGTGCTGGTTTTCCTTCTGGTCCTTCTTGTTTTATGTTATATGTTCAAATTCTGAATCTTGGCATGTGGTTATCAATTTCAGGAATTGAAAAAAACAACTAGATGAGCAAAATGAGTTCTTTAGCAAGGAGATTAAAAACCTCAAAAAGAACCAAATAGAACTTCTGGAGATGAAGAACACACTACAAGAGCTGAAAACTGAAATAGAAAGCTTGAGAAATAGAGTCAACAAATGGAGGTAAGGATCAGTGATATTGAAGATGTAAATATAGTAATAAATCAGATTGAAGTACAGAGACAATAAATTATTTCAAAAATAATGAAAGGAATACAAGAACTAGCTGATACCATCAGGAGAAGAAACATAAGAATAATAGACAATCTTGAAGGGGAGGAAAAAGAGCAGGGACAAATAGTAGACGAGAATGTCCCACATCTAAGGAATAAGCTGGAGCTTGGAATTCAAGAAGTCCCAATTATCTCAACCCAAAGGCCTTCTCCAAGACACATTGTATTAAAACTATCAAAAATCAATGACAAAGAAAGAATTCTCACGGCAGCCAGGGAAAAGAAGATGGTAACCTATAAAGGAAAACCCATTATGATATCGTCGGATATCTCAGCAAAAACCTTACAAACCAGAAAAGAGTGGAATCAATATTCGAACTATTAAGTGAAAGGAACTGCCACACAAGAATAATGTAGCTAGCTAAGCTCTCCTTTAGATATGAAGGAGAAATAAAGACCTTTCCAGACATACAAAAATTGAGGGAATTCTCCACTACGAAGCCTGCAATACAGGAAATACTTAAAGGTTCCAGGACACGTAAAACAAAATGACCAAAAAATACATAATTAGGAGTAAGGTGACTAGCGGACAGATAGAAGCAGAGAAGTGCAACCCTCACTATGAACAGGGCATTATAAGCTTAAACGATAAGAAGAGATTTCTATAGCAAGATAGTAATGAACATTCAGCATACATAAAGACAAATTAAGACAACAATGACTGAAAAAGCAAGGATTCAAAGATCCACATTCACAAAGGGGAATGGAGATAAGGCACAAGCAGAAGAAAATGAACTACTATATATACACATATAACTATCCTCTACATATTAGTAATGGTATGCCAAGATTCAGAACTCGAACACATAACATAAAACAAGAAGGGCCAGAAGGAAAACCAGCACAATTCAAACAAATTAAAAAAAAAAAAAACCCAAAAACCAAAAAACAAAAAAACAGATGCACAAGAATAAGGAAGCAATGGAAACACGGAGCTACCAGAAAGGAAAACATAAAATGGTTATAGAAAAACTTCACATTTCAATAATCATCCTATATGGAAATGGACTGAACTCACCAATAAAAATGGACAGAGTTGCAGGTTAGACCAAAAAACAAAACCCAAGCATATGCTGCCTCCAGGAGACACATTTGAGTTGCAAAGACAAATATAGACTCAAAATGAAAGAGTGGAAAATGATATTTCGTGCAAATGACATTCAGAGAAAAGCGGGAGTAGTGGTACTAATATCAGACAAAATAAACTTCAAAATAAGAAAGGTGAAGAAAGATACTGAGGGATACTTCATAATGATAAAGGGTATCATACACCAAGAAGAAATAACACTTATTAATATCTATGCTTCCAATCAGGGAGCCCCAAAATACATAAAGCAATTACAAACAGAACTAAAGGGAGAAACAGACCAAAACACTATCGCAGTAGGGGACCTAAATACCCAACTGTTGGATATGGACAGATCATTCAAACAGAAAATCAGTAAGGAAATAACATCCTTAAATGACACATTAGACCAATTGGACATCATTGACATTTACAGAGCCTTTCGTTCCAAAATAGCTTCTTATACATTCTTCTCTAGTGCGCATGGAACATTCTTAAGGATGGACCACATACTGGGACGCAGAGATAGCCTCAACAAATATAAGAATGTTGAAATCACACCAACCATATTCTCTGATCATAATGCCTTGAAACTAGAGATCAACTGGAAAAAGAATGCAGGCAGAACCACAAATACATGGAGATTAAACAACATGCTAC
>NW_011888878.1:3737963-3739318 GCF_000151845.1 Pteropus vampyrus
CTCAAACTCTTCCAAGGAATCGAAGAGGAGACAATACTTCCCAACTTATTTATTGAGGCCAGTATTACCCTGATACCAAAACCTGGTAAAGATAACACACAAAAAAATAAAACTACAGACAAATCTCTCTCATGAACACAGATGTAAAAATCTTAAATAAGATATGAGCAAACAGAATACAACAACACATTGAAAAGATTATATACCATGATCAATTGGGCTTCATCCCAAAGGCACAGGGATGGTTCAACATACGCAAATCAATTAATGTAATAAACCACATAAACAAATGAAAAAATAAAAATCATATGATTATATCAATAGATGCAGAAAAGCCTTGGACAGGATACAGCATCCATTTATGATCAAAACACTTAACTAAATTAGTATAGAAGGCAAGTATATTAACATAATGAAGACCATATATCACAAACTGTCAGCCAACATTATACTTAATGGTGAAAAACGAAAAACCTTCCCTCTAAGATCAGGAACAAGGCAAGGCTGTCCACTATCACCATTGTTATTCAATATAGCATTGGAAGTCCTAGCAAGTGTAATCAGGCAAGAGAAATATATAAAAAGCATCCAAATAGGAAATGAAAAAGCAAAACTGTCACTATTTGTGGATGACATGATTATATAGAAAACCCTAAGGACTCTATAAGAATACTATTAGAAACAATAAGCAAATACAGTCAAGTTTCTGGATACAAAATCAATGTTTAAAAATCCATAGCAATCCTTTATTCTGATAATGAAATGTCAGAAAAAGAAGTGAAAAACATATGCAACAAAAAGAATAAAATACTTAGTAATAAATTTAAGGAAACATATGAAAGACCCACATAATGAAAACTATGAGAACCTATTAAAAGAAATCAAAGAAGATACAAAGAAATAGAAAGATATTGACCATATTACCTAAAGCATTACATAGATTTAATACAATCCCCATCAAAATCCCATTGGCATTTTCTAAAGAAACAGAACAAAAAATCATTAGATTTGTATGGAAGCACAAAAGAGCCTGAATCACCAAAGCCATCCTGAGAAAAAAGAATGAGGCTGGAGGCATCATTCTGACTATCTTCAAATTATAGTACAAAGTGAAAGTAATTAAAACGACATGGTATTGGCAGAAAAACAGACACATGGACCATTGGAACAGAATCGAGAATCCAGAAGTAAACCCATGTTTATAAGGGCAAATAATTTTTGACAAAAAAGTCAAAAGCATACAGTGGAGAAAGAAAGCCTCTTCAATAAGTGGTTCTGGGAAAACTAGAAAGCCACCTGCAAAAGAAAAAATGAAGCTAGAGTGTTGTCTATCACCACACAACAGATTTAACTCA
>NW_011888878.1:3739368-3741289 GCF_000151845.1 Pteropus vampyrus
TTCTGGGAAAACTAGAAAGCCACCTGCAAAAGAAAAAATGAAGCTAGAGTGTTGTCTATCACCACACAACAGATTTAACTCAAAATGGATTAAGTACCTAAATAGAAGACCTGAAACAATAAAACCCATAGAGGAAAACGTACAAACTAAACTCAAGGACCGTGGACGTAAAGAGGATTTTATAAATTTGATCTCAAAAGCAAGGGAAATAAAAGCTAAAATAAATGAATGGGACTACATCAAACTAGAAAGCTTCTGCTCAGCAAAAGAAACCATCAACAAGGTAAAGAGACAAGCATTATAATAGGAAAATATATTTGCAAGCAATGCTTCCTATAAGGGCCTAATATCCAAAATATATGAAGAACTCATACATCTCAATAACAACAACAACAAAAGAAATGATTCAGTCAAAAAATGGTTAGAGGACCGGAACAGACAGCTCTCCCTAGAGGACATAAAAAATGGCCAACAAATATTTGAAAATATGATTAACATTGCTAGTTATTAGGAAAATGCAACTCAAAGCCACAATGAGATATGATCTTGTACCTATTAGAATAGCTGTTATCAAGAGGACAAGTAATCGTAAATGTTGGAGAGGATATGGAGAAAAAAGAATGCTCATACTCTGCTGGTGAGACTGCAAATTGGTACTGCCACTATGGGAAACAGTATGGAGTTTCCTCAAAAAACTGAGAATTGGTCCTTCATATGATCCCGCAATCCCTCTACTGGGTATTTACCCCAAAGAATTAAAGACCCATTTCTGAAAAGATATTTGCACACCAATGTTCATAGTAGCATTATTCACATTGGCCAGGACATGGAAAGGAAATAACATATGTGTCCTATGATAGATGATTCACTAAAGAAGCTGTGGTACATATATACAATGGAATATTACTCAGCCATAAGAATAGATGCAATACTGCCATTTGCGACAACATGGATGGACCTCCAGATAATCATGCTAAGTGAAATAAGCCACGCAGAAAATGTTAAAAATCAAATGATATCACTTACATGTGAGATATAAATCTAAAAGCAACAAATGAACAGGATAAACAGAGACTTGTGGATATGGAATATAGACTAATGGTTATCAGTGATTTGGGAGTTGGTGAGGGGTAGGAGGTAGATGGAGTAAAAGGGGTCATATATGTGGTGACAGAGAGAAATCTAACTATGGGAGGTGAACATACAGTGTAATTATATATAAAGTGTACAGTTGAAACTTATTTTATTTCTTTAACCAATGTCACCATAAAAATAAATAAACAAATTTTAAAAATTTCTACTAAGCCAAACTATTTATTTAATAAATATTTGAAAATGTGTTTTCTCTCTTCTAATACTAAATATGTATATGTATACGAACACACAGATTTTAACTATCTCATGGAATTAGATATAAAAACTTGAATATTTCAGATAGATGCACAGTGTAAAGTTCAATTCTGGTCTCTCTAGCAATATTTTACTGTACATATTTTAAACATTATTTAGTGTCAGGGATATTTGATATACCATTTCACTTAATTATCCATCAAAAGTGCTAGAAAGTAACTTTTATTATTTTAAAGTTTTAGTTGTTATAAATATGTTGACTAAGGTTAGTTATCACCACATAGTAGTAGGATAGAGATTCGAAAGCAAGTATGCCTGGTTACAATTTTTTTCCTTTCTATTCACTACCTTCTAGTAATTTACAGAGAGTTTCTAGACTCTCTGTGAATTACTCATTGTTTCTCCTCTTCTTGCTCAGGTAGAAAGCAGGAAACACCCTGAGGTACTCCCTTTGGTGTAAATTGGTGTTTTTTGAGGGTAAATTAAGTACCCAATGATATATTTCCTTCATCCCTTTCTTCCTTCCTTCTTCCTTAACTCCCTTCCTCTCTTTTTCTGTCTTTCTTTCTTT
>NW_011888878.1:3742971-3781567 GCF_000151845.1 Pteropus vampyrus
AATTTCTCAGATTATTTTGGAAGATATAAACTGTTTATAGTTTATATACAGGATGGAGACAATTCCTCTAGAGCCTCTGCAGAATCTGTATAGAGTTGTAGAGTGAGAAGCAACCTACTAAGAATATGTGTGTTTCTGTGTTTACGTGTACTCATAAATATTTATACCTAACTATACAACTATATATATAATGTCCCATCTATCAAGTACCTGTATGATATGACTTTTTTTTCCACATTGTCTTTATCAAGTAGAAATAAGAATGGGGGAAAAGTAAAGGGGGACTTTTTCTCATTCTGAGTGTTAAAAAAGTATAACGATCTGATTAATAATCACTTTATCTATATCCCCGTGCAGTGTGTGTACATAATCAGTCTGAGATAAACTATTCCAAATAAATGTTACCAAAATGTGATTACTTTTTTGCAAATTTACTTGCTTCGGCAGTGACAGTTTTAAAATATCACCTAAATGATTTTATTTTCCCTATATGTTCCATCTTTGCAATAAGAAGCTAGTATCCTATATGTGTAGTTTCATGTTCTGCACATAAAGCTCAATAAAAGAGTGTTCTTGATGCTGGTGAGAGCCAAGCTGATGATAACATAATAGCCTTTTATTTCTCTCTTATTTATGACATAGTCAAAATATTCTCATTAGTTTATTATACTAATTAAGTAAATATAATAGAAAATCCTATTGTCTATTTTTCCAAAAATCAAAACTGTTGATAATTTATGCTGAACTTATAAAAAATAGAAATCAGCATCTCTATGAAATTATTACATCATTAACAATCTTAAGTAATCATTTGCTATTTTTTTTTTAGAGATGATTCAGTAATTAAACTGAATTAATGAAGAAAAACTCAAAAACTTAGCTTTGGACTAATGAATTTTATCTTTGTTATTCTTTAGAAGAATGAAATTTCCATCATATGTATTAGAAAAAGATCTGCTTGAGAGAAAGCATTATTTAGGAATGAAATTGTCACTTGGGTAGTTGGAAGGCAGACACAAGTTACACAAAGCAAAGGCTAAAGGCTAATATTCATAGCATATAATACATTAAGTATTCCCAACATATGGTTGCTAAAAGGAACAATAAAATGGCCAAACCAAAGAAATAAAATCCTGATGCTAGTCACAGAATTCACTCTCAATAACAAATAAAATATACAATAGATGAAAGAATGTTTTATTTATGAGAATAAAATGAGTAGTACCATAGGAAATAAGTTATAGGAAATAAGTTATTTCCTATAGTAAACATCAAAAAGCAGGAATTACAATTTGATACATCTCCCAAATAGTGTGAAACTCAGATAAAGGAAGTGAATCTAAAATTCGAAAGTGAATACTTAATATTAATAGAAATCTTCACTCTGTATTCAGACTTTGAAGTGCTATGTATGTTCCACATAAACCTTAGAATGACTATTTCATTTATAAGAAACTATCACTTCCTATCTTTACAAAGTTTGGTTTGTTTATAGGAGTACAAAATGCATTATGATTCTGTGAAATAAACAAACAAAAAATATAAGTGAAAGCAACGTTTAGTAAGATTCACGAGATCAAATAGAAAGTAATATTCTGTATTATATTTTAAAAAACAAAGCCTGAAGTACTAGAATTCAGTCAAATGTGACATGTTGTATATTCAATCTTTAACAATTAACTCTTCCACAAAAATGACTTTTGATAGAATTAGGTGTTTACTATGTACCAGGTACCTTTCTAATCACTTTATATATGTTATTTAACTTAAATTTCACATACTTTAATCATGTAATTATTATTATTATTCAATTTTGCAGATTGCAGAAATGAGCATTAGAAAATAAGCAACTTGTACACGATCACAGAGTCAGTAAATGACAATTCAGCCTTCAAGTAAAATTAAAAACATAAAAAGTTAGTTTATGGTTTGCCTTCATTACCTATTACTACAATAGTTATTGTCTTAAAATTTAGTTAAAATAACAGGAATATATATTTTTTTATTTCTCACAATTTGAGCAGTCCAGAAATTTGGGAACTGCTTACTTAGCTAAGCGGTTCCTCCTTGGGATCTCCCATGAGATGTCAGTCAAAATGTCAGCCCAGACCTCAAACATCTAAAGCTTGACTAGGTCTGGAAGATCCACTTCCAAAGTGGCTTACTCAAATGGCCAGCTGGTTGTAAGCAGGAGGCCTCAGTTCTCCACCTAATTCCCAATAGGTCTTTCCAAGGGACAGCTTGATTGTTCTCATGACATCGCAGCTGTTTTTCCCAAATGTGAGAGTTTCAAGAGACAAAAGCAGAAATCATAATGCTTTTTATTAGTTAGCCTCAGATATTACATATTGTCATCTCCATATTATTCTACTGATCATACAAGTCTACCCTATTTAATGTGAGAGGGGATCACGCAAGTTCATGAAAACTAGGACATGGGGATCTTTGGGGAACATGCGTCTTGGAGACTGACTTCTACAAAGCTATTTATCAAACAAAAATATATATTTTAAGTACAAAAATATACCTTTTGTCCTCTGATAAAGCATAATTCTACTTTATTTTTACTATGCTATATTAGAAATATTTCTGTGTCATTACCAACAAGATATTGGAGGGTTTATAGAGTATTTTCCTGTTTATTGCAACATGTTTTGAACAATTTTTGAAACACAAACTCTAACAGCAATAAATTTTGCAAAATTGTGCAAAAATTATAGGCTGTGTTGGTATGCAGTTTAACTTTCACGATATTTCAGATGACAGCTCTATTGATGTTTTGTCATGGCAAAACATACATCATTAGCTTTCTAGCTTGTTCTACCTTTATCCTTGTTGCTAGCTATGAACATAATTTTTAGGATACTACCCTACTTCTTGGTACCATTTTTCTGTAATAGTTGGGATACAGGCTAAAATGCTTGTATCGGTAAACTGTTTTTGCATAACAAACCACCGTGAAACTTAGCAGCTTACAAAACAGGCACTCTATTTCTTTCATGTTTCAGTAGATGTGCTTAGCATTTCTTCCAGTCTGGGTTGGCTCTGCTCGTCTCAATTTAGTTTCTCTCATCTGGCTGTATTATTTTTGGCCATATTCGATGGTGGCTAGATTATCTAGGTTTGCCTTACTCACAATTGTAGATAGGAGATATTGACCGTAGTACCTCAGTTTCCCTTATGTGTCCAATTATCCTCCAGCAAGCTTGTCAGAGTCCTAGGCTTGTTTACATGGTGGTGCCTGGTCAGGTTTCAATTGATAAACACCATTTACGTTGCTGCTAAAACTATGCTCAATATTGGCCAAATGGCCGAAGCCAGAATTCAGGGATAGGGACATATAATCTATTTCATGATGGGAGCCACAGCACATAGAGTTTATGTAAGGAGTAAAGAATATGAAGCCATTTTGCAATCTTCTAGAGTCCACCTTTTGACTACAAAATATTTACATTCTTTGCACCTGAAAATTATGTTAATCTCACTTCTAGGTCTCCCAAAAGTCTTAATTAAATTATGAAAACAAGCTTGAGATTTAAATAAAATCTAAGAGCAGTGGATGCGCCTTGGAGGTGGCTTCTCTTAATCCATAGATTTATCAACTAGAGATAAGTTATATGCCTTCCCAAACCAGTATATAATGAAGAGAGAACACATAGGCTCAATAGACACTTTTGTTCAAAGAGAATAAGTAGTCACGGGTGCATAACCATTCTGAAATCTGAGGCAAATATTTTGAAGTCCTCTAAACTGGGGTCAGAGAATGTTCCTTTATTAGGTCCTGGTTCTGCTTACAAGTAGTGTCTCTCCAATCCAAAGGTCCCCAACGATTTTTGGCACCAAGGACCAGTCCTCCCATGAGAATCTAATGCATGATGATTTGAGATGGAGCTGAAGAGATAATGCTAGCACTGGAGAGTGGCTGCACATACAGATGTAGCTTTAATCATTTGTTCCCTGCTCACCTCCTGCTGTGTGGCCCAGTTCCTAACAGGCCACAGACCAGTACTGGTCCGCAGCTCAAGGTTCGATGATGCCTGCTCAGTCCATTTTTCTCCTTGAATACTGTCTTTAATTTCTGTATTCTTGGCACCACCTTCTGAGATATTCTTCCTTTTCTAAAAGAAATAGCCTAGGTTTGCAACTGAGTAGGCTTTTATGTTCTCTTCTTTCTTATTATGTGTTGGGGAGTCCAAAGCCTCTTTTTGTTTTCTACCATTATAGCAAAAACTGCATAGATTTCCCATGAATTTTTTGGAATTTACTCCATTAGAAAAATGTCACACTCATATTCTGCCTTTTTGAGGCATACTTTTTCACAATCTTGGGCAGTATATGAGACTGCTATAAAACGAAGTCTTTAAGATTCTTCGAGATTATATAATTTAAAGGAGCAAGGCTACAAGACATATTTTTAAGCATTTTAAAAGATCTTTTGTGTAGCTGAAAAAGAGCTATTATTAGGTAGTTACTACCTAACACTATGATCTGATAGTTTAGGTCTGAACATCCTAAATACCTACTGCTGATGCTGATTTAATATTTGGTTTGAAGTTATTTCTTCCCCTCCAGGTTTATTAAGACATAACTGACATATAATATTGTAGAAGTCTAGGGTATACAACATAATGATTTGCTATATGTATATAGTACAAAATGATCACCACGGTAAGTTTCATTATCATCCATTACCTCACACAGTTACATTTTTTTTCTTGTTATGAGAACATTTAAGATCTACTTTCTTAGCAAATTTCAAATATACATAGTATGTAGTCACCATGCTGAGCATTACATCTCCAGGACTTGTTTATGCTATAACTGGAAGTTTGAACCTGTTGATCACCTTCACCCATTTCCCCGACCCCACATCACTCATCAAGGCTATTTCTTACTTGCTCATCTTTTGCTGGAAGAGAGCAAAATGAGAAACACATTGCTTTAATATATTTTGTTTTGTTTTGTTTTGATAAATGTGTATGGACCTTTGTCATGTAATAGCAGAAAGTTTGGCAACACCATTACATGCCACATTGGAGAAGCTAGCAAGGTACTTAATGAATTTTTTAAAGCTGCCTATAATAAAATAATAGATGCGCTAAACAAGAAAATAAGTTTTTAGCAGAATTTAGAGGAAATATAAAGCATCTTGGATTGTATATTAAACACAATTTTAAAAAAGTCATTTTTAAATTTTGTATGGAAGACTCCTCAACCAGATATACAAATTTATTAAGTATCTTGCTAGCTTCCCCAATGTGGCATGTAATGGTGTTGCCAAACTTTCTGCTATTACATGACAAAGGTCCATTTTTTATCTCTAGCCTTCAATAATGTTTTTTTCTCTATCATTCAAATACTCATGTACTGCCTTCTCAAAGGCCTTCCAGCTTCCATTAAAAGCCTCCTTAAGATCCTTTCAAATTCCAATGTAGTATTAAAGCCAATGCTACATGTTTTAGATTTTCATTAGGGTGGTACACGACTCATCACCAAATTTTGTTCTGGTTATCTTTTGCTGCCTAACAAGTTACTTCAAAACTTAATGTTTTTAAACAACAAACATTTAATTGAATTTTATAATTTTGAGGCAGTGATTCAGGCATGATTTGGCTGTTGTATTGTTCTGCTCCAGGTGGAATCAACTGGAGTCACTTGGTGACGTTCAGTTGACAGTTTTTGGTCTGGTGACATTGTGGAGATAGCTGGAAAAAAGATCATCTGGCCCCCATTGCCTCTACATGTAGTGTTAGGGCTAACCTACATGGTATTTTCAGTGTATAGTTAGATTTGATTCATGAAAGTGTAGGCCTCCCCAAGCGTGCTAAAAGCCTGATGACGCTAGACTTCGTACTGGCATAGTGACACGCCCTCCATGTGCTACTAGTTGAAGCAGTCACAGGCCAGCTCATACTCCATAGGAAGTGAAAATAGACCTGCCTTTCAACAGAAAGAGTTAAAGGCTCTGTAACCATGATTAATCTGATAAAAAGGTTAAATTGCATGCAATACTTGAGACTCCCCTGGTTCAAAAATCTTAGTTTAGAAATCCTGCCTGCTTATTCTCTTGTCGTAATATGTCTCTGTGCGTAAACTAGGAGAAAACGTATTGCTTTGCTTTGGAAATAAGGCAAAACACGACCATACAGAGATGTGAACCTGTATTCACATATTATGCCCAAATCAAGCCTAGTTATCTATCTTGGAGGTAGCCTATGGAAGAAATTTTTCTGTTTTACATTTACAATTATAATAATGAAAAATAAATTGTCAATTTTAGTGAGGCCTGTCTGGTCCTAGGTCCAGAAATTTTACATTGAAGAATCTCATCTCACTTAGTTTTCAAAACAGAGCGGGTGATGCTTAAAATTTTATCTGAGAAGAAATATGGTAATAGTGAACAATTTTAATTAGCCTATTTGTTTCTATATTGTCCTTAATTTTCTTCTCATTGAGATCAAAATGATTATAATTAGGACTGCACCAAAGAGAGAGGCAGAACCCACAACTGGGACACTCTGATGTTTAGAAGCAGGAAGGAACAAGCAAAGGAAACCAAGAGAAGGTAGGTTACTTGATTTAAAGAAGAGTTAGATAATTTGAGATAATGGGAAACAAGCAAGCAAAATTATTTTGAGGAGACAATGGTCAAAATTTATAATATTTCAGAAAAATTTAGTAAAATTAGAAGTTCTTATTGAATTTTTTAACAGAATTTATTGATAACCTTTACAAAAACAGTTTAAATATAGTGATGGTGCAGGAAGCTAAATGGAACCATTTAAAGAGTGAATAGAAATGGGAGAAGAAGATCAGAAGGGAGTATTTATTCAAGGTTTCCCTGAAGGATATTTCAGAAAATGGTTTGGAGTATGAGGAGCATGAGAGTAGAGAGTTAGAGGAGATTTTTAAATTAAACAACAACAACAACAACAAAAACCAATTTTTTTTTTGGAAAAGTACCATGATACAAAATGAATCTACTATAATGATGTATGTGGGAAGGAGGAACAAATACTATTTTTAAAAATTATTAGTTGCCAACCTTTTTATAGGAAAATACTTCCTATAGTAAGTGAAATCTCTGAAAAATCAAAAGACCTGTGCCCATCACTCTTTGCCTGACACAACTGGCCACAATCCAACTTCATTGTCTTTATTATTTTTTGCTTTCTTGGCAGAGTTTTCAACTCCTGTTTTAAATTCTGGTTTTAATGTAGGGAGGAGGCAAGAGAACTAAAATATTAAATCAAGCTACATTCAGAGGTTGAGATATGCTGATCAGCCATGCAGACAGGCCATGAGGACACCTGTAGAACAAAGGAAGATTTTTGCTGGAATTACTGACAACTCATTTCCTCACACTCTGAAGGGGAAACAGGAAAAACAGAGTCTTTAAATGGCTGTCCTACATAAATAATATCATTTATTCTCTATGGCTAAAACCATGGGGAACCTATGGCTTAAAGGCTGGGAACTGCCAGCAGGCCTTTCAGGCTACATACTTTTTCCCTGCCGCCTCCTCATTGTATGTCCATATTGAAGGAAATGGGTAAACAAAGTCTAAAATGTAACTCACAGGAACTTAAAAATGGTATATAAACTGAATTCCTCCAACACTCAAGGTCTCTCTCAGTGTCTTTA
Source organism: Pteropus vampyrus (assembly GCF_000151845.1). Lineage (NCBI taxonomy): Eukaryota > Metazoa > Chordata > Mammalia > Chiroptera > Pteropodidae > Pteropus > Pteropus vampyrus. The sequence continues at coordinate 3,750,616 of NW_011888878.1, forward strand.
CTGTCTCTTAGTGCCTTTACTCTGCCTCTGTCACTGTCCTTTTCTCTACTGTCTTTGCCCTCTGAGTCTCTCCTAGGCTTCTTCACCCTCTGCCTCTGAGAGGAGACCACACTCTGTCTATGGAGTGTTACCCCTTCTCTAATAAACTTTCCTTTTGACTCTGACTTTAGCATGTGTGTTGAATTCTTTCTACACTCTCCATCAAAGGACCCTCTTCTCCCAGTGCAGGGCTTGGTCTCCTCCTACTTGGGGAAATTTGCCCTGTCATGCATTAGTTACATGCAACTGACAATAAGAAAGCATTTTATATCAGACCTAGGTGCACACATATGCATGTAGAGCTGAAAATGTATATTATAAGATAAAATATAATAAATTTTGTATTTTAATTTTAGTCTCACATTCATAATTAAACTAAATTATTATTTTATTTTTTAAACTAAATAACTCTCATGAGTATAAACAAAAGTTTTTGTTTTGTTTTTAGAAGCTGTGTATGATGTCAGTGCTCTTTTGAATAATTGAAAGTATGATCGTATATTGATTTTCTAGTCATTTCTAAGTTAGTAATTTTCAGATATGAATTTGCACATATTCAAACATTAAATTACACTATTCTGGGTACTTTTGTGTTCTTACTCTCTTTAGTTATATTTGTTATATCTCTGCAAGCTCACATTTGTTTAATAAATGTTAGAATATAGTATTAGTTTTTTTATTTAAAAAGTTTTTGTTATTTTTTTCTAATATTTCAAAGTGGATTATGTATTTAAAAGGGGGAACTAGAAGACTTGCTTTTTAAGTCCTCATTATCTATGCCTAATGATACTGAAAAAGATGCAATGGACATATAGATTTTTGATACATGAAAAGGAATCAACTCCAAAGAAAATGGATAGATTATGTAAGTAGTGAACAAAGGCATGGCAAATACTTTCACTCTTTAGGAATTATAAAAGTTAATAATTTACCTTAGTATGTCTTATGAAACAAAAGATTTTCTAATAATCTTATGCTGCCAGTTAAGTTGTCGCATCATTTTGAGACCAATTACATTGATTTTAAAGATAACTGAATTAAATCATGTAAATGTGAACTCGATGAGCTCTTCAGGAGCCCTACATTTTATTTTATAATTTTTCAAAGTGAAAATGAAAAAGCCACTGAAGCATTTAACAGATTAACTTATATTTGTTTGAAATGCATACAGTGGCTAAATAATAAATAAAGCTTTCTGAAATTGACATTGCTTAAGACCTACTTGGTGAGAAGTTAGTAAAGAAATCACAGCACTGCTTTTTTCCAACAGTACAATAGTTTGTCAAATTAAAGATTTACCTGTAAGCATGAATTGATCCTGTACCTTATCTGCAGAATTATTACTATGCTTTACCAATAGATGACTGTACAGATAATAGGTAGACTTGTTTTAAAATTCATGTCTGCCAACATGAGCTTGACAGCTTCTCAATACTTAAAGGCTTTTCTGATAAGTGATAGTAATAAATGTGGTTGTTTTAATGATGTATAAAAGCGGATTAATATTTGGAAGAATTTGATGCTAGAATTTGGAAAAGTTATTCTACTCAAAAATATTTTTTGTAAATAATAGAAAATAACTTATCTTCTATGTCTGCAAAATTTGTGGACTAAAAACAAGTTTATGGAATAAAAACAAGGAAGTAAAAAGAAAACTCCAGCTAGTTAGAGGCAGGCAACTGCATAATTTTAGAGTATAAAAAGTAAAAATTTAAGGAAATAGGAGGAAGATAGAAAGGAATCTACTACAGAGAATTTCAGGATTCTCAGCATATAAAGTAATATTTTATTACTTAGCCTTGGCTAGAAAATCCTAAATCACTATTCTTGAAATATTTATTATTAAATTATTGCACAATTAGATTACAACACTAAGTATGTTTTCAAAATTAGTTATAATTGATATCTATTTGCTTCTTCGACCAACTAAGAATCCTAGAAGAAAAGAGGCATTATATTTAATGTCTTTTTTTTCTTGAGCTTACATTACTTATTAACTTCTAAAACACCTATACTATCTTTAGAGACATCACTGTTATGGCAAATATCAGGATACAATTAAGAGGCATTTTCTTGATTGGAGAAGATTTGATACCAGTCTGTCAAGTTTATTTTCTCTCCTTGCTCACAAATGATCCTCGTTAAAAAAATGTTTGTGACTGCCAGTTTGGATATCATCAGGGGAAGCCTTCAGCTGTTACATTGTTGATTTCCAAAATAATAGTCACTATAAATAAACCAAGTATATTAAGTGATCAATAATTATAGTTGATCATCTTTCTTGGTAGATTATTGAGGTCTCTATTTTGAATTATGTAGAACTTGTCACACAGTGATTGAATGATGACAATTACTACCATATGCTATATTTTGAAATCTGGGAACACACTGAATATTCGGGGGTAACAGATACAGTTTTCTTCTCATTTTTCATTTAAATATGACTTGAATATTCAAGGGAATAGAGATTTATCAAATTTAAAAATGGCTTCAAGGTGAATTCCAGAATACAAGCAATTTACTTATGCTAATGTCAGTTAATGTATACATAAGCAATTTCAAACAACTGTCAATACTTTATTACCATAAATCTTTCCTGAGGCATTGATGCTGCTTAGAAATATTTAAACTTAATATATTAGCTTTTTGGTTAAAAAGAGATTAACATATACATATTTAATGCAACATATCTATATTTATTATTTGAGGTAACATGAGTATCTCATATTACACTCTCATCTTTCTACTTTTGTTTCACCAATCTTATTTCTTCAGCCCATATACCTGTTTTGGGAATAAAGCTAATATGGAAAGGTTTCCCTCCCCCCCCCCCAAATAGAGAAAATGTGAAAACGCTACTATTAAGACATCTTATATCTCTGTCCTAATTCGTGTATTGTATTTTGGCTCTTCCACTGAATAAATATTTAATTTGTATATATGACTCATGTTTCCTAATCTCTAGTTCCCTTATGATTAATTGGAATTAGTTGATGGGATGGATTAAAATATTTTTCTTGAAACAGAAAGAAAACATAAACAGAAAAACTGTTGAAATTATAGAAATATACCGTTGTCCGGTATCTTAGTTTTGATAAATGTGCCTTAGTCATTAACATTAGGATAAATTAGGTGAAGTATACATGGAAACTCTGTACTATCTTTACAACTTTTTTATAATTCTAAAATTACCCCACCCCAAAGAAAACATCATTTTTAAAAAGGTATATGACAAACACACTTATGAGTTCTTGTTATAAACAAACAAAAACATTCCTGAAAAGACCTAAAAATGATTGATAATTACAAATTGCTGCCAAAGAATTCTTATTGCCAATTTTCTCTTGTACATTGTCTACCTTCCATGACATGCTGTGGTTCAAGAATAACTCACAAAGCTTAGACCGCTCAGAGAGTCATTGTGTTAAAATATAAATGGGTATCATGACTATGAAGAACAACATATCACTTATAAAACAAATATTGTTTTGATGTTTTTACCCAGATTTGACAGTTTTGGGAGTTTATTCTAGAGAAAATCTTTATTTGTGTACAAGGAGACATCTATACCAATTATTTGTTGCACAAGTTTTAATTATGAAAAAGTAAAGTCTGTAGATAAGGGAAGTGATAATAAAATATTATATGTTGCACATCAAATAAATTTTAAAAGTTTCTAAAATAAGATTTACCACTTACTAACTTTAGAAATACATTTGTTTTTGGAAATTGAACTTTTACATATTCATTTTTAAAAGGTGTTAAAAATTAAAATAATAACAAGATATATTTATGTATATCTTATGCATATAATAGAAGACAAACAACTTTTTTTTAAAATAGAATTTTAAATGTTAAAAAATTTAAATTTGATCTTTAGCTATTTAAGCAGGCAGAAAGATCCTGAGCTTTTTTATGAAAATTGTTACATTATTGCAAGTTTATTTCCTTTATGTTAACTCTTAAAACAAAACGATACAAAGTAAGATTTATTGTTTGATTTCACATTTAATAGGTACCGAATCCACAGGTGAACTCTCTGACCTATAATTGCCTCAGTCCAAAGAGAAGATGGTATAAATTGGACACCCAGTAATTTGATTCTAAAACTCTAGGATACATAATAATAAATAAAGCAGGGAAAAGAAAGTGAGAGATTATGGTTTATTTCATCACATTTTGTACAATCTTACTGAACTGTTCAACATTTTTTGACATTCCTTTCAACTTGCATATTTTATATTGTTGTTTCTAAGTAAAAATGCGTTTACTACTAACATTTCTTGAATTTCTTTATATATCAGGCAACACAGAGATCAAATTGTGACCAAAAAATTTGTCACTTGGTTGAAATAGGAGCAAAAAATTATAATTCTCTTTACTTAAATACACACACATCACACACACACTTGTTATAAAAAGAAGATACATTTTTGGAAGATAGGTGTATTTCATTTCATAAACACTTCAAAAAACAATTTCATTATCTAAGAGAATATGATTAAAAGTAATAAAAACTAAGTGTATGTAAATAATTATCAAAAAGTCCTAAGCATAATGGCAAATATAAAAATTTATCATAATGTATTGCTTATCTTTTATTCTGAACTAGTTATGTTTCTGAATTCAAAAGTACAATCAAAGATTATAGGTAACTAGTTGTTAATCTATTACCTAAATTTATTACCTTGATGGAGACTCTCATTTTTTAGCATATTCTAAGATGTACATTTTACAAAACAAATACATATATATATTTATTTTGAAATAATTGTTTAGTAGCAAGCTTTTACAGTTTAAATCTTCCTTTTAGTAAGGATTTGTATAGAAAAGACTGTCTCAAACAAAGGAAAATAGTTTACATCTGATGACGAAAATATGAATCACTGTGAAAGTTTTTAAATAAAAATTAGTTTCTATTTCATAAGTACACAATTGTATTTACATAGATTTATACTGTATTAAAGAAACGTTCTAATTATTTCTTATTTAATTAAAGTAAATAAAATTAAAAAGAAATAAAATAATTTAAGATTAAATGTATGCTTATTTCTTTTTTAAATACTGTACATTTAATTTATATTTATTTTTATTTGTTTGTTTATTTGTTTGTTTGTTTTATTATGGGGGCATTGATTAATGAAATCCAGTAAGTTTCAGGTGTACAATTTAGAAGTAAGGCATATATATTGCGTGCATTGTGCGTTCACTGCCCATAGTTAGATTCCTTTCTGTCACCACATATTTGACCTCTTTTACCCATCTACCTCCCCCCACTTACATCTTGTTTGTAAAATTTAAACGCATCTTACTTATATTTTATTACTATAGACAAGGAGAAAATTCTGAGATGTTTTAAATTACAGCAGACCAGCGTGTGGAGTGTTACCATTTAGAGTGATCTGAACTCTGCCATTGCCTCAGCAACAAGTGATTCTCAGTTCTTTTTGCTGACAAAGAAAAAACTTCCAACTCAGCAAGATTTATGAGAGGTAAGATTTATTACAGTCATGTTGTGGGGTAGAGGGTGATGCCTAAAAAGCTATAACCATGTGGAAAGAAAAATATGCTCCACGTGAGGAGCAGATTACACGGCAAAGAGGGCTGTAACCCGGTAGACTGGGGAGGTCCGTATTATATTAGGTCCACAGTGGGTGGTTACAAAGACATTTTTAAGTGATTCACACATGAAGTCAATTTGATTGACGTTTGGCTGTTATATAACTGCCTCTCTACTGCACGTGCAGCCACCCAAATTCAATCTGTTATAATTAGAAACATGAACTTCTGGGCCTAGACGTGATATTATAATGATGGTAGAATGAGGCTGAGGTTCTGTGCAAGTGTCTGTGGCTGGACTAAGCTAGGTATAAGTTTATGGCCCTCCAGTCCTTTGTCTTTTTTGGATGCAGGAGTGAATTTTTAACTTTTGTTTGTATGCAGGGGTGTTCTTTGGGTGGTTTCTGGCCTGTCTCTAGGCTCGGCCCTCGCCCCTTTGTTCATGTCTGTCTAACTACCTAACAGAAGGAAGAGAAGAGAAAAAATGTTAATCAGTTAATATCTGCAAGGCAAAAACAAAAACAAACAAAAAAAAACAATTAAGACTACATACATTTCTGAGTATGTGTTGGAACTTTGAATTAACTTCCAAGTGGCTATTTTCTGCAATCATTAAAAAGAAAGAATAGCCAGCCTTTATCAAACCCCAGGAGCCTCTTGTTTCTTGTTTACACATGGACTTTCCAATCTCTTGCCAGTCCACAGAAGCCAGTCCACAGAAACCAGTCCACAGAAGCAGGCATTTCTTCCTTACAGATTCTGCACCTCTCCTGGAACAAACCCTACTAAACTTCTCCCAATCCTTTTATCTATAACCAATGTAAATTCTTTTAAAACAACTTACATTTCTTCCTGCTACTTGATGTATAAAAACTGGCCAGCTCAGGGACAATGGATATACTTGTTTTTTTCATCTGGCACTGCTGCTAGTGGTTTAGACTCCATGCCTTGGAACCTAGTCATCTTTTTCTTGCTAAAAATGGCCTAATAAACCTTTACTTTTAAAAAGATTTTCAGCCAAATAAATTTTTAAAAAAAGTTTAACATTACTTTCTCAAACTTTTCAAAGACAATCAGATTATTTTACCTTTTTGTTCAAAATGAATTTAATTTTATTCACACATCATTCTTTTCCCAGGCATTTATTATTGAGACTTATTTGAATTAACCCTCTTGGTAATTCATTGTCTTTCAATCCTTGCTTTCTGTTGCTTAAACTTTAAGGCAAAAACTAAAACTTCATGAGACTGAAAGCCTTTTATTGTTCCTTAAAGCATTTGTTTGTATGCTATTTTAGATGTTTGTTTTTATCTGCTGGATTTTTGTATTTTGAATTTAAATAAAAGATTAAAGCAAATTCCATGAAAAAATCCCTTTAAACCAATATGATATCTCTCATGGGCTTATTTGCAACTTCCCCTCTTCCAATTATCAGATGATATCCTGAAGCCTGAGATATGAATGACTTTTTGTGACACTTTGGTTTGATTTGCTGATTTATTCTTTTTATAGGATACTTACAAGTCCTCTTAAATGTCTTTAAACAACTCATCAGCCATTTTCCACATAGCTATAAGCTCTACAGATTTACAATACTGTGTTCATTTATACACTATTTCCTTTTAGGAGTTTTAAATTTCCTATAAGTTGTTAGTGTTATGTGTCCCTTTGCTCTTCTATTATGGAGCCACATAAAGAGATGTGATCAGTGGTGTTTTAACAACTTATTATTTATTATGCTGCTGCAATGGAGCATTTGCTATCTTGCTCCAAGTTCTGGTTTATTTAGTTACCCTTAAATTAGCTAACTCTTTGAGTTGCTTTATCCACTACCCATTAGGGTAATATAGAGGAGGAGAACTATTTATTTTATTCCTATAGGTTCTTCAGCTGGTTTAATAATCAAATTAACAGGAGAAAAACAAATTTAATTGTATATGTATAGGGATGCCTCATAAGAATATGAGACCCAAGAGCAAGTAAGTCAGTTGAGGCTTATTTGCCATTCTGAGCTAAGGAATGGTATAGGGACTTGAGGCTTCAAAGAGGAGAAGGGTAATTCACAAGAAAATAAGATGTTTGGTACTTAGATGTTTTTTCTGCCATATAGGTAAAAAGTTTCTCTGGTAATAGCTCTCTTTCTGGGCCAGGCCTTCTATCTAAATTATTTTAGGTAGTTAAGGAAAAGGTTAAAGTTTTTTTAAAATCTGCTGGGTTTTGATTGCTTTCAGCTCAAAATAGTCCACATGTCAAAGTGGCACATTTTGGGGAGGCTGATTCTCAATCCCTTCAATAACCTATTTCTCTTTTCATAAGAAAAAAAACTCTAATAGTACAGGAATTGCCCACTTTTTGAAAGTTTGCTTTACAGCATTTCGCTTTTGTGAAAGACTTACATTAGTACCTGTTTTCAGTAAGAAATCTAAAGAGAATTTTGAATTTTATGAAAAACGAAAATAACATTCAATGTTTGCTTTGCAGCAAGGTGTCATGGAGGCAGTGCACAGGGAGCAGCGAGATTGATGCCACCAAGCTCTCTCTCAAAGAACTATACTGAGCATCTCAGCATCAAGCTGTCATAGCTTTGAACTGTGTCTGTGAGCATATGTGCTTTTTCTCAATTTATTTTGTACACTGATTAGCAAGATGTGTCCTAAGGTAATTGTTTCTTCACTTTATGCCTTTTTACTTAGGAAATATTTCATAGGAATGCTAGCCAGAGAAACCTGTATCTGATAAAACAAAATGCTAAAGATTAATATTGATCTGTAATTTTTAATATATTTTTTAGTCCTGAAATGACATTAGAATTAGAGGTACAGATTAAGTAATTTTTGTTCCCACAGGGTCAACATCTGATATCCTTGGTATCCATGTCAAGGGAAATGCACATCAGGTCATGTAATTTCCTTATTACATTTCTTCTCTGAGATGTCATACACACACACACACACACAAACACACACACACACACACATGCACACACACTTATATGTGTATATATATAATAGTAAAAAATATATTTTTTACTTTATTAAATTGTTTTTATCTGTCTTCAACTTGGCAGATAACTTTTGATGAGCCAAGTAAACTCTTCATATGATTTTCTACTACAAAGGAAGCTGATGATATTAAAGATAGGTGCCTGAAGTATGCTTACACTGTCACAGATGTTATGAAACTTAAAACAATTTAAATGGTTAAAACCAGCTAATCCTTCATTTTTGCTTTAGTAGGGAAGGAAAAATAAGAATTTCTAGAGATTTAGTCAACTTTCTCTTTCTGACATAGACACTTACAAATGGAGAGTTCCTTTATAAATGTAAATTTTATTCACAAAATTGCAACTTCTACTTTTTTTTCCGATTCTTCTGTGTCTGCAGCCTCAAAAATTATCAGGCAAAATAATCCTTATGCCAAAGAGGCATATTTTGTGGTGGCATATCCTGCTCCTCCTCATTTTATAAAGAAATAACTTCCAAAACACAAAAACTAGAATATTTTATATTGAGATATGTGAAGATCTTAGTTACAAATATGTAAGACTTGAAAAAATTATTAATATCTCCATTGATTGTATTTGTATCACAGACAATCATGATGCCTATATTTCTAATTATACTTTGATAATCTAGCCGTATGATTGATTTTTCTCTTGACAAAGAGCCAGGAATATGACTGACTTCTATTTTCTGACACTAGTAATAGCCATGCCATCTTTTCAAATTGACATTTCTTACTAATCAGTGCTCTACATGGCATAAGATACATCAGAATCATTCTAAAACAGACAGAAATTAATAACTTAATAAAGGGCCAAACTTCACAAAATTACATGAAATGAGAAAATTAAGTATTATGTTGCAGGAAGCGACACCCGACGGAGAAATTTGGATGCTCAGACAACTTTTGTTAGAGGAGGGAGAGTTTATTAGGCCAGCGGAAAGCGTGAGGCTCTAAACGGCACAAAAGGCACAAGCTCGTTCTAGTTAGATTTCTTACAGTTTATATACTCTGGTAGTATCCATTTCTTACAGTTTATATACCCTGGTAGCAAGAGGCATGTGACTCTTTTGTCTGAGGGTCTACATGTGTTGTAGCCGCCAGCCCCCAATAGACACATGGACCACCAGAAATCAGTGAGTTATAGGAAGCACACTCTTTATTCAGCCAGCTGGGTCTGCCAGGGGCACACAGACCCCAAATTAAGCAACCCCGAAATGTAGAGGTATAGGATTTTTAAGCCCTAAACCCCATTCTTCATCCTGTTTGAACACACAAGTCTATTTTTCTTCTTTTTATTAACTGTCAACCCACAGGTTGGTTGTGCACGCAGGGAGTACAGAAGCAGAAAGCTTATTGTTAGAACGTTATGTTCCCACGGATGATAGCCAAACAGTAATTTTTCCAGCCAGCACACATGCACTTCATGACTCAGGATGGGAGGTTGTGAGTTTTGGGCGGGGGCTGCAAGGGGGAAGGAATTCCCAGACCACCAGTCCTATCTATTTACAGATCCTTAGGTGTGGCAAGAGTTTCCAGAAGGCCATTTAAAGATCTGTAGGGTGTGGTTAATCTATAACTGGCTGAGTCGGTCATCTCTGCAAGCCCTTTCTTTTACATTTTTCAGATGCCTCCTCTCATTATATTAGAGCAAATTAAGAATTTTAAAATCACATCACATTTGTTTTTGAATCAGGCTACCGATAATCAATAGAACTACTAGTATGCTCTGTTTTTATTCTTCTAAAACATGAAGTCACATAATATATGTCTTTGTGCATGGTCTGTAAATTAGGAGAGGGAGAATTCCATCAAAAATCAATCACAAAAAACTAGAATATTGTATCCATACTATATGAGAATGAGACCTGTTGACCAAGCATAAATGAATTAGGAGGTTTTGCTAAAATTAAAGACAATGTTTTACTCTATGGGCTTATGATTTTCAAATTGAAAACACTACCAGGTAACATCCTGAGTGTTCTAAAGAAAACAGAAAAGTTGAGAGTTATTATAGTAAAAAGTACATTCTTGAGAAAAAGTCTGTCCTGCATTCTTAGCATCTAGATTGGTTCAAGATGTCAGGTAATTTAGATAACTGATGTCAGGGGGTCTGGACATGTAAACATTCTTTCCTAAATTCTACAGAGTGGATTATCTATATCTATCTATCATCTATCTATGATCTATCATCTATCTGTATATCTCTAGGCATTGATACACAATTAAAAAGTTCAAAAGTTTTAGTCATCAGGCTAGTTGATAAAATAAAATCTATTTCTTATTCTGATTTAAGTAATTTTGTCACCTAGGCTATGGTGACTCCATTTTGTTTTTTATACTTTCATCAGACCTATGTTATAAAAAATTATTCTTAAAAAGCATTAATCATAAGTATTGATGTCTTATATTTAACATTGCTGTTGATTACTCATTTAAGTATATTTTACATGGCTGTAAGAAGATTTGAAATATAGTAATATCAGCATAATAGCTAATAATTATGTCATGGAAAAACCCATCAGTCCTCTCATGTGGAAAATCATTTTAAATATTTGAGCAAAATGAAGAGAAAAACTGATAATTCTCAAAATTGAAATTACATATGATACTGCCATAATTTAGAGACTACTAATATTTTAATTGAAGTATTTAAGATTAAGGATTTTGAAATTAAAAAAGAAAGCCATTAGACTGAGGTGGCTCTAATGCTGTAAAAGCAAACTAAAATCTAAGCATATAAATCGCTCAAGGTTACAAAATCAATGGTAAATACAACCAAACACAAACAGTCAACTAGGCATTAAGCTATGGCAGATCAAATAATTTCCATTTTTTGCTTCTACTCTCTATAAACATTATGTGTGACATAAGGACATTTTAGTCAATGACACACTGCATATGCAATTGTGGTATACCATATATCTTAGATATGTAATAAATTATGCTATCCAAGTTTGTGTAAGTTCTCTCTAAGATGTTTGTACAACAATGAAATTGCATAACGATGAATTTCTCAAAAGATATTCCCTTGTTAAGCAGTAGATAACTGTGTAAGTTTTTTCCCTGGATCTTGTCAGCTGAGTGGTCCTAACAATTTCTGGTTTGATGCTATACCATTTGAATTGATAAATGCTCAAATAAACTTTTGTAATTTTTAATATGCTTCAATTTATCTTTTAACATTTTACATTTACAAGGAAGAATCTGAGTAGAGAAGGTAGAGTAGGAAGTAAAATATCATGCTTTGTTTAGATCTTAAAAGTTCTAAAGTTTTTTTACAAGAAAAAAGTTGTAAACGTGAGGAGATGGATATTAACTAAAATTATGGTAATAATTTTGCACTATAGACATTAATCATTGTACTATACACCTTAAACTAATATAATGTCATATGTCAATTATATATCAATACAACTGGAATAATTAAAATTTAAAAACCCTATTTTCACTCAGTAAGATGCTCAAATAATTAACAGGAGATATTTATATTTTCTCTTTGTACAGGCCCAGATAATAAAATTTTAATAGTCTAAAATAATTTAACTTTATAGTAAATTTAATTGAGTAACTCTATAGCAGTGCTCTTCAACCTTTTTGTCACCGGGGATCGGTTTTGTGGAAGATGATTTTTCTACTGACGGAGGGGTGGGAGAGGTGGCTTAGGGATGATTCAAGTTCATTACATCTATTGTGCACTTTATTTCTATTATTATTACATTGTAATATGTAATAAAATAATTATGCAACTCACCATAATGCAGAATCAGATTCCAACAGATGCAGCTGTACAATTGAAGTACATCAACTCACTTGCCATCATAAAGCCTGCCACCAGATGTACCTTTTGCCATTCACTGATAGGATTTTGATAAGTCTGCAAGCAATTGATATATTATTGTCTCTGTGCAGTCAAACCTCTCTGCTAATGTTAATCTGTATTTACAGCCACTCCCCAGCACTAGCATCACTGCCTCAGCTCCACCTCAGATCATCATACATTAGATTCTCACAAGGAACGCTCAACCTAGATCCCTCACACACGCAGTTCACAACAGGATTCGCGCTTCTATGAGAATATAATGCCTGAAAATCTGAGGCGGAGCTGAGGTAGTGACGTTAGTGCTAGAGAGAGGCTGAAAACACAGATGAAGCTTTGCTGGCTTGCCTGCTGCTCACTTCCTAATGTGTGGCCCGGTTCCTAACAGGCCACGGACCAGTATCGGTCTGTGGCCTGGGAATTGGGGACCCTCACTCTATAGACTTACTAATTTTTTTTTAAATTTTCCGTTACAGTTCACATTTAATATTATTTTATATTATTAAGGTGTACAGCACAGTGGTTAGACATCTATACAATTTATGAAGACATCTATACAGCACAGTGGTTAGACATCTATACAATTTATGAAGCGATCCCCACCGATTAGTCTAATACCCACCTGGCACCATACATAGTTATTACAAAGTTATTGACTATATTTCCTATACTGTACTCGACATCCTTCTGACTATTTTGTAACTACCTATTTGCACTTTTTAATTCCTTCACCTTTTTCACCCAGATTCCCAGATCCCCATTCCATCTGGGAACCATTAGATTATTCTCTGTATAAATGAGCATGTTTCTGTTTTTGTTTGTTTATTTATTTGTCTGTTTTGTTCTTTAGATTCCACATAAAAGTAAAGTCATATGGTATTTGTCTTTCTCTGTCTAACTTATTTCAGTTAGCTTCATACCCTCTAAGTCCATCCATGTTGCCATAATGACAAGATTTTATTCTTTTTTATGGCCAAGTAATATTTCATTGTATATATGTACCACCTCTTCTTTATCCAATTGTCTATTGATAGGAACTTATGTTGCTTCCATATCTTGGCTATTATAAATTGTGCTGCAGTAAAAATATGGGTGCATATATCTTTTAAAATTAGCATTTTATATTTCTTTGGATGAACATCCAGAGGTGGAATGGCTGCATCATAAATTTCTCTTTTTAATATTTTTAGGAAACTACAAACTGTTTTCCATAGTGACTGCACCAATTTGCAATCCCAACAGTGCACAAGGGTTTCCTTTTCCCTGCATTCTTGTCAACACTTGTTTTTTGATTTGTTGATGATAGTTATTCTGACAGGTGTGAGGTGATATTTCATTGTGGTTTTAATTTACATTTCTCTAATGATTAGTCATGTTAAACATCTTTACCTAGGTCTGTTGGCCATCTGTATGTCTTTTTTTTTTTTTTTGGAGAAATATCTATTTAGGTCCTCTGTCCATTTTTAAATTGGATTGTTTGTTTTTTTGGTTTTGAGTTGTATGAGTTCTTTATAAATTTGGATATTAACCCCTTATCCGATATATCATTGGCAAATATCTTCTCCCATTTTATAGGTTTTATTTTTGTTCTGTTCATGGTTTCCTTTGCACTGCAAAACATTTTTAGCTTGTTATTGTTCCATTTGTTTATTTTTAAATTTGTTTCCCTTGCTCAAAGAGATATATCAGAAAAATATCTTCCTAAGAGCAATGTCAGAGAGCTTACCGCCCTTCCTAAGAGCAATGTCAGAGAGCTTACTGTTTTCTTCTAGAAGTTTTATGATTTCAGGTCTTATATCTAAGTCTTCGATCCATTTTTGAGTTTATTCTGGTATATGGTGTAAGGAATTGGTCTTTTTTTTTTTTTTGAATGTTACTGTCCAGTTTCTTCAGCAACATTTATTAATAGATTGCCTTTACCACGTTGTATATTCTCGCTTCCTTTGTCATAGATTAATTGACCACATATGTGTGGGCTAATTTCTGGGCTCTCTTTTCTGTTTTTGTGCTAGTACTATGCTGCTTTGATTACTGTACTCTTGTAGTATAGTTTGATGTCAGACAGCATACCTCCACCTTTGTTTTACTTTCTCAAGATTGCCATGGCTATTCCGAGTCTTTTCTGATTTCATATAAATTTTAAGATTATTTGTTCTAGTTCTGTGAAAAAAATGCCATTTATATTTTGATAAGGATTGAATTGAATCTATAGATTACTTTGAGTAGTATAAACATTTCAATGATGTTAATTCTTCCCATCCATGAGCACAGTATATGCTTTCATTTATTTGTATCTTCTTCCATGTCTTATAATTTTCTGAAGAAATGTCTTTTACTTTCTTGGTTAAATTTATTTCTGGATATTTTTTAGATGCTATCATAAATAAAAGTTTTTTTTTTTAATTTCTCTTTCTGATAGTTCACTATTGGTTTATAAAAAATTTAACCAATTTCTGAAAATTAATTTTGTATCCTGCTATTACTGAATTCATTTATCAGTTCTAATAGTTTTTGGTAGTCTTTAGAGTTCACTATATATAGTATCATGTCATCTGCAAAAAGTGACAGTTTTACTTCTTCCTTTCCAATTTGGATGCCTTTTATTTCTTCCTATCAGCTGTGACTAAGACTTCCAATATCGTGTTGAATAAAAGTGGTGAAAGTGGACATTCTTGTCTCGTTCCTGATATTAAAGAAAATGCTTTTAGATTTTCCCCAGTGAGTATGCTGTTAGCTGTAGGTTTGTCCTATATGGTCTTTATTATGTTAAGGTATGTTCTCTCTATTCCCACTTTGCTGAGAGTTTTTATCATAAGCGAAAACTGAATTTTGTTGAATGCTTTTTCTGCATCTATTGATATGATCATATGATTTTTAACTTCCAATTTGTTAATGTGGTGTATCACATTAATTGATTTGCAGATATTGTACCAACTTGCATCCCAGGAATAAACCCAACTTGATCATGGTGTATGATCTTTTTAATGTCTTGCTGAATTTGGTTGGCTAATATTTTGTTGAGGATATTTGTATCCACGTTCATCAGGGATGTCAGCCTATAATTTTTTATTTCTAATGTCTTTGTCTGGTTTTGGAATCAGGGTAATGGGGAGTCTCATAAAATAAGCTTGGGAGTCTTCACATCTCTTTAATATTTTATAATAATTTGAGAAGAGAGGTTAGCATCATTATTCTACTTTGAATATTTGCTAACATTCATCTGTGAAGCCATCTGCTACAGGACTTTTATTTGGAGTTTTTTGATCAGTGATTCAATTTTATTAGTAGTAATTGATCTGTTCAGATTTTCTGTTTCTTCTTGATTCTGTCTTGGAAGATTGTATGTTTCTAGAAATTTATTCATTTTTTCCAGGTCGTCCAATTTTTTGGTCTATAATTGATCATAGTATTTTCTTATAATCCTTTGTATTTCTCTGGTGTCAATTGTCACCTCCTTTCATTTCTGATTTTATATATTTGAGTACTCTCTCTTATTTCTTAATGAATCTGGTTAAATGTTTACAATTTTGTTCACTTTTTCAAAGATCTACCTCTTGTTTTCATTGATCTTTTGTATTTTTTTAGATTCTTTTATTTCCACTTTTATCTTTATTTTTTTCTTTCCCCCTACTCACTTTGGGTGTTATTTGCTATTTTTTTTTTTCTTAGTTCTTTTAAATGTTAGGTTAGATTGCTATTTGAGATTTTTCTTTTCTTGAGCTAGGTCTATGTTGTTATGAATTTCTCTCTTAGGACTGCTTTCATTGTATCACATAGATTTTTGGGTCATTGTGTTTTCATTGTCATTTGTCTCAAGGTACCTTTTGATTTCTTCCTTGATCTCATCGTTAACTCATTTATTGTTTGGTAGCATGTTATTTATCTCCATATGTTCGTGTGTTTTTTTATTTTTTTAATTGTAATTGATTTCTAGTTCTGTACCGTTGTGATCAGAGAAGATGCTTGATACGATTTCAATCTTAAATTTATTAAGATTTGTGTTGTGACTTAACATGTCTATTTTAGAAAATGTTCCATGAGCACTTGAAAAGAATGCATATTCTGCTGTTTTGGGGTGAGATGCTCTAAAAATATCAATTAAATTCATCTGGTTTAGTGTGTCACTTAAGGGCACTGTTTTCTTGTGGATTTCCTGCCTGAATGATCTGTCCATTGGTGTCGATGGAGTGTTAAATTCCCCTACTATGACTGTATTACTGTTGATCTCTCTCTTTATGTCATTCAATATTTACTTCATATATTTAGGTGCTCCTTTATTAGGTGGGGACCCAATAGAGGATATAATTCCCAAAACTCTTCCAAAAGAGTTAATTATTTAATATTCCAAAATATTAAACTATTATAAAATATAATGCTAGTAAGTATTATATCCTCTCATTAGATTGATCTCTTTATCATTATGGATTGTTCTTTGTGTCTTAATATAACCATTGTTTTAAAGTCAATTTTGGTATAAGTATTACTAATTCAGTTTTTTGTTTGTTTGATTCCATTTTCATGAAATATATTTTTCTATTCCTGTACTTTCAGTTTGTGTGTGTCTTTGATCTGAAGTGAGTCTCTTGTAAATAGCATATGAATGGGTATTGTTCTCTTATTCATTCAGCTGTCTTATGTGTTTTGATTGGAACATTTAATCCATTTACATTATAAAGTAATTATTGATAGGTATGTAGTTATCAACATTTTATTATTCATATTTATGTGTTTCTTTTTTCCTTCTTTTTCTTAAACGAATCCCTTAACATTTCTTATAATACTGGCTTGGTGGTAATGAATTCCTTTAGCTTTTTCTTGTCTGAGAAGCTCTTTATTTCTCCCTCAATTTTAAGTAGCTTTGCAGGGTGAAGTAGTTTGGTTGCAGGTCCTTGCTTTTCATCACTTTGAACGTTTTGTGCCAATCCCCTTCTGGACTGAAAACCTTCTTTTGGGAAATTAGCTAACAACCTAATGGGAGTTCACTTATAAATAACTAGTTGTCTTTCTTTTGCCGCTTCTAAAAATTTTTATTTGCTTTTAACTTTGGTATGGGCCCCTTTGAGGTCATCTTGTTTGAGATTCTCTGATTCCTAAATTCATGTCTATTTCCTTCACCAAGAAACATAGAGAAGTTTTCAGTCATTATTTCTTCAAATAGGTTCTCAATCCTTTGCTCTGTCTCTTCTCCTTCTGATACCCCTATGATGCAAATGCTGATATGCTTAATGTTATACCAGAGAAACCTTAAACTAAGGGTCCCAACCCCTGGTCCCTATGGGACCAGGCTACGCATTAGGAGGTGAGCAGCAGGCAAGCCAGCAAAGTGTCATCTATATTTTCAGTCACTCTCCAGCACTAGCATCACCACCTCAGCTCCGCCTCAGATCGTCAGGTATTAGATTCTCATAGGAGCACTGGTCCTTGGTGTCAAAAAATTTGAGGATTTCTGTCTTAAACTATCTTCTCTTTTTTGGATCTTTTTTTCCCTTTTGCTCTTTAGGTCAATTGTTTTTTGCTTCTTTGTTTCCAGATTGCTGATTCAACTATAGAAATCCAAATTTAATCTTTGTAGCCTTTTCTCTTTGTGGGCTTTTTTCTATTAGGTACACATGTTCCTTTCATATCCAATTGTCATTTTTACTTTTCCATGCCAAATAGATTTATGAAAAAAAAAATGTTTCCTGTGTTTAGTAACAAGTAAACACTGTCTCTCTTGTGTGCTAAGATCAGGTAATAAATACTTGGTTTTATATGTGTTTTCTTCAAGAAAACAATGTTAACATACGGTTCGATTTTCAGAAAACTGCATTATGTAAAATGTGTTCTTCAGTTCTTATTTACATTCATTCTCCTTCTTTGTTGTTTTGCTTGTTGGTCACAACTGAGATAAAGACCCTTTATATGATTAACGTTCAAACTAATATATCCACAATAAATTAGTGTTATTTTCAAAACATTCTGGATCAGGAATCCATATGATGAAAGAGAATTAATGATTTAGACTAAATAATTATTTGAATAGCTGAGTTAATTTTTTTTCCTTCTCTTTGTCTGAGAATGGTCTGATACATTGAATTCAATGATCGGTTTCTATAGTTAGGGAAAAATTTAAGAGACACCCAGTATATAAGACAAATGAATGGGAAGTTTAGATCCATGAATCTTATCACTCAACATTACTTTTTACAATTTCAGACAAAACTTTAGAAGGTATTTCTTAGTATCATAGATGGACAACCTGCTGCTGAATGCCCAAGGTCTCTTACTTAAAAATGTAGACTTGTGCATATTTTTAGAACTACTCAGTCAGAATGTTGGTAGTGAAAGGAAGGATTCTAGGAATCCTCGTTTAACATGATGCTTATGTACATTCAATCCAGTGCCTTCATGGATTCATAGAGATGAATTTGGAAATTCAGATTTAAATTTAACTCCTAATTTTTAAATATTGAGGAAATTGTGGCCAAGAAATCTTACTTGATTTCTTCAAAGCTCAATAGTCAGTCAATGGTAGAGATAAGATTTGAAAACTTGAGTCTTCGACCTCTTACCTGTATCCTAGTACTCTTCCTACTTCACTATACTCATTTCAAAAGTTTTCCATAGATTTCATTTGAATTCCCACTAGAAATCACATGTAAGCTTGCCAAATTTAAGTTGTAAAAAAGACAGATCAAAGTTAAAACCCAAACAAAAATGCATATATGTTTTATGTAGAAAGAAAGAAACTAACATAAAATTAATTTCCTATGGAGTAATCCTTGCTTGATCTGACAACTCTAAAAACAACCTCAAAAATATGACTTTCAGAGTATCCATCTAGTCCACCCATTAGTCTACACTAAATAATACCTGTGAACTCCATGTAGGCCACAAAATGTGTTGAAATTGACTAAGCTGTTTTACAAAATGAGAACTACTACATTTTAACATATAGTTACTATGGAACCTTTTTTTTTTTGACTCTTCACTCTCACATCCTTTTTTTATTAAAATCATTTCTTGACTCCACTATTTTTGAGAAAAGTGTCAGTAGTGCAATTCAATTGAGTAAAGGACAGATTGGATGTTGTAGTTCAAAAGTCTGCAAAGTAAATTCAAACAGAGATTCTAAAAATTGTGAATATTATTATGAGACTTTTTGACTTTCTTCTGAAAGCAGTGGCCCATTTTTAAGCTGATTTAATCTCTCCTTCACCCTAGCATTTTCTCTCTCAGGATCCTTTTATTATTTAGGTAGCAATATACAGAGTAAATTCAGAAACATAAATTGGGAAAATTTAAACAGAATAATAGAAAAGTTAAATCACGTATAATATAGTTTATTCTCACATTCCCATGAGAATTATGGTCAAGATTCCCTGTAAGAAAATAAAGAATTTAAAACAAGTAGATGACAAAGAGTTTTAAGAAAATAAAAATAGCAAACTTATTCTTATGAGTCATAGAAAGACATAGTAAAATATTTTACATGTCTTCTAATGGAGACTGTGTTCTTCAATAGTTCTTAAAACAAACACATATGGTCACTATACATACTTAATCTGATAATATGTGCAAATTTTAAAAACATGTGAAATAGAAACGAACTCACTATGATGATTATTTTTGTACTCCATAGTGAGCATCTACTATATTAGCAGAATAGAACGGATACTTAAATTCTAAAATTAAGCATGAAAATTGGTGCCATTATTTAAAATCTACTTTTTAATATTTTTGACAGTTGACTAAAATGTTTAACATTTACCATAATAGTATTTTCAAAATTCTTCATTTTTTTCCCCTAATAATTAAAAGTCTATTTTTATCACAACTGAAAATTTTCAAAAGCTTCATTATTTAGGTTCTTTGTCATTTCTTAGTGACCATAATTACTTACATATTATTCTTATATTATATAATGATTTAAATGCCATTTTATTTGGATACCTTAGTGAGAAGCATTCATGCGTAAAGAGTAAGTTTGAATGCACATTTGCTTAAAAACCAATAATAAGTACACTAGATGTTTCCCCACATGCTATACCTCTCCAGAATAGTTAACTACACTCCACTAACATTTTCTTTTTTGATGCAAGCAATATTCTGGAGCCCCGGTGCCTCAATTACTTCCCTCTTGCATTATGTCTGCCTCACTCTTCTTTCATCCCAGAGAAATGAGAAGTGACTATCAGATAGTTTAATTAACAAAGACAAAATAATGTGCAAAGGTGCCAGAACTTAAACATTAGACTCCATGAGGAGAGAGAGAGCAGGATAATGTAAAGCTGTTAATGAATGACTTTTTATTTGTAACCAACTCTTAATTACCTCTGCTAATGAATGAGAGCAGGATGGTGATAAGCATACCAGAAACCATTCATATTTGGCTTTCGAATGCCATTTATTGTAGCAAGTTAGGATTTCTAATTATGTTTCATTAAGTATAACTTAAGAAAAATTTATAATTTGTGAACACTCAGTTCATAGTTTTAGGAGAAGGAGGCTAAGAAACATCTTGAAGGACAAGGAATCAATAGCCTATACTCCAAGTTTTGCTGTGAATAATCTACATAAGGAAAATATTGTCTGAATGGTAATTCTGGGCAACACAAGTTCTCATAATAATCCATAATTGGGGAGGTAGTAATTAAAGTCATATTTTGTTAACAAATTTTTTTTTCAAAATTGTTGTTAATTTTATTTCTAAGTATTATAGAGTTTATGATGCTATTTTAAATGGAGTCTCTCGTTGTATATTTTTTACTTTTAACATTTATGAGAAAAACTTAAAACTATTATATACTAATTTAATTCTCAGCCTGATTACTATATAACTTTTATTACTCCTAATAGTTTTCAAAAGAATTTTCTCTTTTTTAAGCATAAAATCACATCAATTACAAATAATAATCCTTGTCTTTTCTCTTCTAATATTTTGTTATTGATTTTTTCTCTAATTACATGACTACTACTTCCATAAAATTTAATATAATATAGATGAGAGAAGTCATTTTTTATTGCTTGAGAGTCAAAGGACTATTAATTTATTTCATAAATAAAATATGTCATTGTATTTTCTTCTGGTTTCCATTGTTTCTGCTGGAAACATAACTGTCATTCTTGTTGTGTATTAAACAAACTCGAATATATCAATCAGTTTTACAGTTTCATTTTTTAATTTCTATTTATATCTTAATTCATAAATTCTACTTTTACTACTTTTATTTTGATATTTTAATAATTTATTTTAGCTCATTGATTTTAAAAAAATTGCTCTTTAAAAATGTTAGTATTTATTAAAATTTTCTTCTGCCAAAAGTTAATTCTACATACTAAGTAGAAAAATTAAGATAATATAGAAAATATTAATAAGGTATTCCTAAAAGATATACATTGAGTTATTTTATTTTGAGAAAAATAAACTTTAGAGTTGCTCTTTAGGCAATAAAGAAATCTTCCAACAAACTGAAAAGCCACTACTAAAATTAATTTATGCCTTAGTAATTTAACATTACTATATTTATCACTAAATATTTTTATGACTTTTGCTGACATATTTAGACTGTGAATTTATTAATCTAAAATGCTCTTTTTTGCAGAGTTTTCAAGGTTCACTCATTAATTTAGATGTGCCTTGGGTTAAGACAAAGACACAGAATTCTACTTATTTATATTTATTGTAATTTATTCTTAATACTTCCATTATTTCTTATAATTTTATACTGATAATCTATTTTATTTTCTGTGTGTGTTACTTTTTCTTCCAGTGATTGCAAAGTTCATAGTCAGATACTTATTATTTTGTTTTCTTCCTGTCTTATATGGCATAATTAAGTTGATTCATCAACTTTAGATTGTGTAAGAACAGCAAACATTCATCATATGATGGAGCTTTTTCTATGTGCCTTGCATAGCTTAATGCCTTTCATTTTTTACCACAACCTTGTGTGTCAGGCATTGCTATTATCCTTATTTCATAGATAAAAAAAAAAAAGTAAGGCAGGTAGAAATTTATTGCCTTTGCCAAATTTATATTCCCAACAAGTAGTACAGCTGGAGTTTGAGCCAAGTTGGCTAATTCCACAGAACTGTGTGTTATGCTAAATATGTCATTTGCCTGTGATGTTTCACTGATAAAGAAGGTGAAATACTTAGAGATTGTTCATTTCTTTCCTGTCATTTTATACTTCCTGAAGTCTCCTTCACTCCCAATTTTTCTTACATACATTATTATATGTATGTAGTAATATCATAACTTTCAATGATTATGCTTTCAAATCTTGATTGATCATTTGTATGGTTATCTACTAATGCCCTTCCAAACAATAATCTGTAAAGATATATGCACCCCTATGTTCATGGCAGCACAATTTACAATAGCCAAGATAGGGAAGCAATCTAAATGCCCATCAACAGAAGATTGGATAAAAAAGTTATGGTTCATATATACAATGGAATATTACTCAGACATTAACAAAATGAAATCCTACCAGTCACAATGACATGGATGGTCTTAGAGGTTATTATGCTGTGTGAAATAAGTCAGAGAAAGATAAATACCTATGATTTAACTTATTTGCGGAATCTAAGGAACTAAAAGAACAAACTAATCAAAAACAGACTCACAAAATAGAAGACAATTTGATAATGACCAGGAGGAGGTGTGTTGGTGGGCTGGAAGAATGGGGTGAAGATTAAAAATGCACAAATTAGTAGTTGATCGATGGTCACGGGGATGGGGAGCACAACAGGGAATGCAGTTAGCATTAATGTAATGGCTAGGTGGAGAACCAGAGGAGAGAAAGAACAATTAGGAGGATTGTTTTATAAACTATATAAATGTCTAACCAATGTACTGTATACTTGAAACTAATAAAACAAAATTCAAAAAAAAAAAGATGAAACCATTAAGTCATTTATGTTCCCTTTCATGTTCCTCTACCTATAATATCATATTTGTTTAATGTCTATTCTTGTTGTTATCCTACTATAGTATCTGATATTTCTTGATTATCTGTGGTAAACAATTTTAAATCTTCCCTTAAATGTTACAAAATAAACACTTGATCTCCTCACCTCAAAACTGCCCTCGGCTTTAATTTTTCTTATCTGTGTAAAATCTGATTTCTTAGTGTAGATACCAGATGCTTGGGCCAAAAACTCAAATGTCACATTCAGGTCCTTCTTTTTCTTCATTACTCATTTCAAATCCTTCAGTATATTTGGCTATCTTGTGTCTAAAATATGACAAAATTATTAACTTCTCTCAATGAGTTCTAACATTATCAAAGTAAAGTATTATTGTCATATGCTCTATACAAATGTTACCTACAAATGTTAACTATTCTCCCCAATTCTATTCTAGACAATTCTAATTTAATGAACATACAATACAAAATTACGATCACTTTAAAAAACAAAAGAAACTATAACACTTGCTGCTTAAAACATTTGATGATTTTCAGTTGCAGATAGGAAAAAGCAAACTATAAAGAGACTTAATGGTTTAACTATTCAATCATTTCAGTCTTTTTTTCATCATGCTTTCTCCTATTCCACGTTGATCTGCATATATTTTTTAAAAGTTATGTCTTTGCTCTTCTAATGCATGAGGACACAGCAAAAAAATGGCTATTTGTGAACCAGAAAGTGAGTTCTCCCCAGACACTGAATCTGCTGGTGCCTTGGTCTTAGACTTCTTAGTCTGAAGAATTATTTGATGCATGCTCACGTTTTCTTTCAGTGTTTGGCAGGCCATTGTGAAGGTGTACCACTTTTCCCTTTTTTAAGATGGCTCAAGATTCAGTAAGTCTTTCATTTTATTATCAGTTTTGGATATGGAATCTTTCTATATGGGCCAGGCCTTCACTTTAAAAATCCAGTAAGACATCTGCCTTCATTTACCTCAGTTCTAGCAATTTCTGAGATGGATGTACAAAACCTTGCAAGAGATAGATTCTAATACAATCATTGAAAGAGTCCCCATAATTGATCAACTATTGGCAAAAGCTTGCTGGGATACTTTTATGTTAGCATCTGATGAAAGTTAAAAAATTCTAATATGATCTTTATGTTGTCTGATTAACAAACATAGAATTTGAAAGAATTGAAACTTAACTCCTGAACATGGGGGTTGTATATACTTTTGGTATTTAGAGTTGATATTAAAGAAGTTGGTCTTTTTATTCAAGGTCTTGGGTAGGCACAAGCAGAATTCTGTTCTAGTTTGCTTAAAAATATGGTTTTATCATTATTGTCTGAACTCAGAGGGAAACATCTTAATGGATTTAACACTCAGTGGTTAAACACTTGCAAACTGTGGTTAACACTTGCAAACTTACAAGATCATTAGACATTCATCTGGTTATGAGAAAAAGAGAACTCCAAGATTTGCTGAGGAAAATGTAAATAAATAGGCACAACTGCTTTGGAGAACAATATGATAGCACTCTGCTATTATTTCTTCTTATAGGTTAAGAAGACTTAAACACTATTGTTTGTAAATGGTAGACTCAACTTTGCTGTGTATTTACACAGAAATAAATACATTAAATAACTGTAGTTTATTACAGGTTGAAGTGCTGGGAAAAAAAAAAAAAAGCTAACTTCTTTCCTGCCAAAGGGCAGTTGTATCTTTTATTTCTTTCCTGGAAATAATTATTCTCCCATCTTTGAATCATCTTATATTTTTAATAATCTGACTTTCAAAACTTTCTAAGGCCCTTTGTAATCACTTCATTTATTATCCCAGAAGCTTATATTTTACTTACACTTACCAAAATTTATAGGTTTTTTTAAAATTATTTCTTTGTTTAGTTTTTAGCAGCATACTTTACTGTATAAGCTCTATTAGGCTAGCATCCATACATGTCTTCTGTATTTTATTCCAGTGCCATAAAGAAGAAACTACATAGTTATTTACTAAATGAATACACTGATAAACAAATTACTAAATATTAATTTTACCTGGAATACAATTTAAATATTTCTTAGTATTTATTTGATTTTTGAAAAATATTTCTTCAATAATAATTTGAATGTATGCATTTTCTTTAATATTTGTCATATATTCTACTTTAAATGCATCAATCTTCTTGAAATAAATACTATTTTCAGTAGCCATTATCATCTTAGTGCATTTCATCCATTTGTTTTGTTTCTTCTGAGGGAATTTTAATCATTTGTAGATTTCATCCATGTTAAAAAAATAAGCAACAGCTATTATCTATTCTGTTCTTTGTTTTTCATAGCTATAATATATTTCCCTTCAATATTATCTCATTGTTTTGTTTTATGACATTAATTTTGGCTTCATTATGTTGAATTTATGGAAAAGTTTAAATTTTTCTATAGCTTCTTAAACTTCATTCATTCATTCATTTATTTATTTATGGCTATGTCCTCTTTTGACTGTCATATAATAACTTTGTATACATATCTTATACTTTCTTTAATTTATTTGCATCTAACATGAGTAACTCAATGACCCTTAATTTTCTATATAATGCAGATAAAACTATCTTTTGATGCATGAAAAACATTTTTATTATGTTACGTTTATATATGGACAACATATTTTATTTTCTAGGTTTTTCTCTGTCCTGAAGGAGGTGTGGTTGGATATGAGGATGTTTGAAGATCTGTCTTGGATATATTCTGGTTACTTTCAGCTGTCAGATAGAATTCTTTCTTTATGCTCTTTTATGAAGTCTTTCAGAGTATTTGAGTTATCCTAGGAATTTAGACTATTTTACCAATTCTGGATGATTTCCTTCGATAAGAACAAGCCTCCAATACTCAAATGATCTCTATAATTCATTTTAAACCTCAGCATCTTGTTCACTTTTATCCAAGCTTACTGACAAAGGACAATTAGAGAAATGTGTAATTAATGTCTCCATTGCTATTAGTCAGCATCTGAGACCAGAATTCTCTCTGTGTCTTTCTCTCTGTATATCTCTCCATCCAGCAGCTACTCCGGGGGATTTATTACTTCTACTTCTGTCTTTTCTTCTGCCAAAACCTAGATAAGTGTGTAGTTAGTTCTGAGTAATTCTTATCATTCTACCCTTATTTTACAATTTTGCTTTTACTTAAAATATAAAATCTGTAAGGGGTGACTGAGATAAGTGAAGCAAAGAGTAGACTAGTGTAGACAAGTAAAGCAAAGATGTCACAATCAGTCTATCTGACACAACATTCTAATTCTACTAGTTACTAACTATTCACATAATATAACTACTCTCTGCTTGTTAAAATGTTATAGTCAGAAGACCTATCATAATAATATTTTGAGTATATCTTTAATATGTATAAAGTGAAGACATTTAAATTTGTAACAGAGTAATGCTCCTACACTGTTTATGGAATAATCATTTGATTACAACAATTCTTATCTACAGTAAAAACAAAAAAAGGAGAAACCAGAAGTATTCTTAGAAAGCCAATGGTAAAATTTAAAATGGTGAAGGAAGTTGTTCTGAAGAAGAAAACTTTTTATTATTTAGACTTTACTTCCTCACACCTAGGAAATGTTGCAGTAATGTAAGAATAGAGAGTTAGGTGAACCCAAGCTTTCGAATGCCCCAAATTTAAAACAAAAAGAATGCTTGACAATCAAAAAAATAACAAAATTGATGAAAGCTTTGTGAAGGTGATAAGCTTTCTGAAGACCGCACAATACTTCAGTTTGCTTTCCATCAACCAAAGCACATAACTAAAATTTCTGGTTAGTTTCTTCTAAAAAAATCTGAGGAAGAATCAGAAATAAACACTAGATTAAAAGAAGCAAAAAAAAAAAAAGATACAAAATGAAAGTAGAAACAGGAAAGAGATGAATAGACAGCAAATGTTGATGACTAGAAAACAGAAAATACAAGAACTGACAGAATTCAGGAAGGAAATAAGAAAAAGACTTCCTGGGAAAAGTAAAGTCTAATTAGTTATAGTACAATAGAGGATAAACAATGTAGAAAGCACAATATAGTACACAAATTAGAGACATATGACAATTCAAACAAACTGAAAAGAAACAAAAACAAAAAGATAATATGAAGAAAGTGGTAGGTATAAATTACATAAGATTCACCAAATATTTAGTTGGAGTGCCCAAAGAAGAAAATGAAGACAACAGACATATATTTTAGGACACAATTAGAAACAAAACTTCTGAAAAAAAGAATTTGAAGCCAAATATTTAAGTGGAAGTTTTGTGCCAGGGAAAATTAAATTAGAATAGTTAAGAATAAGACAAGATTAATAATGAATACATTTATTAAAGTTTAAACATTGAAATTATTTAGAAAGTTAACCAGGATGTTATTTAGACTTATTCCTAGTAATATTTGATGCAAGAAAGCAATAGAGCCGAACCTAGTAGACACTCAAAGAAAGAAAGTCTGAGACAGAGATTTCATTTCAGCACACACAACTGCAGTAAATACACTTAACTTCATGTATTTAGAACAATTGTTT
Source organism: Pteropus vampyrus (assembly GCF_000151845.1). NCBI lineage: Eukaryota > Metazoa > Chordata > Mammalia > Chiroptera > Pteropodidae > Pteropus > Pteropus vampyrus. Next base: position 3,778,496 of record NW_011888878.1, read on the forward strand.
TAGAATACAAATGTAAGGATAAAAGTGACAAAAGAGAATGTAAATGGTAGGAAGAGAGAAGGCAGAAAGTAGAATAAGCTTACTGATTATCTTATATAAAATTAAATTTAAAAGATTCTACTAATAGTATTGATTTTTAAAAGTGGATGAGAAGAAAAAGGTGTAGGAAAGATTACTCAAGTTCTTTATATCATTGTTCAAGTATGTATCTAATAAATATTATCTTAAATATACAAATATAGTGTAACAAATATAAAGCACACGATAGAATAAAAATTAAACCTTACCTAAATATCGAAAAAGGTATAATCAAATGCGGAGAAAATAGACCACACAGTAAAAGACCAGAGAATCAAAAAAAGAAAATAGCCTTTCACTTGAACCCTGAGAAAAAATATCCCATAAGTACAACAAACAGTTTTGACTAAAAATAGAAAAGTTTATTTCCTTTTTTATGCTCAAGTTAGGTTCTTATTAATATATGAATACATATTTGATAATTAATCATACTCTCTCGTATTTAATTTGTGAAGCACTCTAATGAACTGACCATCTGTCTATTTTTCAGCAGAAAAACGTGTTCAACTATTTTATTGGCTTTAATTTAAATAGCAGATGTCCAGCTAGTATGACTTGTTTTCTCAATGATTTATGCACTGTATTTCAAATCTTAAAAAAATATTGGAAAAAGCATACATAATTTGGAACCTTTAAATGAATAGGTCCATAATTATAAATGTGATTTGCTTAATATTAATTATGAATAAAAATTAAATCATTTATTTTAAAAAGTAAAAATAAACCACTTTATACGTTGAAATCTACATGTTATTTTGAACTCATGTATATAATAAATAGTTTATAGATAATTGGGCAAATAGGGACATTTAGAGGATTTCTTTTTATAATAATATTTTTTACTTTTCAATTATAGTTGGCATATAATATTATATTAGTTTCGGGCATACAACATAGTGATTAAACATCTATAAAACTCACAAAGTGATCACCCCGATAAATCTAGTACCCATCTGACACCATACATAGTTATTATAATATTATTGACTATATTCCTTACTGTGCATTTCTATGGCTATTTTGTAACTACTAATTTGTACTTCTTAGTCCCTTCCCCCTTTTTCACTCACCCATTAAACTGCTTTCTCATCAGGTAAACCTCAACATGTTCTTTGTATCTGTGAGTTTCTTTCTCTTTTATTTGTTTATTTTGTTCTTTAGATTCCACGAGTAAGTAAAATCATATGGTATTTGCCTTTCTCTGTCTTAATCCACTCAGCACAATACCCTGTAGATATATACTACATGTAAAGATTTCAGTTATTTATTTATTTTTATTTATTTATTTAACGACTGAATAATATTCCATTCTATATATGCATCACCTCTTCTTTATCCATTGACCCAGGTTGCCTCCATATTTTAGTTATTGTAAATAATGCTGCAATAAACATATGGATACAGATGTCCCTACAAAGTAGTATTTTGGGTTTATTCAGATAAATAACCAGAAGTAGGATTACTGAGTCCTTCTTTATCTCCTGTTATAACCTTTGTTTTATAGCCTATTTGTCTGATAAGTATTGCCACATCTGATTTTTTCCTTCATTTCTATTTTCATCTCTTTATTTTCGCTATGTGTGTGTCGTTTGATCTGAAGTGAATTTCTTCTTGGCAGTGTATGTAAGGATCTTGTTTTCTTATCCATTCAGTCACCCTACTTTTATTTTTCAATTAAGTTTTCTTTTTTTAAGGTGACATTAGTTAACAAAATGTGTCAAGTTTCAGCTGTACATTTTAACAGTAACATATATATATATATACATATATATATATATATATATATTCATTGTGTATTCACCTCTCATAGTTAGATTTCTTTCTGTCATCACATATTTGACCCCTTTTAACATATTTGTCTACCTCCTTCCTTTTGGAAACCACTAATCTACTGTCCCTGTCTATGAGTCTCCGGTAGTTTCCCCTGTTTATTTGTTGCTTTTATGTTTATGTCCCATATGTAAGTGATATCATATAATTTTCAACTTTTTCTGTCTGGCTTATTTCGCTTAGCATAATTATCTGGAGGTCCATCCATGGTGTCACAAATGGCAGTAGTTCATCTCTTCATATGGCTAAGTAATATTCCATTGTATATATGTACCACAGCTTCTGTAGCCAATCATCTATTATAGGACACTTCGGTTGCTTCCATCTCCTGGACCCCTTGAAAAATGCTACTATAAACATCAATGTGCAAATATCTTTTTGGATATGAGATTTCAAGTTTTTGCAAAAATAAGCTGTAGAGGAATTGCTGGATCATATGGTAGATCAATTCTTAGATTTTTGAGGAATCTCCGTACTGTTTTCCATAGTGGCTGTATCAATTTGCAATCCCATCAGTTGTGTATGAGGGTTCCTTTTTCTCCTCATTCTCTATCACATTTGTTATTAGTTGTCCTATTGATAACAACTATTCTAACAGGTGTGAAATGTTATTTCATTGTGGTTTTGAGTTGCATTTCCCTAATAGCTAGCGATGTTGAGCATCTTTTCAAATATTTGTTGGCCATTAGAATGTCCTTTAGGGCTAAGTGTCTGTTCAGGTCCTCTGCCCATTTTTTGATTGGATCATTTGTATTTTTGTTCTTATTGAGTTGTATGAGTTCTTTGTATATTTTGGATATTAGGCCCTTATCAGAGGCAATGCTTGCATATATCTTTTCTCATTCGAATGGTTGTCTCTTTACCTTGTTGACAGTTTCTTTGTGGTGCAGAAGCTTTTTAGTTTGATGTAGTCTCATTCATTTATATTTCCTTTCTACTTCCCAAATTCATAAAATCCTCTTTAAATCCAAGATCCTTGAGTTTCCTTCCTATGTTTTCTTCTATGCATTTTATTGTTTCAGGTCTTATATTGAGGTCTTCAATCCATTTTGAGTTAATTTTGATGTGTGGTGATAGACAACAGTCATTTCCTTCTTTTGCAGGTGGCTTTCCAGTTTTCCCAGCACCATTTATGCAAGAGGCCTTGTTTTCTCCACTATATAT
>NW_011888878.1:3781927-3784288 GCF_000151845.1 Pteropus vampyrus
GCATTAAATCTGTATAATGCTTCAGATAATAAGATCATTTTAACTATGTCGTTTCTTCCAATATAAGAATACGGAATATCTTTCCATTTCTTTGGATCTTCTTTGATTTCTTTTAATAGTTTTATAGTTTTCATTATATAGGTCTTTCACATTTTTTGTTAGATCTGCTCCTAGGTATTTTATTCTTTTCGTTGTAATTGCAAAAGGAATTATTTTTTCTACTTCTTTTTCTGACACTTCATTATTAGAGTATAGGGACACTATGTATTATTGAACGTTGATTTTGTATCCAGAAACTACTATATTTGCTTATTGTTTCTAATAGTGTTCTTGTGGAGACTTTAGGCTTTTCTATATAGAATCATGTCACCCACAAATAGTGACGGTTTCATATTTTTGTTTCCTATTTGGATGCCTTTTATATCTTCCTCTTGTCTGATGGCACTTGCTAGGACCTCCAGTGTTATACTGAATAACAGTGGCGATAGTGGACAGCCTTGCCTTGTTCCTGATCTTAGAGGGAAGATTTTTAGTTTTTCACCATTAAGTATCATGTTGGCTGAGTGTTTGTCATATATGGCTTTTATTATGTTATGGTGTTTTCCTTCTATACCAATTTTGTTAAGTGTTTTGATCATAAATGGATGCTGTATCTTGTCAAAGGCTTTTTCTGCATCTATTGATATGCTCATATGACTCTTAGTTTTTAATTTTCTTATATGGTTTATCACATTAATCAATTTGCATATGCTGAACCATCTCTGTGCCCTTGAGATGAAGCCCACTTGATCATGGTGTATAATCTTTTTAATATATTGCTGTATGCAGTTCACTAGTATCTTATTTAAGATTTTTGATTCGTAGTTTTTCTTTTTTTGTGTTATTTTTACCAGGTTTGTTATCAAGGTAATATTGGCCTCATAAAATGAGTGAGGAAGTATTGCTGCTTCTTCGATTTTGGGGAAGTTTTTGAGGAGAATAGATATTAAATCTTCTTTGAATGTTTGTTAGAATTCACTGGTGAAGCCATCTGGTCCTGGTCTGTTTAGATTTTCTAGGTCTTCTTTATTTAGACTAGGAAAGTTGTATGTTTCCAAATACTTGTCCATTTCTTCTAGGTTATTAAATTTGATGTTACATGCTTTTTCATAGTATTCTTATATGATCCTTTGTATTTCTGTGATGTGTATCTTAATTTCCACTCTTTCATCCATGATTTCGTTTGTGTCCTTTCTCTTTTTTCTTTAGTGAGTCTAGCCAGGAGTTGTCAATTTTATTAACCTTCTCAAAGAACCAACTCTTTGTTGCATTTATTTATTCTATTGCTTTTTGTTTTCAATTTCATTTAATTCTGCTCTAATTTGATGATTTCTTTCTTTCTGCTGACTTTAGGCTTCATTTGTTCTTCCTTTTCTAGCTTTTTAAGATGAAGTGTTCGGTTGTTTATTTTGGCTAGTTCTTGTTTTTGGGGATAGGCCATAGTAATTGGAACTTTCCTCTTATTATCACTTTTTCTGTGTCTCAAAAGTTTTGATATGCTGTCCTCTCATTATCATTCAGTTGTATGTAAATCTTGATCTCTGTTTTCATTTCTTCTCCAATCTAGTCATTCTTCAGTAGCATGTTGTTTAATTTCCATGTATTTATGATTCTTCCCACTTTCTTTTTACAGTTGATCTCTACCTTCAAAGCATTATGATCAGAGAATATGGTTGGTATGATTTCAACCTCATATTTTTTGAAGCTATCAGTCTGTTCCAGTATGTGGTCCATCCTTGAGAATGTTCCATGTGCACTGGAGAAGAATGTATCAACAGCTGTTTTGGGATGGAAGGCTCTGTAAATGTCAATTATGTCTAGTTGGTCTAATATGTCATTTAAGGATATTATTTCCTTATTGATTTTTTGTTTGGATGATCTGTCCATATCTGACAGTGAGATATTTAGGTCCCCTACTATGATAGTGTCTTGGTCTGTTTCTCCCTTTAGTTCTGTTAGTAATTGCTTTATATATTTCGGGGCTCCCTAATTGGGAGCATAGATATTAATAAGTGTTATGTCTTCTTGGTGTATGATTCCCTTCATCATTACAAAGTGTCATGCCATTTGCTTGAAATATTTCTCACCCTTTCAATTAGAGTTTCTATTTGTCTTGGGAGCTGAGAGATGTGTTGCCTGTAGGAAGCATATAGTTTGGTTTTGTTTTTCGATCCAATCTGCAACTCTGCTTTTTCATTGATGAGTTCAGTCCATGTACATTTAGGGTGATTATGGAAATATGAGGTCTTCTTTTAGCAATTTTATGTTTTGAATTCTGGTAGCTTAAAGTTTCCATTGATTCTTGTCCTTGTGTGTCTATAT
>NW_011888878.1:3784888-3797844 GCF_000151845.1 Pteropus vampyrus
ATACATTATTCTAGGCTGGTAGTTCCTTTCATTTAATAGTTTAAATATTTTATTCCATTCCTTTCTAGCTTGTAAGGTTTGCTCTGAGAGGTCTAAGGATATTCTAATGGGCTTTCCTTTATAAGTTACCTTTTATTTCTCCTTGGCTGCCTTGAGAATTCTGTCTTTATCATTCATTTTTGATCATTTTAATACAATGTGTCTTGGTGAAGGCCTTTTGGGTTGAGATAATTGGGTGTTCTGTTGACTTCTTGAATTCCAAGCTCCAGCTCATTCCTTAGATTCACGAAATTCTTTTCAACTATTTGTTTGAAAATGCTTTCTAATCCCTGTTCCTTTTCCTCACCTTCGATAATGCCCATTATTCTTCTGTTTCTTCTCCTGAAGGTATCAGCTAGTTCTTGAATTTCTCTTTCATTATTTTTCATACCTCAGTTTCTCTCTTCTTCCTTCTGATTTATTTCTAGATTTCTGTCTTCGATATCACTGATCCTTTCCTCCATTTGGTCGACTCTATTTCCTAAGCTTGCTATTTCATTTTCAACTCTTACAGTGTGTTCTTCATCTCCAAAAGTTCTATTTGGTTCTTTTTGAGAGTTTCAATCTCCTTGCTCTGCTCATCTAGTTGGTTTTTCAATTCCTGAAATTGTTATGATTTTTTTTTTTATCTCATTGAGTTTTTTCAGAAGTACCACCTTGAATTCTCTGTCATTTAAGTCACATATTTCTATGTCTGTAAGCTTATTTTCTGGAGATTTTTCTCTTTCTTTCTGAGATGTATTGTCATCTTGTTTGTTCATGGTGTTTAATGGACTATTTCTCTACCTGGGCATTAAGGGAAGTGTATTCTGCTTTTTTTTTTTCCCCCAGAAAGATGATGTATTAGATAAAGGTCTCTTCAGACTATTGCAAAGAAGGCATTCTTCTTTTGGTTTCCATTAGGTGACGTCTAAGCCTCTTGGATCCCTGTTTTATGTAAATCTTTACATGCCCGCTACCCTGTGTCTCAGTCTCTGTCAGTGTTAGTGACAGTTTTGGTAGCTTTAGCTCAGATTCCCTTGGGTTTCCGTGGTGTTGAGTTTGGAAGATATGGAGGGAAGGGTACTCTAGGTTGGGGGATGGGAGCTGTGGCTCATCCTCGGTTTTGCAACCGTGGCTGTAAATTATCAACCGTTGCTTCTCTGCTTTTTCTGCTTCTCTGCTATCTCCACTTCTCTGCTTTCTGCACTGATGCTGGGCACTGCCATCCACCGCGTGGAGCTCACAGTTCTCCCAAGCAGGACTGTTCAGGGAACTTGCTGAACCTTCTCCCCTCTCTCTCTTCCTACAGAGAGCTCCGCCTGTGACAGGCAGTTTGTTTATTTCTCACAGTCTAACACCCAGTTAGTTCCCAGGGTTCTGACTTGTGGTAGGTCTTATGCGCTGATTCCATGCTCAGACATGCTGGTTTGCAGTTTGGGTGTTTTTTGTTAAGTTTTAGGTGTCAGCTTATTGTTGTTTCAAGTGGAGAGATCTGGGGACATCTCTCACTCTGCCACGTTTCTCACTTCTCTGCAGTGTAGTTCTAACCTTCCTGTACTGCCTTTGGCTCCAGGAGGATTTCAGAGATTAATTTCCAAGCATTCTGTGGAGGGGGTAAAATATTTAGTTCCTTGCACTTTCCCATCCACACCTGGGACCAGGCCAGTCACTGATGTGGCTTCATGTTCTGATGTGTCCAGCCACCCTATGTTTTGATTGGAGCATTTAATTCTTTTTCATTTGGAGTACTTGGTGATATATATGTAGTTATTGCAATTCTTTATTCATATGTTTGATATGTATTTTTTCTTCTTTTTAAAGTATTCTTTCAACATTTCTTGTTATCCTGGCTTGATGTTGATTAACTCCTTTAGCTTTTTCTTGTCTGGTAAGCTCTTTATTTGTCCTTCAAGTCTGAATGGTAGCTTTGCTGGGTAGAGTAATCTTAGATGTAGGTTCTTGCTTTTCACCACTTTGAATATTTTGTGCCAAGCCCTTCTGGCCTGCAGTATCTGTTGAGAAATCATCTGACTGACTTATGGGAGCTCTCTTGTACATAACTAATTGCTTCTTTCTTGCTGTTTTTAAGATTATCTTTCTTTCTTCAACCCTTGACATTTGATTTATGACGCGTCGGTGCATTCTGTTTTTTTTAAGTGGGGCATGTTTCTTTGTTTCCCCATTTTGCCTGTCTCTCTGTGTTTGTTTCTATATATTAGGCAGGGCTATTAAGTCTCCCAGTCTTAGTAGAGTGACTTTATGTAGTAGGTGTCCTGGGTGGCCCAGTGGTACAGTCTTCCCAGGTCACCTCAGCCTGGTGCTCAAGGTGCAGTCTTTGTGTGCCCTCCTGGTGGGTGCCAGGCCTGGCTGTCCCAAGGTCTGGCTGTGATCCAAGGTTTGGCTGTTATCCAAGGCCTGGCTGATCCAAAGCCTCACTGGCCCAAGATCTGGCTGAGATCCAGGCCTGTGGCTAGGAATAAGACCCCAGATTTAGAAAATATGTAAACATAATTCAGCTTATTGTATCATGTATATGTGGCTGAAGGCCAATACTGTACTATGCTATGTGAGGAACCATGTGGTCCCCTGGAGAGCAGAAGGGGAGCACGGAAAGGGAGAGTGGAAGAACTGTGCACAATATTGTGTGCTCTCCCCAATAGAACTGCACTTCCAAACAGAACTGCGCTCCACATAATGAAGTTGGTGCCTGCCATTTCATCCTTATGTTTGCCTCTTGTGCATTCTTCCAACTGGGCATCTCATCTTTGAATCTTCCCATCTCAGTCAGCAATATTGCTAACACTTGGCATAGCTGACATGATCTGCTAGGCCCTGACACTCTTATTGTGGTCGAGCTTTGGTTGCTTATTGGTTGTAAGAAATGGTCACTGAGGTGCCAACCCTATGGAGCAGAATTCACTTTAGCAGGGCTCTAGTGTCTTCCCAGTTTGCCTTTTGGGTGTGTCCTCCTCAGATACTTCCCTGGGTGGTGCTCTGGCTCTGGCACCAGTTGAAGAAGGCCACTGGGTGTGCCAGCCCCAGTACCTCCTGGGAGGGGCCTAACTGCAGGCCAAATTCAGATTCAGCCTGTGCATTTCTGGGGCCAACTGGAAAGACTCACCAAGGAATTCGCAGATAGCTGCCACCCAGGCTGGGCTTAGGTGACTCAAGAGGCCAAGCCAGGAACCAAGGCTGGCTGCAGCTAGTGCTGAGCTTAGGGCTGCTCAGCAAGAGATAAAGGGCACATCGAGACCAGATGCTGTTTCTTCGGATTTTGTGAGTCTTTGAGAGATTTTAGTAAAGTCTGTAGCATTAGTCAAGACAGGCCATTTGTATGGAATAAACCACTAGGGGCAGCTTGGGAGAGTAAGCAAGTTGGGAAAGGCAGGATTTTGGGGAATCACCTGGGCATAGCAACCTGTGTTAACCAGTTTGATGGAAACTCAGATACAGTGGCCAACTGCATCTGCATTCTTGCAGTGGGGAGAGCTCAACAAAGGAACAATGGATACTGCTATCACTTTTGTCTGGGAGAATGCTGCCCCTCCAGCTCTTACCCTGAAGCCAGACAATTCTGTTCTTGTGTATTTTTGGTCCTCTTCTAGCATCTTCCCCTGAGCTGGAGCTCAGAGTGAGTGCATCCATCACAGAGTAAGTTCACATGTGGATCCTTTAAGAGGAATATCTGCAACTTCTACAGCCCTCTGTCTTCCTCGGCCCCAGTCTCCGGTGGTTTTTATAGCCAGAGATTGTAGAGATCTCTTTTCCTGGCTCTTAAATCTTGGGCTGGGGAGCCCAGTGTGGAGCCAGACCCCTTGCTCTTTTAAGGGAGCGGGAATTCTGAAGTCAATGAGCTCTCCTGATCCTTGACCACCACACATGGTTGTGGGACTGCCCATTTTGTGTCTTCGCTCTTCCTGCCAGTCTCAAGGTGACCTCTTATGTATGTCCCCAGTTGTAGGACTTCTGTTCAGCCAAACCTCAGGTGACTTCCAGTGATGATTGCTGTGTAGTTTCATTGTAATTTTAGCGTGGTCATGAGAGGAGGCAAGCACAGAATCTACCTTCTATGCCATCTTGACCAGAAGCCCTATAGGTTTCTTGATATTTAAAATAAAATTGAAATTATATAATTTACATATTTTCAATTGTATGACTTCTAAGGCCTTCTATTTGACCAATATAAATCTCATATTTGTCATCTGAAAAGTAGAAGTTATAATACTTATACACAAAATTTATAATTGCTATTTTAATAATAATTACTCTATGAAATAGCTAATTTCTATTTTAGTAGGGTTTATATGTGTGTGTAAGTGTATATCATGTGCATTCAGTTGTTCATGGAAACTATGAGAAACTAAAATTTTAACATTATAAATTAATTTTTAGATATCTGTTTAAAAGCATTCCACACTGTATTATACTTTACTTGTTAGCACACTTTTAAAACTTTCTATGAGTGATAGAAGGAACGTAAGTAGTAATAGTATGAAAATAATAGCTCGCTGAGTGCTCACTGTTTTCTGTTACTTTTAGTGTTTTCCATACAATAATTAATTTAATTCTAATAATTAAATTCTAATTTAATTCCATGCAATAATTAATTTAATTCCTGCTAACAAGGAAACAGAGGAGAAAGGATGACAAGAAATTTTCACAAGGTTATGCACAAGTAAATGATAATCTACGTTGTGACAGCATAAACAAACTTACTGCAAAACCCTCATCTTTAAGGACGGTGCTTTATTGAGAGAGAAGTAAAGATAGGAAACTTGTAGATCTAATGGGTTTTAGCAGTAGATATATTTTTATAAAATGGAGGGACTGATCACTTCAAGTACTTAAGGCAAGTTACATCAAAATTATGTAGTTTGTCAAAAAAATTGTCATGAAATGAATATCCTTGAGAATTTTTTATTTATCCTTTCTCCCTCCAAACTTAGACTATTTTAAATTCAAAGAAAATGGCATATGAGGAGGGCTTAACTAATAATGGTTAGTTAAGCACCAGTATAAACATTCTTAGTCCTAGTTAACTTAGTAGGTGTGCGTCTTTGACATTATTTTATGTAACTTCTCTAAGCTTTAGGTTTATCCATTTTGAAATGGGAAAGAGCTAGTCTGTCACAAAAAGTCTGTTTATATGTAAATCTTATGTTTTAAATATATAATTTATAAATACTTAGGGTGATAAAATAAGCTTTGCTATCCTAACCATATCTATATAAAATATGTCTTTCAACAAATATGTAAATTTAAGAGTGTGACAGCTAATTTTAAAGGAAAGCAAATTAGTTAAGTTAGTCATGTTCTCACAGCTCCTTTGAAGCTTCTCCTCTAAAACTCATCCCTTAAATATATTATAGTTTCTCTGGATTCTGTGGATCTAACTCTTTCCCTTTGGTACACTCTCTTTTGATGAAATGATTAATTTCTATATAATTAGTTATATTACCAAAATTTTCAAATGTAAGTCTCTGTTGTTAATGGGAGACTTGACCATGTAGGAAATTATTCACTGCCCTATAAATATCCCACAAGCATTTGAAAGTTCTCAGATCAGGTACTGTATCAGATATTGAATGCAGAAGACTTGCTAGCTATTTTCACAAAGATTATTTAATATAGTAAATTTTGATATTAAAAAATTAAAAAGGCAAAAATGGAATGCTGAGGTAACAAGGAAAAAATTCTGAGGTAGCCTAAATTAATTACAGTAGGCTGGAAGGTGGAAGGAAGAGAAAAGAGAAGTTAATCAATTAACTTCAGGGCAAAACCAAAAGACTGCTTACATTCCTGAATATATGTTGAAACTTTTGAATTAATTTCTAGGTGGCTATTTCAGAGATTATCCAAAAGAAAGAAGAACTAAATGTCACAGATCCCCAGGAGCCTCTGTTTCTTGCTTACACATACAATTTCCAGACTATTGTCCACAACCAATTTGAAGAAGCAAACACTTCTCACAGACTGCACCTATCCCAGAACTAGCCCTGCTTCACTTTCTCTCTTCCTCTTTATCAATAGCCAGTGTAGATTCTTTCAAAATAACTTACATCTTTCTACTTGATGTATAAAAAAAGGCCCATCAACTCCAGATATGTTGTCTTCTCCACCTACCAGTGTTATTGGTGGTTTAGAACTTCATGTCCCAGGTCCTGGTTATTTTCTGGTACCATTTAACTCAATGAGCCCTTTCTTTCAGAAAAGCTTCTGGCCATGAGTATATTTTGTTTTACAGAGGTAACACAGAGATGATAAATGCAGGAGGCAAATATTACCTGTAGAGTATGTACAATAATAGTCCATGCAGATTAGAGTAATGACAATGGTATTAAAAATAAATTAAAAGATGTTTCTGCCAAAGATGTTATGGCCAAAGGCCATAATCTGATTACTACTATACTAAGTGATAACAAAGTTCGCCCTAATTAAAAGAATGATAATAACTTGGTATTTGACGGATGTGGGGAAAGAGAAAGACAAAGTAAAGAAAAAAACATTTCGGTTTTGGCTTAGGAAACACTTCCTGAATCACTGAAAGAGGAGCAGAATTTTGTATCAGCTTCCATATGTAAGGGATTTTAGATTGTCCGTCAACCTTGTCTGAGACCACTTGAATGGCTCTATTCCAATTTCACTCCTGCTATCCTAAATCTCACATGGTCTCTAGATTAGGTAGTAAATTCAACATATGTAATTCTGTAAGTGGCACAAGTAAAATTTGGGTTTGGTTTTCAGCAAATTTGTTCCTGTGTTTACAAGATGGAATTATTTTAGGGCCACCAAATAAGCTCTTTGGTTCTCTGATGTTGACTTAAGTTGAGAGTTTAAAGCTCTAAGTTATTTATTTTATTTCTATTTGTTCTTCTATGAACTTGGAAACAATCATCCTGCTTCCAGTCCTCCGGATTCTAAAAGGCAAAAAAAAAGACCTCCTTGTCTTCTGTAACTAAAATAAATACATAAAATCAGAGGAGAGTGGAGAGTTATGAGAAAGGGAGTAGAATTAAGTTTTGTAACCAATAGAAAATTATATTTATCTGAATTAATTTTTAATATTAATGTACCATGAATGCAATTAAATTAGTATTGGTATTTTAAAGGGGTACATGAAAATACATGAAAATTTAAAGGAATTCATTATACCTCATATTATTTTGTTGAATACAGTGCCATAAAATTTGTCAGCTTGTTCAAATAGGCATGAGATGATGTGCTATATTGTTTCTATTAATGAAAAGTATTTTATGGATGTAACATGTTCATTTCTGTCATCAAAATGATAGCCATTTTTCATCATTTTTTCTGATTTTTTACATTTTTCTTTAACCATACTTATGTTTTGTGTTTTTTTTTATTTTTCTTAAACTATCTTCAGAAGCACTTGGAGTAAAAAATATTTCTATGTGAGTATCTATCCATCTATCTGTACCTTTTTTTCATCCTTTATTATAATGTATACTTTAGCTGAAGTATACATACATCAGTTTCTTTAAATAAATGACTGTAATAAACTAAGGTTAGTTAGAGATAGTGGATTTTAAAAAATGGTATTAGAATTGGTTAGACATCTATTATAATATTGAAAGTAGAATTTCAGCAACAAATGTAATCTTACCTATAATCACTGAGAGTGTAGGAAGATTTACTAAGATGAATGAAATAGAGGATTCTTTTAGAAGACAGATGGTAGATCTAAAATATTACCTTAATTATGTAGCACGTTTTTTTCTGGTAAATCTCAGCTGTTAGATTTACATTTCTGCTCTTTACCCACTTTATATAATTAAACATAATGACATAGTTTTCTGTAGGTTTCAGGTATTATTATCCAGTTGTGTAGAAGAGGAAATTAAAGAATAGAAGTTATATAACTTAACCAAGCTTAAGCCATTTCAGTGGCAGGGCATGAAACTTTAGGTTTATTACTTGAGGTTCCTTTTACAAACTCAAAACAAAAATAGGCAGTTTTTAAAATAATTTGAATATCATAAATTTAATGAAGCTTAAAACAAAATAATAGACTGCAACTTTCTAATTATAATAAATAACAATAGCAATATTTTTTTGAAATGCAGAAAGATAAAATTTTTAAATAAACCACTAAATTCATTTATATCCCCATTTTCTTTATATTCAAGGCAAATGGAAAATAATAAAACATTTGAAATAAACCTCCTATCATTATGTAACCCATATTATTGTTTTAAATTAATTATATGCTCCATATTAGCTAAGAGTTGTCTTCCATAGCTTTACCTAGGAGATTCTATCTTTGTTCAGATTCAAGATGACCCAAACACAATAAGTCTTAGGTACACAATGTGCTTCTCAGCACTACGGAGGTAGTTCTCAAATTTCAATGTGCATCAGAAAGACTCGTCAGGCTTGTTAAGTCATAGGTTTCTGGGCCTCACCTCCATGGTTTTGATTCTGTAGGTCTAAGATAGGGCAAGAAAATTTACATTTCTAAGTTCACAGGTAAAATTAATGCCAAAGACCATAATTTGAATACTACTGCACTAAGTGGTAACACAGTTCACTCTAACTCCTAAAGCAGTTGTCATGCCCACTGACCCACATAGCCTGATTGAAAGCAGAAGACTAAACCAAGGCAGAACAGGGAAACTTTCTTCATGTAATAAAAAATATCACCCCCATCGTGGGCAAATGCAACTCTGGAAGTTTAACTATATGTTTTAGAACTATTCTTCTTTCTTAATACGTGTCTAGAATAAACTATACTACCGTAGAATCCTCTTTTATTCTTTCGAGGCATATGTGTATATATGTGTATGGGAAAAGGAGAAGTCCAAAGGTGCCAGTAGGATGACAAAGTATTTAGAAAAGGCATGTTTAACCCTTACTCTGCCATAAAGACAGTGAATGAGTGTTAATGTGCCTGATATTACCCAGGAATATTCAGCGGAATATGTCCATGGCTTTCTATTAATGTTATTTAGTTTGGGCACATCAAAGAAGTCATAATCATGAGAGTAGCTGGAAGGCAGTACTCAGTCTATCCTCTGCTCACCAAGCCATGCATTGTAGCTCAGCTGTGTTAAGTTAAGGAAAAGCAGGCATTTTATTAGTTTATCTAAATAGGAATCTTATATTAATTACATTTGTAGCACTGAACGGATCACCTCATCTCAAACCTATAACCCTGTGTCCTTTTTTTGCAGAGTAATTATCTAAATGAGGAGGGAAATGGTCACTAAGGCAAGGCCAAACTCTGTCCAAGGGAAAAATTTTCCTAAATCAATAGAGGTGATATTCATGGAAATGGGAATAAGGAATATAATACTCCTGGTCTAGATCTCTAGGGCTCCAGATAGAGGAGCAATGCCAGGAACTTGGATATGCCTAGGCAATGAATCTGTTTAAAAGTATGATTTTATTGATATTCTTTTCTGTTGCAATATGAAAATATGCATTGTTAGAGTGAATTTAAATTATGCTAATTTAACAGAATGCATGGGAAGAGTGGAAGGAAATAGTAAAACAATTTCTCTGTCTCATACAGAGATTAAGTCCATAATTCTGTTTGTCAGTGTACATTTTATCCTCATACTGTAAGCATAGTAGCACCCTGTGAGACTCTCTAGTGTTTAAAGATTTGATTATTTTTTTCATATACCGCAGCCCCTAAAATTGTAAGTTAGCTATTAACCTTATGCTTTCACAAAGTATTAGATATCTGTTCTAACACCAAAGGAAAACTAGTTTGGCTTTACTAAGAGAAAAGATATAACTTATTTACCTATTTAAGGTGTCATCTAAGGGAAATAGATGTTGACCTCACTTGATTTTGCATTATATGTTGACTTCAAACTAAAGTCTTCTTTACGATAAAATTCTTCTCTAGGGTACTATTTACACCAATTGCAATTTGCCCCAGTTACTCTTCAGAAGACATTATTATAGGAAGCCTTGAAAAAGATTTTTTTCTATGTAGTAGGCAGTTGTCAAGTGGAGAAGGAAAAACAATTAAGAGAAACTCCCTGATTATCAAATATAATATTTTTTAAGTAAAGCTTAAGTAAGAAAGCTGTCATGTCTATGACCTACTTAAAATCTCAATATTTACTTTGGGAGAAGGATTGTGTAGAAATAGAAAACATGAACTTTGAAATGACATTGGTTCAGATATTATCTTTGGTCATATAAAATTATACCACTTTTCTTTTTTTTAACAAATTTATTTACTTTATTTTCTTTTTAAATTTTTTTAAATTTTTAAATTGTTATTATTTTTTAAATTAAGTTTATTGGGGTAACATTGGTTAACACAATTATATAATTTTCAGGTATACATTATCATTTGACATCTGCATATTCTATCGTGTTTTTACCACCCAAAGTCCAGTTTCCATCAGCTATCATATATTTGATCCCCTTTACTCACTTCATCCTCCCCCTAAACCCTATATTTGACACCCTTTACTCTGTCTACCTGCCCCCTCCTCCCCTACCCCACTAGTAAACACTAGTCTATAGTCCTCTGGTGACCACTAGCCTGCCTATAGTTCATGTCCATGAGTCTCTGTTTGTTTGTCCTGCTCATTTGTTGCTTTTAGGTTTATACCCCACATATAAGTGATATCATGTGATTTTCAACTTTTTCTACCTGGCTTATTTCGCTTACCACGATTATCTCGTGGTCCATCCATGTTGTCGCAAATGGCAGTATTTCATTTCTTCTTATGGCTGAGTAATATCCTATTGTATATATGTACCACAACTTCTTTAGCCAATCATCTATCATAGGACACTTTGGTTGCTTCCATGTCCTGGACACTGTGAATAATACTGCTATGAACATCAGTGTGCAAATATCTTTTTGAATATGCATTTTTAAGTCTTTGGGGTAAATATCCAGTAGTGGGATTGCTGGATCATATGGTAGACCAATTCTTAGTTTTTTGAGGAACCTCCATACTATTTTCCCTAGTGGCTGTACCAATTAATTATCCTAATTTTCAACGAATGATTTGATCATCCATTAATTCTTGCCCAAATGTATTCTTTTATTGAAAGCTATGAATTGATATTTTTCTAATTAGATAATTAGGTTATTGCCAGGCTTTCTCTTATTCTCTAATAAAAAAGTCTTAGAATTTGTCTTACAAAATGCCCAAAATAGTTAAAATTATACTTATTTCTAATATTCAAAATATTTAATTAAGTTTAAACATTTTCAGTTCTTTTAAAATGTTTATTTATAGCCAACATAAAGTATATATTTGAATTGTTGCAAATTTTTCATAATAAGTATGCAGAATTGTGCATATATTATTTCTTACTTTTGAAGGAGAATCTTCAGAATAGAGTCTCAGTTTAGGTTGATAGGCAAAGTGTAAATATAAGATAAATAACATTTTTCTTTATTTTGACTCTCCAGTGTGGATTTTAGAAAAAATAAAACATTTCCTTCTGAAAGCCAAATCTTGTTGATATTTTCTGCATTCCTACAATACTAGATCCCACCATATTCTTCTCTTTGCATAGTCTTTGCACTATTTTTTTTGCTGTGATGTGTTGTTGTTTTAATTATTTATTTCCTCACTTTTATGTAAATTAAAATGTATTATGTTTGCTCTTTCTTAAATATGCTGTTGGTATAGGCTTTGGATGATTTCATTTGCTCTCTATATTGATCTATATTATATTTTTAAAAAAGATTTAAAGTGTTAGATGCCATTAAATTGGAAGCCGCCCTCATTTCAAACATTAGTGTTATTAAACACAATGGTGAACTCAAGGTTTGCACTTGGTATATTGTTCATAATTTGTATTTCAATATGCCTGTGGACACTGATTCAACTCTGCTTTCCATTTCTCACTAATCCTTCATGTAGTTCTAGTTCCTTGAACCAATATTGATATTTATTTTAAAATTTTAAAATGATAAAATACTTAAGTGTTCCTTCAAATATACTTGCAACTGACCAAATTTTCTAACCTTGATCTAGGTAAGAATTTAGTTGTAAAGTGATAGACAGATAGTTAGTCCCCACTGGCCTGTTAGTTTGTTATACTAGTGAATATATTTTTAATGCAGTATCCTTTGAGGTGATATTCCTAGGTCAGTCATGCATAATATTGCCAGTAGACAGTTAATAATAGATAAAATATTTAGGATTTAGGACTTGCAAACCTACTTGTTCTGTTAGAAATTAATTAGGAAAGATAAGAATGATTGTTGGATTGATCAGATTACTTTCTATCTATTAATACTACCTGGGGGGAGAGAGAAGAAAAAAGCAAAGGTTATTAAAAATATATTAAATATTATGACAAACTTACTTGAAACAATACAAAACTTTTACAGAATTCAGTGTTACGAAGAAATAAAAATTCAAGACTACTGAGAAAACTCTTAAAAGGAAATGAAAGTTAAGGAAATAGATATAAGATACAAAGTATGAATACCACAGAATATTTTTAACGTAAATATCTAGGTTAGTCGCTGTCTAAAAACATAGTATTTAAACAGTTAAGCTTTATCTCACCTGACATAGTATAGAGTAAATGGAAATCAAATAAATTTTGATAACTATTTGGTAGATGTTGAATTCTGATCATTATATGAACTTCACTGACTTTTGTTTTTAATAGAGAGTGGTATATAGATAATCAATATTCAAACAGTTTGTTGTGTAAGTTTATTTAATAGTTACAATTTAAATCAAACACAAGGTAGAGGGCGTGAATCACTCATTCTAACAAGTGACAAATAATTATGGCATTATATGAATCACATAACAGCTCTACCAAGTGATTTCTTTTTGAGAACTTTTTCTGAAAAAGATATTTTTATATTTACTTATATTTTATATTTATTTATGCTAATTTTGTGTGATATGAATCAGAAGCAGAAATTTGTGCTGTACATGAAACACAGTGCTCTTAGTCATGTGTTATTA
>NW_011888878.1:3798849-3811916 GCF_000151845.1 Pteropus vampyrus
CATACATTTGTACTCTGCTCTCAAAACTTCATTCACACCAGGCTTCTTTCATCATCCTCTTTCCCACCATAGGTTCTGGCGTGCACACACACACACACACACACACACACACACACACACACACATGTACACACAAAAAGAATATATCCGTTTATGCAAAAATAATATCTGTCTTATTCCCTTTAGTATCCCAATTGTTAAATAAAGGGTTTGACATAGAATAGCAGTTTATAGTACATGTTTCTTTACTGTTAGATATCTGAGGCAAAGTTGAAATATAGACTCATATATTTGTAGTTTTATCGAGATATGACTGAGGTTACTGCATAGGTTGAGTTTCTATGGTATCCCCCTAGAAGTTGGGTAGGTCAACCTACATAACCTACCTACAACCTTCTCGCTACATCAAACAGTGCTGTTATATTGTAAAATTCACACCTGCTAATTTGTTATTTTCTAATAGATATTAATTGCATGATATAGTCATTTAATTTACCTATTTTCTCATATGCAAGTAATCTCATTAAAGTGGGAAAAATCTGTAAACTTCGTTCTTCACATCATAGGCAAATTAATCTTGTTATTTAGTTTATTGAAATAGAATGGCTAAATAGAATCTCTAAATACATTCAGATATTTATTTACTAAATCCAGTGCTGATATTAGCCTTTTTATATCTAAAATCAGACACAGTTGACTAGAATCTAGTATTTTTGATTCTCCACTTCAAATACCAGTGCTATCTTGAAGACATCATATATTCTTAGAAGTTTCCTTTCATCTTACAAAATAAAAAAAAAATACTATATTAATTGTAAGAACATTTTTAACATTTATATTATCCGAGAGATTTAAAAGCATATTATCCACTGCTTATAACTTTTTCTAGGCCTTTCTAAGCTATATTAGCCTAAATTTCTGGTTACTTGGAGTACA
Organism: Pteropus vampyrus; assembly: GCF_000151845.1. Taxonomy (NCBI): domain Eukaryota; kingdom Metazoa; phylum Chordata; class Mammalia; order Chiroptera; family Pteropodidae; genus Pteropus; species Pteropus vampyrus. The sequence goes on from NW_011888878.1 coordinate 3,799,786, forward strand.
ATATATTATATCACATTACTTTTGGTCTCTACCTCCTTTTATCTTTTTACCAATCTAGCATTTTAACCCCTCCGATTCTTTCTCTGAGCCTAAATAAAAACATTTACTCTATTAGTTGAATATATCTTTATTATTCATTTCCTTATTTTAAAAGCAGCCTAGAAGAAACATTAATACTTCCATTAAAACTATTTTTTTTTTCTTTTATGGACTCCTCAGTTTATACTTTTGGTGGTTTCAAAATACGTCATCAAATGATTTGATATTTCTTCCATTGAAAGATTGAGTCTCTGTCGCTTTTTTTGAATGTGAGTGGGCTTGTACCAGTTTTGACAAATAGCATCATGGTAGATGAAGGGGGAGTCTGAGTCATAAAAGACCAGCAGCTTCTGTCTTGTTTACCTGAACATTTATCTGGTGTGCTGAACCGCATTGGAAGAAGTCTGAACATCCTAATATTGCCATGTTAGAGAGGTCAATTGCAAGTGCTTCTGTTAAAGTTTCCAACTAAATCCATTCTTTAGTTATCTCAAATCAAGTGCCAAGCCCTAAAAAAAAAAAAAAAAAACTACTTGAAAATGTTTCTCCAGTTTACAGCTGTCATGGTCCCCAGTTGTTCCAGGCACCCAACTGAGTCATCTGAGCTGAGACCCCAGATATGAAGAAGAGAGGAGCCATACCCGCTGTGCCTGAATTCCTGACTCAAAGAATCTGTGAAAGTAATAAAATGATTGTTTTATGCCCTTATGTTATGAATAGTTTGTTATACAGTGATAGATATGTAGAACAATATCATTGAAAAATCAGTAACTACTATTAACAAAATAAAAATATTTTCTTCTCTTGAAAATATTTTAAGTATTGCCAAGTGATTTAAGTATTCTCAGATACATAGTCCAATTAAATAAAAAAAATTAAAATGTATAAAGTTGTAATAGGTGGTAATAGAACATGCCAGAATGCAGATTTCTGGTATTTAAAGCCATCAACTTTATACTTATTATGTAAAATTAATCTTTTTGAGAAAAACAAGTTGAAGACACATGCCCTCTGTTGTTAAATGTTTTGTTGTTGTTGTTATTGTTTTATCTCTTACTTTAACCAGCAAGAGTGAAGCATGATTATTAATTGTGGTGACCATCATTCTTATTATCTGGGAAACTGCAAAGTCCCTCTCTATTTTTGGAAAAAATACATTTAATTTGCTGTAAAAATTTAGAAACAACTCCATTATCATTACTGTAAATCATTAGCTCAGAAAATTATGCTATGAAATATCTAACCAAAAATATATTCTAGAAAGTTATTAATATGTTTGAAATGCTATACTTTCCTGAAAAGAGAGGACCAAATGACATAATTTTAAGTGTTAAGGAATTTTCTGCTTAAAATCATGCAAAAAATTACTGATATTTTTTCATGTTATAGATTAGCACTTTAACATTATTCCCCATAGTTCAAATACTTTCTCTTAAATTGAGTACTACAAATTGAATAAATGATTCAAAATGATGTGGACACTTTTAAACCTATAATTATGGTCAATTTTATTTTATGACCTATACAATATTTTATTCCCAACATCAAAATATTTTTACTAATTTCTCACAAGACTATTACTAGTAGTAAGAATTAGATTTTTTAAAATTTCTGATGTTACAAATGAAAAACTAATTAAATTTTATTCATTAATTAATGGACACAACCATAAGCTGGGCACTGGTTTAACAGCAGGAATCATGGAAAATAACTAAATAGACAGATATATGTACCCTTTTAGAATTAACATTCTATTGAGGAAAGACTCTGATACATACATTAATTATATGTTATGGTAACAGAGTCAAGTATTGTATGGGAAAAAATAGAAAAATGTAAAAGTTAATGGTAGAGGTACACAGGATTTAATGTTAAATAGAATGACAATGGTAAGTAGGCATTTAAAGGGTGACATTTGAGCAAAGACTTAAAGAAATTAACTGAGGGACTATGTTAAGAACATTGCAGATTAATCCAAGAGATAAGGAAACATTTCCAAGAGTAGAGTGAGTAACAGCATAAGTACAAAGAGAGTTCAGAAAAGGAATGGGGGAGGCTGGTTGGTGTAGAGACTATAAACTACTGTAAGAATTTTGGTTTGTATTCTCAGGGAAGTAAATGGGGTGCCTTTTGAAGAGAAGACATGATCTGACATACTAATAGAGTTTCGTCTGGCTGCTGTTTTTATTTTAATGGAATTAATTATTAATTTCTCTGATTTTAATAAGGTTCAAAATTTTGGTACATATAATGTGGGAAATTGCATTAATATAACCATAGTCTTAATACGATGATAGTCTCCAACTACAGTACCAGGCCAACTATTTCAGAGGTAACAAAACAATAAAGCTTACAGACCAAATTTTATATTTAAATTACACAGTTTATTTAATCAATTAAAAACACACAGTGATAAGCAGGGGGAAATATATGAAATACATTACCATACTTATGATAAGGTGCAAGCATAGAACAAGGGCCATAATATGTGAAATAGGGAGTCCCCACTATTCTTAATCTTATTTTACTGTCTCCTCTATCAGCCTTCCCTGCTGAAGATGTGGTTTTGAAGACAGAGTTGAGGTTTGATCAGCATGCTCAGCAAACAGAAGGTGCCTGAAACCAACATATAGTCATACACCACATAATGACATTTCATTCAACAAGGGTCCACATATATGACAGTGGTCCCATAAGATGATAATGGAGATAGAAATTCCTATCACCCAGTGATGTCATAGTCCTTATAAAGTCATAGCACAATATATTATTCAAACATTTGTGGTGAGGCTGGTGTAAACAAACCTACTGCACTGCTAGTCATGTAAAAGAATAGCACATAAAATTATAGTAGTAGGCTATACTATCTAGGTTTGTGTAAGTGCACTTTATGATGTTGCACAATAATAAAATTACCTAAGGATGTATTTCTTAGAACGTATCCTTACCCTTTAGTGGTGCATGACTGTATACTTGTTATGTTGGGGCAACATAGCAACAAGTGCACCTGGCCAATAGTTATAGCTCACCAGTAGCCTTATGAGCAATTGTAGCTTTTATTTGCATTTCTTCATAGAGTAGTCATTGGATCATAATGGCTGTCACCATGAGATAGCCAATTTATCATCCCATGAATATTGAGTGCCTCATCTATAGTAACTGTATCATGAATATCTGGGGCTTCTGGTCCTTACAGTGCTTTTTTTTTATCTTTGTTCAGCAAAGGTATTATCTACCTTTCTTAATATGTCTTATAGAATACCCGCTTACTTTAGTTCATATCTAACATGTCTGGCTGATTATTAACTTAGCTATCTGTACTGACATGTTTAATGATTCTGCTCATGTCATTTAGGTTACCCACTTACTCTTTATAGGAATTTTCTTATTTAGTGTTATATTTAACCACTGTTTTGCATAATTCTATAAACAAGATAAATATATGTATATAACATATATACATGTATATATAATCATTAATAATCATTAACCTTAAGCCTTAAATGAAAAAACTTTCACTCATATCCATATTTATAGAATTTATTTTTTCTTACTAAAGTCTAAGGGGTCTGTTAAAAATAGATAGCAATCACAAGTATGTTAAACTTCGGGCTGATGATATATTAAAAAGCCATATTAAATCAGTTTACTTAGTCTTAGGGAATTGATTCTTGTTTTTGAGTCACGAGTTATGCAAACTTTTTCTACAAAGTTATTGGCTTCTGGACTGAGAGCATGCTGGAAATCTTAAGCCAATCCCTCAATAGAGAGCTGGGTGCTGGCTGTCTGCAGAAATGAGGTACAGATTTTTATTATAGCTCATTTGCTGTTTCTTCCACAAAATTAAAATCTGATCTGTACTCTATAGCAAGGGTCTTTATATATGAGTAGGATAAAAGCAAAAACCAATTTGTTGGTGACAAATATGAATAGAACTGGTTAGTAATATCAACCCACATTATCATAATGGAGGAGAGCAAAATCCTCTATTTATGAATATTTAGTCAGTGATTATCCTGAGGGCAAAAACAGTATGATAAGGAGGCTACTGACTAACTTCTAGGGTATTTTGATTTGTACCATAAAGAAATGTTATTAATCACCACAAATGCCAAAAGTAGATCTAGGAAAAAAATAATTTTTTTACAGTAAACATTTTGTTTACTCTGAACACAGACCTAAGTGTGTCTACCCAACCTGATGAGAACTCAGTTGCTAAAATATTTATGGTGATAAACTCTAAATAATTAACCTAGGAAAAATTCACATATTTTTAGGTTTCCAGGGATTTTTTTTAATTGATAAAAGGGCAGAAAAATGGTTGTGTAGCACTAATTAATACAATATTCCCTTTAGCATAGAAGGTTAATACCTTTTGTATGACCCATTGACTGCTTGGTAAACCCCAAAGCTATTTTATGTATAAATAACAACTTTTAAATTTTTTGTTTAGGATATTAGACCTAGATTTGGAAAAGACAATACCAAAAAGAGTTGTTAAATATTTTCTTATATCAGGATATAAACAGAAGTCATAGGTATTTCAAGACAAACGATTACTGAAATATTACAATAAAATAATTTTAAGTAATTTTATTTTTTAAATAAATAAGAGACTCTTGCAAAAATAATTCAAGATTAGTGCACAACCACAAATATATAAGTCTTTCAGAAAATTAACTTTTGATATGATAATAAAACTCTCAAAGAAGACAGAAAACAATTGATTTTGGTAAGAGCAAGCTATATTTAAGGATAAATTATTTCTCTGAATATTTTTTTCTCTTTATTTTTCAAAATCTCTTTCAATCAGTATCAAAGTTGCCATCTTAGCTGAAGCTTTCAAGAGTAAACATGTTTTTATAGAATTATTTGCTATTTAAAAATCTGGTTTTTTTTTAGAAATTGACTAGGTAAGAAAGATAACTGGTTACCAAAGAATACCCATTATTTAATTTAATATTAGTTAAAGTATTCAAGATCATTAAGAATTTATATTGCAACATGATCACTGGTAATAGTAAGAGTTGGAGACATTTAATAAATTTTTTCGACAGCATAAGAGAAATAACTACATTTTAATAGTTTGTGGCATTGTTCAGAGTTTACAGGGATGATCCTCTTAAAAGACAACCATTATTAATATTTAATGTAGTCAAACACATATGTTTACAATTTCATAAACTTAAAATATTTGGTGGAAAGAATGTTAATTTGCCACTTAAAGCCAGCATATTATATTTAGAATATTTAAGTAATTTAGAAGACATATAAATGTTTGAACACAAAAATTATCAACCAATCTAATTTGTTCAAATATTCATGTAAAATAGAAACATTAGTAAGCTTTTTCTAATACAATTAGTATTATTTTTTCCTTGATATTATCCATTTTTTATTTAAGTAGTCAGTTATTGTCCAGTCTTTCGATTTTCTTCGTTTTTTCTTTCTCCTTTTTGTTTTCATTTTAGTTGGCTGCTTCTATAAAGGAAAGGTTGTGCATATATGTGTGTGTGTGTGTGTGTGTGTGTGTGTTTGCTCTACCGAGGTATAATTAACATATAAAAATGTATATATTTAAGATATGCAACTGGATGTTTTGATATATGTATACATTGTAAAATAATCACCACAATCAAACTAATTTACATATTCATTACTTCACATAGTTATCTTTTTTGTGTGATTGGAATTTGTAATATCTATCTTTCTGGCAAATTTCAACTATACAGTATTGTTAACTACAGTCACTAGGCTGTACATTGGATCTCCATAGCTTACTCATCTTGCATAAGAGGAACTTTGTATCCTTTGACCAATGTCTCTCCATTTCCCCACCCTCCTACTCCTGGCAACTACCATTCTCCTCTCTGCTTCAATGAATTTGACTGAAATTTCACATATAAGTGACGTCATTTGTCTTTCTGTGTTTAGCTTATTTCACTTAGCATTATGTCCTCCAGATTGTTTAAAAATGGCAGGATTTTAAGAAAGAAAGTCTCTCTTTAAAAATTTAATGCATTTAAAGCATTCAAAGTTCAGTTTACTCTTTCCAATTTTTTAAAAAATATAGCGTATTTTAAATTAATGCTTCTTAGTTTGTATAGACTAAATCAGTAAAAATGAATTCAATCTATTAATTATTTTTGTATGAAGGCCATTAAAACTTTTATTTTCTCAACAAATTGGGAGAATAATTTTTTTCCAAATTTATAAAAAAGTGATTTTTAGCCAAAGTGTAAGTTTGTCACATGAGTTACCCCAGCATCCCAGAAAAGGAGTGATTGGGTTTTAACAGCCTTTGAGATGCATGTTCCAGGCAACACAGTATAATTGGCTCCAGCATATGAATTCATTTAAGCATATCTGTGGAAATCCATTTGGTCAATAAGTTGAGATCAAAGATCTTCTCACTGAAGCCCAAAGACGTGTTCTGTTTTGTTTACTCTAATATAACTAATATTTTTGCTTCTTACTAGAAAATGGAGGATTTTTTTGTCTTTATCAACACCTTCAAACATTTTTAGAGCTTTAAGAACTTAGGATACATCTGGGCTCAAGCAAAATACCAAATAAACAAGATTTAAATGCTAGTTGAATGACTCAAATTTTTTATTTTATTTGCTCTGTTAATTTGTCAGTTTCTCCTAGCTTTTGAATAAATTCTTTTCAGAAGTCTTACTGTGCTGAACAGAAAAGGATTAGAGTTGGGATCCTGTTTGGAAAGGAGCCCTGGTTAACTCAGCAGCTACCATGTAAAAATATTTGTAGAACTATGTTCTAGACAAAGGTGGAGTGAGCTGGAGGTGGAGTGAGCCTTGACATACTAAAACCAGACAGGATTCAGATCAGTAGCTAATTGAATTAAGGCAATCACCCAATTCCAGATGTCTAGCAAAGATCAATAATCCATTCTTTTAAGAGATGACAACACCCGGAATCTGTACAATTTCCACTTGGCAATTGGCATTCAGGTTCTGTACACGATGGCATAGTTAATATCGGATTTCACTCTTATGATAAATGCACATAAAATGGACAATACATATCAAATTACTATTTTGAAGAATGAGCAGTGAAAAATACAATGGTGTAATTATTGAGATAAGAGCAACACATGAGTAAGTCTCACAGCAAAGTGGAGAAATTGTAGAAAGCAGCAGTGTTGACAGATGGAGAAAAAAAGATTGGAGTTCAGCTCTGCTGAGGTTTTCAGAAGGAGGCACCATGGAGAAATTAAAAAGCCCTAAAACCTCCATAGGGCTTTTCTTTAGATTCCTGAGATACACACATAGAAGGTGAGGCTCCTGGAGGCCTGGCAGAGAACAGCTTCTGAACTCACACACTGCTTAGAAACCCTGGATATTTGACATAGCCGCAAAAGCAAGATCATGGTAAACACCAGGTATTTATTTGAAACTACATAAAGCTCATGCCCTAAGATTTAGAGCCAATCTTCAGAAAAGTGCAATCCATTAAGGCTAAGCAGAAAGCTGAACTACTTCTACCATAATACAACTTAAAACCAGACCTTAATAAGAATAAGATTGAAATTTAACTGCCTGCTTGAATAAAACAACATATTTTAGAGGAAACTACAGTCTGCAGTCTTGGTGCCTCTTTTGGTAATGAACTTTAACATGCACACAGACATGGCTATCCATTTACATACTTCTGTGGCAACTTCCACCCTACAACAGCAGAGTTATGTAGTCGTGACACAGAATGGTCCCCAAGCTTAATCTTTACTGTAAATTGCTGACCTTTGCTTTAGAGGAAAATAATATGATTAAGAGTTTCTAGAAGAGTACAGAATAAAATAAAATTAAAAATTACCAGGTGCAGTCAGGAAATTTCACTGCTAATCAAGAGATAAAATAGTCAATGTTAGGAGACAGATGATTCAAATATTGGAGTTAACAGACAGGAATTTCAAAATCATTTTAATTAATATGCCAGTGAAAATAGAGAAAAATTAGACAAATGGAAGAAACATAGAAATTCAACAGTGTTAGACTCAATCAAAAAGATATCAAATGGATATTGCAGAACTGAAGAATATATCTCATGTGTCATTAAGAAGTAAGTGATTGAACTTCATGATTAGATGCAGCAAGCAGAGTTAGTGAATTTAGTGATTAGTATGAATGTTTTAATGTTCTATTTAAATAAAAATTTTATTAAATAAAAAATTTAAATAGAAAGAGTGAGTACCTTGCTCAAAGTTACAAAATTCTATCTAGCAAAATTGTGGTAGATAAAGATATGACTTTTTTTTACTCTCTTGAACTGTTCTCATATATAGTGAACAGTTGTAAAACAATATAATTTTAAATGTCTTGTCTAATAGTAGGTTAATTTTTATTTTCAAGGTGAGAAATTCTCTAGATCAAGTTTTCAGAGGCATTTTAAGAGTATATTTGGAAAGGAAACATGGATATGTACTTTATTTAAAACACATTTGTCAGTGTGGTTTGCATATTTGATTTTATTGTAATAACTGACACATTGGTCTTAGACATATTCAATAATTTTTAAAATATTTCATAGCTGTTTGAATTCTTGAAATGTAGGAACATATTGATTTTGTCTGTACTGATTTGAAAAGTATGCATGTTTATTTGCTATTGTATTTGTTACCACAATAGAAAATATTTAGCTCTTCTCTGTATGATTCTTTTTGAGATATTTAAAGTATTTATATATATTGTTACCCTCTTAGGACTGCTTATCAGCCTCTGTTTGATATTCACAAAGTATCATACAGTCAATACTGCTAGAGGGTATGTTTCCTTATAGGATCCATGTGGCTCACTTTTTTTAAGTTTTTCAATTACAGTTGACATTCAGTATTATTTTATATTAGTTTCAGGTGTACAGCATAGTAGTTAGACATTTATATAATTTACAAAGTGATACCCCAGATTAGTCTAGTACTCACCTGGCACTATACATAGTTATTACAATATTATTGACTATATTCTCTATACTGCACATCCCTATGACTATTTTGTAACTACGAATTTGTACGTTTAATTTCTCTTTTTTCACCCAACTTCACCTCCCATCTGGCAATCACCGGTTTGTTCTCTGTATCTATAAGTTTATTTATTTTTGTTGTTGTTGTTAATTTATTTAGTTCTTTAGATTCCACATGTAAGTGAAATCATATGGTATTTGTCTTTCTCTGTCTGAATTATTTCACTTAGCATAATAACTTCCAGGTCCATTAATGTTGTTTTAAATAGTAAAATTGCACTTATTTATGGTCAAGTAATATTTCATCCTATATATGTACCACATTTTTTTTATCCAATCATCTATTGATGTACACTTAGGTTGCTACCATATCTTGGCTATTATAGATAATGTTGCAGTGAACATAGGGGTGCATATGCATATATCTTTTCAAATTAGCGTTTGGGATTTTTTCAGCTAGATATCCAGAAGTGAAATTGCTGGGTCATAAGGTAGTCATCTTTTTAATTTGTTGAAGAACCTGCAAAGTGTTTTATATAGTGGTGGCACCAAGTTGCAATCCCAGCAACAGTGCATGAGGGTTCCCTTTCCCTCACATTCTTGACAACATGTCTATTGGCCATTTGTATGTACTCTTCGGAGAAATGCTTATTAAGGTTCTCTGTCCATTTTTAATTTGGAGTGTTTATTTTTTGGTGTTGATTTGTATGGTTTCTTTAAAAATGTATTTTGGATATTAACCCCTTATCATCTGCATCATTGGCAAATATCTTCTCCCATTTAGTAGTTGTCTTTTTGTTTTGTTGATGGTTTACTTTTTGCTGTGCAAAAACTTTTTGGTTTGATGTAGTCTCATTTATTATTATTATTATTTTTGTTTCCCTTGCCCAAGAAGATATATCAGAAAAAATATGACTAAGAGCAATGTCAGAGAGTTTACTGCCTATGTTGTCTTCTAGGAGTTTTAAGGTTTCAGGTCTTGCATTTAAATCTTTAATCCATTTTGAGTTTATTCCTGTATATGGTATAAAAAGGTGGTCTAGTTTCATTTTTTTTTGCATGTATATGTCCAGTTTTTCCAACATCACATTGAAGAGACCGTCTTTACCCCATTGTATATTCTTGACCCCTTTGTCATAGATTGACTTTAAGGTGTGGGCTTATTTCTGGTTTTCTATTCTGTTCCATTAATCTATATGTCTGTTTTTATGACAGTACCACCCTATTTTGACTGCTATAGCCTTATAGCATAGTTTGATATCAAGTAGCATGACACCTCCAACTTTGTCCTTCTTCCTCAAGATTGCCATGGCTATTTGAGGTCTTTTGTGGCTCTTTTTATGAATTATTTGTTCTATTTCTTTAAAAATGTCATTGATATTTTAATAGGAATTATGTTAAATCTATAGATTGTTTTCAGTAGTATGGACATTTTAATGATGCTAATTTTTCCTATCCATGAGCATAGTATATATATGCTTCCATTCATTTGCATCTCTTTCAATTTCTTTCTACAATGTCTTATAATTTTCTGAATCTTTTACATCCTTGATTAAATTTATTCCTAGATATTTTTTGATGTAATTATAAATTGGATTAATTTAATAATATCTCTTTTTGATAGTTTATTATTGGTGTCTAAAATGCAACAAGAGTGTATGAAAAAAATGGCGTAGATGATAGAGGCTCTGTACATCCCTCTGGCAACCAAATCAAAGTTGTGACAGAAACGAGAAGCAGCAGCAAGGAAAAATCGCCTGGGATCTAAAGGAATAAGCCATACAACTAGGGAGAAAATATTCAGAGTGAGGGCCAAGATATCATCCTGCAACGGCAGAAGTTAGGAGGGGGCGAGGATACGGGGCTATCTGGTCTCGAGTGGCTGAATGAGAAGGAGGCTGCGGCAGCAGCAGACACTTCTTAAATGGGGTCATGTCTGCACCTGAGCAAAGTTTTACAGTGACGGACCTGCTCGCTCGGAGCACCAGTGCCAATTCGGCTGCACACAGGGGGCACCATGGACTTACAGGGAGACATTGTCGGAGTGAGTGCCAAGGCAAGACACGCTCTGTACAGAAGTGACAGTGGTATCTATTGTTCCCTGTTGAGCCCTCTCTCTGACCAGTGCACGAACACAGCTTGGCCATAGCTGTGAGGTCATCAAACTGGATAACAGAGAGTGCTCTGCCCAGAGGAGTCCCCGAAACCCCACCTCCTCTAACTCACAGTCCCACTCAAACCACTTCCAGTATTTCCTCAGTGAGTCAGGTGCTCCCTGCTGAACAGCACCTAAACTCACACTGGAGGCAGCTGGCCATAGTTTCTGGTGTGGCTTTTTGAGGCAACTATAAGCACAACATCTGTGGATTGCTTGCTGAATCTTAACAGGTGGCTCCGGAGGTGTAGAAGCTTGGGTTAAATTTGGCCTGCAGCTGATCTCCTCTCTGGACTGTGTCACTGGGCATCTATCACAAATCTACACTAATAAGACCGGGAGACTTAGGAGCTTTGCTTAGTACATAGAAACAGATATGGAAAGGCAGCCAAAATGGGAAGACAAAGAAGCAGAAACCATATGAAAGAACAGAACAAAGATCCATATATAATGGACTCAAGTAATCTAACAGATGCAGAGTTCAAAACACTGGTTATAAAGATGTTCGATGAACTTTTTGGAAGTGTATATAAATTCAATGAGAACTTCAATAAAGAGATTAAAAAAAAAACATAAAAATGATAAAAATGAGATAGAAATTATAAAGGGAACCGGTCTGAAATAAAAACACATTATCTGAGATGAGAAGCATATTAAATGGAATAAATAAAGTAATAAACAAAATGAATAAAGAAAAGGATCATATGCCCTACCTAGAGGACAAGAAAGCCAAGGATACACAATTAGAATGGCAAGAGATAAGATAACAAGACTATAAAAATAATTTAAGGAGCATATGGGACACTATTAAAGGTCTAAGTATCTGTCAGATCCGAGTAACTGAAGAAAATCAAGATGTTGAACAGCTGTTCGAAGAAATAATTATGGAAAACTTTCCTAACCTGGTGAAAGAAATGGACATAAAACCCCAGGAAGCTCATAGAATTCCAAAAATCAG